>NC_137689.1:76437262-76529762 GCF_963989245.1 Nansenia antarctica
CTAAATACTAAATGTGTTTTTCCATTTGACTTCTCAGCTATTAACAGAGGCCTGTCATTCTCCCAACCACTGAGGAGCAGATCTGTGAAGATATGAGACTACCTACGACAGCTGGAGCTAGTTATGGATGGTTCTGCTGTCAAGACGACTTTGTCATTTTCCAGGACAACATTAAGTCACGTGCAGAGATTCAAAGTGTCCCTAAGTGATAGGCCTACATGTTTTTGTAAAGCTATATAAGTGATACATGTTTTTGTAAAGCTATATAAGTGATACATGTTCTTGTAAAGCTATATAAGTGATACATGTTCTTGTAAAGCTATATAAGTGATACATGTTCTTGTAAAGCTTTATAAGTGATACATGTTCTTGTAAAGCTATATAAGTGGTACATGTTCTTGTAAAGCTATATAAGTGATACATGTTCTTGTAAAGCTATATAAGTGGTACATGTTCTTGTAAAGCTATATAAGTGGTACATGTTCTTGTAAAGCTATATAAGTGATACATGTTCTTGTAAAGCTATATAAGTGATACATGTTCTTGTAAAGCTATATAAGTGATACATGTTCTTGTAAAGCTATATAAGTGGTACATGTTCTTGTAAAGCTATATAAGTGATACATGTTCTTGTAAAGCTATATAAGTGGTACATGTTCCTGTAAAGCTATATAAGTGATACATGTTCTTGTAAAGCTATATAAGTGATACATGTTCTTGTAAAGCTTTATAAGTGATACATGTTCTTGTAAAGCTATATAAGTGGTACATGTTCTTGTAAAGCTATATAAGTGATACATGTTCTTGTAAAGCTATATAAGTGGTACATGTTCCTGTAAAGCTATATAAGTGATACATGTTCTTGTAAAGCTTTATAAGTGATACATGTTCTTGTAAAGCTTTATAAGTGATACATGTTCTTGTAAAGCTATATAAGTGATACATGTTCCTGTAAAGCTATATAAGTGATACATGTTCCTGTAAAGCTATATAAGTGATACATGTTCTTGTAAAGCTATATAAGTGGTACATGTTCCTGTAAAGCTATATAAGTGATACATGTTCTTGTAAA
Source organism: Nansenia antarctica (assembly GCF_963989245.1). Taxonomy (NCBI): domain Eukaryota; kingdom Metazoa; phylum Chordata; class Actinopteri; order Argentiniformes; family Microstomatidae; genus Nansenia; species Nansenia antarctica. The sequence goes on from NC_137689.1 coordinate 76,438,335, forward strand.
GCTTTATAAGTGATACATGTTCTTGTAAAGCTTTATAAGTGATACATGTTCTTGTAAAGCTATATAAGTGATACATGTTCCTGTAAAGCTATATAAGTGATACATGTTCCTGTAAAGCTATATAAGTGATACATGTTCTTGTAAAGCTATATAAGTGGTACATGTTCCTGTAAAGCTATATAAGTGATACATGTTCTTGTAAAGCTATATAAGTGATACATGTTCTTGTAAAGCTTTATAAGTGGTACATGTTCCTGTAAAGCTATATAAGTGATACATGTTCTTGTAAAGCTATATAAGTGATACATGTTCTTGTAAAGCTTTATAAGTGATACATGTTCTTGTAAAGCTTTATAAGTGATACATGTTCTTGTAAAGCTATATAAGTGGTACATGTTCCTATAAAGCTATATAAGTGATACATGTTCCTGTAAAGCTATATAAGTGCAGAGGAGGTAACACAATATTGAATGATCCGTTTAGAGTTGATAAATGTAGAACTCTGCTCTGTTTTAAATATGGGCCATTTCAGAAGTTCAGCTCACATATTAGAAGTCGCCTATTAACAAGTGGACATATCTATTAGGCTACAGCCACTAATCAACACTAGATAACACAGAATCCATCTTCAGTTTGCTTGAAAAAATGTAGCAGTTTATAAATTGAGATTTTTTTTCCCCCCCCACAATTGCCTTTTTGATGTGTGATGCCATAGCCGACATTATATCATACTCAACCTTTTCTGCTTATTATCATCGCTATTATTTACATTTGCTTTAATTTCCGCTAAACTTCATCTTGTTGTTATTAAACTCAAAAGTTTAATAGTGTCTTATTCTATGAACCATAGAGGGGCTGAGAATAAGTTCAGATAAATCAGAGAGAAAATCAGGTAATACTGCCCGTATGCTACTGCACAATAACGCTCCTGACCATGATCTAATGAAGGAAACACTACAACTGAACACACCTTCCACATCACGTTGAAAAGTACGTTTGTTTTGTGATTAACTGCTTGTAAGTTGGTTAAACTCTTTTTGTCCTATAACTGTTGATTGATATTTATGTCATGAAGCTCATATTACTGCAATACATATCTGACATAGTCCAGGAAATCTACTTGAATAAACGCTGACGCAGCTGCCATGTGGTGTGATACGCCAGTGTGTTTGATTGGTTGATTGGGTTGATCTCAGGGCGTGGTTCTCATTGGTTGATCTCAGGGCGTGGTTCTCATTGGTTGATCTCAGGGCGTGATCTCATTGGCTGTGACAGGAGCAGACGTCCAATCTCTCCTCCGCGCCGGTAGGTGGCAGCAGTGAGACTTCGGGTCGATGTCAGTGTTGTGTTTATACATTGAAAGCGAGAAGTATCTCATGTCACTTGTCTGTAAACCTCAAACCTTATGTGGTAGGAAGTCATTAACGCTCAGGTTGTTTGTATGCAGATCTAAGAGGTTTAGTTAAGATGCAGATCTAAGAGGTTTAGTTAAGATGCAGATCTAAGAGGTTTAGTTAAGATGCATCCCATCATCAGGGTGTCCATCCCGTCGTTCCGCTCAGAGGACAGCTACACGGTAAGATCTGCCCTCTGCTACACACCAACAACCTGCTTATGGACCTGACAGAGATAGATAGATAGATATATCTATAGATTAGATAGATATATATATCTGTATGTTATTGGATGTAGCTAGAGACCTCAGTGAGGTGACATGTCTTGTCTGCTAGTTGTGTTTATGTGACTCGTCTACCAGCGGGAGGAACAAGGTTGACTCATGTTGTTGTCAAACCCTTTCATAGGGGGCTGGCTGCGTTCGTAAACACGCTCTGGGAATCTGATCAGCACTCACGGAACGCCTCTTGTCCAATCAAATGACTTGGTCCCTTTATGACGTCGGAGCCAGTGTGCGCTCCCGGCGCTCGCAGAGCGAGTTTACGAACGCACCCAGGATGTGACCCTGGCCAGGACCGTGCCAAGCCTCTGGTCAACACGGCGTCGCGTGCTTTGATTTCATTTACCAATCGATGACGTTGTGGATTGATACATGTTCATCTCACGTGCTCTTTGATTGAATCCTGCGTTCATTTTACTGTACATGTTTGCAGCTGCAGACAGTTCCTTCACCGCTGACTGCTGCATCTGTGAAGTGTTGGAATAGTGTTGGAATAGTGTTGGAATAGTGTTGGAATAGTGTTGGAATAGTGTTGGAACAGTGTTGGAACAGTGTTGGAACAGTGTTGGAACAGTGTTGGAATAGTGTTGGAACAGTGTTGGAACAGTGTTGGAACAGTGTTGGAACAGTGTTGGAATAGTGTTGGAATAGTGTTGGAATAGTGTTGGAATAGTGTTGGAACAGTGTTGGAACAGTGTTGGAACAGTGTTGGAACAGTGTTGGAACAGTGTTGGAATAGTGTTTGAATAGTGTTGGAATAGTGTTGGAATAGTGTTGGAATAGTGTTGGAACAGTGTTGGAACAGTGTTGGAACAGTGTTGGAATAGTGTTGGAACAGTGTTGGAACAGTGTTGGAATAGTGTTGGAATAGTGTTGGAATAGTGTTGGAATAGTGTTGGAATAGTGTTGGAACAGTGTTGGAACAGTGTTGGAACAGTGTTGGAACAGTGTTGGAACAGTGTTGGAACAGTGTTGGAATAGTGTTGGAATAGTGTTGGAACAGTGTTGGAACAGTGTTGGAACAGTGTTGGAACAGTGTTGGAACAGTGTTGGAACAGTGTTGGAATAGTGTTGGAATAGTGTTGGAATAGTGTTGGAACAGTGTTGGAACAGTGTTGGAACAGTGTTGGAACAGTGTTGGAATAGTGTTGGAACAGTGTTGGAACAGTGTTGGAATAGTGTTGGAACAGTGTTGGAACAGTGTTGGAATAGTGTTGGAACAGTGTTGGAACAGTGTTGGAATAGTGTTGGAATAGTGTTGGAACAGTGTTGGAACAGTGTTGGAATAGTGTTGGAACAGTGTTGGAATAGTGTTGGAATAGTGTTGGAACAGTGTTGGAATAGTGTTGGAATAGTGTTGGAACAGTGTTGGAATAGTGTTGGAACAGTGTTGGAACAGTGTTGGAATAGTGTTGGAACAGTGTTGGAACAGTGTTGGAATAGTGTTGGAACAGTGTTGGAATAGTGTTGGAACAGTGTTGGAATAGTGTTGGAACAGTGTTGGAATAGTGTTGGAACAGTGTTGGAACAGTGTTGGAATAGTGTTGGAATAGTGTTGGAACAGTGTTGGAACAGTGTTGGAATAGTGTTGGAACAGTGTTGGAACAGTGTTGGAATAGTGTTGGAATAGTGTTGGAACAGTGTTGGAATAGTGTTGGAACAGTGTTGGAACAGTGTTGGAATAGTGTTGGAACAGTGTTGGAACAGTGTTGGAATAGTGTTGGAACAGTGTTGGAATAGTGTTGGAATAGTGTTGGAACAGTGTTGGAACAGTGTTGGAACAGTGTTGGAATAGTGTTGGAACAGTGTTGGAACAGTGTTGGAATAGTGTTGGAACAGTGTTGGAACAGTGTTGGAATAGTGTTGGAACAGTGTTGGAATAGTGTTGGAACAGTGTTGGAACAGTGTTGGAACAGTGTTGGAATAGTGTTGGAACAGTGTTGGAATAGTGTTGGAACAGTGTTGGAATAGTGTTGGAACAGTGTTGGAATAGTGTTGGAACAGTGTTGGAATAGTGTTGGAACAGTGTTGGAACAGTGTTGGAACAGGCCTACAGTACAACTGAGAAAGGTGTTTTATGTCTCCAGGTTTTCAAGATTGAAGTGCTGATGAACGGCAGACAGCACACTGTGGAGAAGCGCTACAGTGAATTCCACGCCCTGCATAAGATGGTGAGGTTGTGTGCCGCCGTTTTAGTTTTAGTTTTCTCTAAGGCACGACAGACAGACAGACAGACAGACAGACAGACAGCTAGACAGACAGCTAACAACACGACCACAGAAAGAACAGCGAGATGTCCCTGCCTCCTCCACAAACACACTCAGCCGTGCCAGTCACCACAGGCCAGATAAGGACGGTCTAGGAGGGCGTTTCCCCTTCTTCCACCAAACCTAATCTACAGGGCTTCCTGTAACCGTCCTCCATTTTGTTTCCTGCCGTTTCTCTCAGATGAAGAAGAGCATCAAGCTGCCGGAGATCCCCTCCAAGCACGTCAGGAACTGGGTCCCCAAGGTGCTGGAGCAGAGACGCCACGGCCTGGAGATGTACCTGCAGGTAAGAACACAGAGCTGAGATGTACCTGCAGGTAACATGGTCACTATATATCCGGACCTGGGGTGATAGGGACCTGGGGTGATAGGGACCTGGGGTGATAGGGACCTGGGGTGATAGGGACCTGGGGTGATAGGGACCTGGGGTGATAGGGGGTGATAGGGACCTGGGGTGATAGGGACCTGGGGTGATAGGGACCTGGGGTGATAGGGGGTGATAGGGACCTGGGGTGATAGGACCTGGGGTGATAGGGACCTGGGGTGATAGGGACCTGGGGTGATAGGGACCTGGGGTGATAGGGACCTGGGGTGATAGGGACCTGGGGTGATAGGGGGTGATAGGGACCTGGGGTGATAGGACCTGGGGTGATAGGGACCTGGGGTGATAGGGACCTGGGGTGATAGGGACCTGGGGTGATAGGGACCTGGGGTGATAGGGGGTGATAGGGACCTGGGGTGATAGAGACCTGGGGTGATAGGGACCTGGGGTGATAGGGACCTGGGGTGATAGGGACATGGGGTGATAGGGACCTGGGGTGATAGGGACCTGGGGTGATAGGGACCTGGGGTGATAGGGACCTGGGGTGATAGGACCTGGGGTGATAGGGACCTGGGGTGATAGGACCTGGGGTGATAGGGACCTTGGGTGATAGGGACCTGGGGTGATAGGACCTGGGGTGATAGGGACCTGGGGTGATAGGGACCTGGGGTGATAGGACCTGGGGTGATAGGGACCTGGGGTGATAGGGACCTGGGGTGATAGGGGGTGATAGGGACCTGGGGTGATGGGACCTTCTCAGCCGCAGCCCCGTCCCTCTGGAACGCCCTCCCCAACCACATCAGACAGGCCAACACCCTCCCAACATTTAAACAGGCCCTCAAAACCCACCTCTTCAAGCTCGCCTTCACCAGTTAACCCTCTCCCCCTCCCCTTCCCATGTGTCCCCAGCACTACCTTCATTAGGCCCCTATACTTTCTTCTATTTACCTTTTTGTTTCTTTTTATTATTACTACTCGACCTTTTCAGTTTGTAAAGCGTCTTTGAGTGTCTAGAAAAGCGCTACATAAGTGTAATGTATTATTATTATTATTATTATTATTATTATTATTATAATATTATATTATATACCCTAATCACAATATCAATACTGCACCAAGAAGGCCTGTGGTTGTCATGGTTACAGGTCCACAGTGGTGGAAGCACCAGTGAGAGACAGAGCGTTCTGTCCACCGCACAATAATCATGTCCTGTTATTCTGCTTTTCTTTTCTATTTTTAAAATCAATTTAACGTTTTTCTTTCAAATGGTCACTTAGATGTGTACGCCTCCCTCTCCCTCCTGAGTCTCATTGTTGTGTCTCCTGACAGGCTGTAATCATGGAGAACGACGTCCTTCCAAAGATATTCCTGGATTTCCTCAACATCCGCCATTTTCCGTCGTTGCCAAAAACAGAAAGTTGTGGGTGAGGTTCTGACCGTCGCTACGCTATAAGGAGCCAGGCTAGAATTTCTACTGTTCCCTCCAGCTAGGCTAGAATACCGCTGTTCCCTCCAGCACAGAGCTTCTCACAGGGTTCCCACGGGTCCTTGAAATCCTTGAAAGTTTTTGAATTTGAGCAGAAAAAATCAAGGTCTTAAAAGTTTGTGAAAATAGACATGGGTCATTGAAAGTGTTTGAATTCCCCTCTCTCTCTCTCTCTCTCTCTCTCTCTCTCTCAAAAATAAATAAAAAATAAATAAATGTTTTACTTAGCTCGTCAACTAGTAAATAAGTCTCTCTATTTACTAGTTTTCTATTTACTAACTTTACACATATTTCACAATATATTGTTTTGCTGTGCTGTGACAGAGAAGGCAAGAGACCATCTAGTGTTCAAGCCTCTCTCCTTAATTGTTGTCTATGAGCGAATAGTTCCTCTTATATAAATTCTCATCTAGATCTGTCTCAGACTATGCTGTGTTGGGTCCCTGAATTTGAGGGAATTGAGTCTTGAAAGTCCTTGAAAGGTGCTTGAATTTGATGTTTCAGAAGGTGTGGGAACCCTGTTCTCAATGACATTCACATTTAAGTGGCTTTGACATTGCATGAGCTGAATGATATTTGAATTCATTGTGTGGTATAATATCTAGTGATATATATATATAGATAGATAGATAGATAGATAGATAGATAGATAGATAGATAGATAGATAGATAGATAGATAGATAGATAGACAGATAGATAGATAGATATATAGATAGATAGATAGATAATAAGATATTTCTGTGGTTATAAACATTCTCTCTTCTTTCTCCTGTTAAGGTCATTTGAAACAGAATCTGAGGAATCAAGGTTTGTTTATTTCGTTTTATGACTGTGTAAAAGTTAGATAGTTTAGTTTAGTTTTATGACTGTGTAAAAGTTAGATAGTTTTGTTTAGTTTTATGACTGTGTAAAAGTTAGATAGTTTAGTTTAGTTTTATGACTGTGTAAAAGTTAGATAGTTTTGTTTAGTTTTATGACTGTGTAAAAGTTGATAGATGGTGTTGCCAGAAGAAGGTCTGAGCTGCTTGTTGCCCTACTGAACTCTCTCCAGTGTGACACGTTTCTCTACTTTGGTCCTATTGGTTCATTTGGTCCAACAGTCTGTGTGTGACGTCCCCAACCCCAACCCCAACCCCACTGCTGACACTGGACTGTTCTCACTGTGACTGCAGATTACATTACATTACATTACATTACATTACATTACATTACATTAAATTACATTACATTACATTACATTACATTACATTAAATTAAATTACATTACATTACATTACATTACATTACATTACATTACATTAAACTGTATTGTCATTGACAGAGTACAAGTACTAAGACAAAACAATGAAATGCAGTTTGGCACCAATCAGAGGGAAATAGTGACTGTATGGACAGTGCATGGTGGGACTGACTGTATGGACAGTGCATGGTGGGACTGCATGAATGTATAAGTACATGAATATAAAGTCAGTAAATGTGCAATGAATATAAGAAGTCAACATATGAATGACTGTTACACCTTGATGAAGATGTTGACAGGTGGGTGTCTGATGATGACCTCTGACCTCTCTCTCCTCCATGACCTCCTGACCTCTCTCCTCCATGACCTCCTGACCTCTCTCTCCCCTTTCTGGTCTCTAGTAAACTGACCCATCAGCCCGCCTTGCTGTTCCTGAGAGACCCGTACCTGCTCCCATCTACCCATGGTAATATAATATACCTATAATACCTCTACCATCTACCCATGGTAATATAATATACCTATACTACTCCTACCATCTACCCATGGTAATATAATAATATATATATCTTATATACAGTAATATTGACAGTACAATTAATTAATTTCATCAACTCATTTTGTTAAACAAAATATGTCAGGTTCTAATGCTTTGCTCATTTGGTCAATGTCGGTCATGTTATGATCTGACCTTTCTTTCGAATAATGTGAATACATTTCCACGTTGTTAAAAAACTACGACACGTCGCTAGTCAACTAACACAGCTTGTTTTGTGAGCCTGCTAACAATGTAAAGTAGTGTTGTAGTTAACTAGGTAACAATGTAAAGTAGTGTTGTAGTTGACTAGGTAACAATGTAAAGTAGTGTTGTAGTTAACTCGGTAACAATGTAAAGTAGTGTTGTAGTTAACTCGGTAACAATGTAAAGTAGTGTTCTAGTTAACTAGGTAACAATGTAAAGTAGTGTTCTAGTTAACTAGGTAACAATGTAAAGTAGTGTTCTAGTTAACTAGGTAACAATGTAAAGTAGTGTTGTAGTTAACTAGGTAACAATGTAAAGTTGAAACGTAGTTCCGTGTTTCAAAAGAGAAGTCTGAACATTTTGATTGGTTGCCGACATGCGGACCAGATGACCAGACTGTCATGTGTGTTGTTGATTTGCTCCACTAGATTCATTTGCAAACGTTGTGATCGAGGGCGTGATCCACGGAGTGTTCTACCCTGACCTCCAGCCCAGGTAGACCTGCAGCCCTGACCCTGCTCCTGACCCCTGACCCTGACCCTGCTCCTGACCCCTGACCCTGACCCTGACCCTGCTCCTGACCTCTGACCCTGACCCTGCTCCTGAACACCCAGGAGAACAGAGGGATGATTCTGAACTGTACAGTTTGTGAGACAGACTCAACTGGCTCAGTGCATTAATATGAGGTGTGTGTGTGTGTGTGTGTGTGTGTGTGTGTGTGTGTGTGTGTGTGTGTCATGATTTTTTGTCATGTGACCAGTGACATGTCAGGAAGGTGAACGAGGCCTAGTGACCACCAATGTTGTTATAACACTATCAATGATGTTATAACACTCAATGATGTTATAACACTATCAATGTTGTTAACACTATCAATGTTGTTATTATAACACATTTGTATTTACAGATGTATGCATAGGCTGATCCTTATGAGGACCTTATAGACTCAGCCTTATGAGGACCTTATAGACTCAGCCTTATGAGGACCTTATAGACTCAGCCTTATGAGGACCTTATAGACTCAGTCTTATGAGGACCTTATAGACTCAGTCTTATGAGGGCCTTATAGACTCAGCCTTATGAGGACCTTATAGACTCAGCCTTATGAGGACCTTATAGACTCAGCCTTATGAGGACCTTATAGACTCAGCCTTATGAGGACCGTATAGACTCAGCCTTATGAGGACCTTATAGACTCAGTCTTATGAGGACCTTATAGACTCAGCCTTATGAGGACCTTATAGACTCAGTCTTATGAGGGCCTTATAGACTCAGCCTTATGAGGACCTTATAGACTCAGCCTTATGAGGACCTTATAGACTCAGCCTTATGAGGACCTTATAGACTCAGCCTTATGAGGACCGTATAGACTCAGCCTTATGAGGACCTTATAGACTCAGTCTTATGAGGACCTTATAGACTCAGTCTTATGAGGGCCTTATAGACTCAGCCTTATGAGGACCTTATAGACTCAGCCTTATGAGGACCTTATAGACTCAGCCTTATGAGGACCTTATAGACTCAGTCTTATGAGGACCTTATAGACTCAGCATGCATCTAATTACACTACCGTGTTACGTTCAAGCTCCACCTGCTGCGTCGCGTCAACTCGCCATCGACGTTGCGTCAACTTCCCGTTGTCCAAGCTCCACCTGCTGCGTCGCGTCAACGTTGCGTCAACGTCAACGTTCTACTCTAGCTCCACTGGCATTTTTTGTATACAGGAATAATTTCACCCTTGACTGCAATTATGTCCACAACAATAACAACATCATACAGAACATTTTCCAATCAGGGTAATATTTTATCTACATATTCCCAAATAGATAGTTGCTAGTTCAGTTCAACTAACTGTCAACAACATTTCAACTAACTAACCACTAATCCTAAACCTTGCCCTAACCTTAAATCTAACCCTATCCTTAACCATAAATCTAGTTACATACAAACGGAGATAGAACCTTATCATTCTAAACGGAGATAGAACCTTATCATTCTAAACGGAGATAGAACCTTATCATTCTAAACGGAGATAGAACCTTCTCATTCTAAACGGAGATAGAACCTTCTCATTCTAAACGGAGATAGAACCTTATCATTCTAAACGGAGATAGAACCTTATCATTCTAAACGGAGATAGAACCTTCTCATTCTAAACGGAGATAGAACCTTATCATTCTAAACGGAGATAGAACATTATCATTCTAAACTCCAGACATGTCAGATGATGATCATACCAACGTTTATTCATCTGATACATAGAGTATCCATTCCTGCAACAAGAGTTCACCACAGGTGCGGTGATTGACGTCTCATTGTGACGTCTGCGTCCATCCACCGTCAAAAATCTAACTTTTTTGAAAGTCTACTTTGGACGCAGCCATCTGACGCGACGCTACGCAGCAGGTGGAGCACCTTTCATTGATTACAATGCATTTGATCCCAATTTCGGACGCAACGCACATTAGACGCACCGCTCGATGGCCATGGTGGAGCTTGGCCGTTAGGAGTCCAACCAGGGCCAGACCTCTAACCATCTGTTCAGATCTGTAGGTGAAACAAACACGTCCAGATCAACACTGAACTCTAAAACTCTGACTGTAACACTAGCTGGTCTAACGGGTCAAAGCTGAAATACAAACAAAGGGAAACTGATCTGTTATTGTGTGTGTGTGTGTGTGAGAGAGATATATATGATGTCTCTGTGTGTGTAATGAGATGGCTGATGTTGACCTGCCTTGTCTTCGTTGGTCTTTACTGGTGAAGCCATGTGGTTCATGTGATTAACACACTAGTCACAGGTTTGACTAAAGCACTACAGAAGTAAACTTCTAGGGATTGGTTCACGGCACAGATTAAGCCTAGCCCTAGACTAACCCCAGACCCTAACTCTAACCAGACCCTAACCCTAACCAGACCCTACCTACTGCACTTCAAGTGAAGGATGTAAAGTGAGTTAGTGGAGCTGGAGATAACTGTCCTCCTCCACCCAGATCAAATGATGATGTTGTTCTTAATGAATGAAGTGATGGTGGTGTGTATATGGACCTTGTGTATATAGCTGCTTGTGTAACCTCTCATGTCCTATACGGCACTGTATGGATGTCGTGCTGTCATACCCTACCCCCCGACCACCCTCCTACCCCACCCCCCTACCCCCCTACTCTCCTACCCCCCTACCCCCCTACCCTCCTACCCCACCCCCCTACCCTCCTACCCCCCTACCCTCCTACCCCACCACCCCCCTCCCCCCCTCCCCTCCTACCCCCCCCTACCCTCCTACCCTCCTACCCCACCCGTGACACTGTACAGTTGTACTGGAGCACTTTAAGCAGGGCACAGTAATATGTAAATATGATTATGATTGACAGCAATAAAACATGACATTTCCCTAATTATTATTATTATTATGGCTCCTTAATTGATTTCTCAGGTAATGAAGGGAAGTAGCAGACATGTATATATGAACTATATGTGATTGGGGTGTTTCATAAAAGCCCTGGTTAGGTTATGTGTCTTAAATAATCCCCCAGCCTATCAGAAAGGAGGATGACTCTTCGTGTGTAATGATGCTGAACAGGCTGTTTTATTTCACTCTTTATTAGAAAAGTACCAACCATTTCCATTTACAAACGGCCACCAGGTCGCTGCTGGTTGGCTTGACAACAAAACCCTCCGTGTCCTCCTCTCCTGAGACAGTGTGAGGGTCAAGTCCTCTCCTCTAAGGGTCAAGGCTTGTTTGTAAGTTCTGCTTCAACATTTCTCTTTGACATCGTGGAGAAACCATCTCTGGAAAAAAAATACTTTTGAAATGTGTGAAACTTGTTTTCTTAAAGCAAAGAGAGATAGATATATCGGCAAATTAGATTCATTTGAATCGTCTAGAATCTACCTAAACACTGGATAACTAAACACAAACAGGATAAAAACGTTCACAAAACAAAAGCATCTTTCACAACATAGGAATGTCGTGGTTCAGTAAAACCCAAGTAGCTTATGTCCAATCACCATCAGTAACGAGGCCCGGGCGTCAGGTCATATTCAGGCTATTACAAAAATAATAATAATTACAGAATTAATTCCATTCCGCCGCTGGTCCCCTGACCTGGTCCTAACCCTAACCCTGGTCCTAACCCTAACCCTGGTCCTAGCATAGATAGCTTGATAATCTGATAGTTTTATGATGACTGATGAACAGATGATTGTAAGTCTCTTTGCATCGAGGCGTCTGCTGCTGAATGGAAAGAGTAAACCTTGTCTCCTCTGGCGGTTAAAACGCAGTGGAAATGAAACGCTGGGACCAGGGTGGGACCAGTCTAAACTCTGGGACCAGGGTGGGACCAGCGTAGTAACAGTCTGAAGCAACATTCTCACTCATCAACCCAACACATTCAATTAGAGATGAATACACACACACACACACACACACACACACACAACCCAGGCTAGCAGGGCTACAGTTCTCCGTGGCCAGGCTCGTCTGAGAGCTGCTGCTCTGCCTCTGGCTCCTTCAGGTTAGCGAAGGCGACCTCCCTGCTCAGCTGATCCAGGGGCGGCAGCCCCACCGCCAGGTTACGCAGCGCGATGGACGTCATCAGGAACCTGCAGGGGACCAGGGGGGTGTTACACCAACCTCGCTAAAGCAGAGGCCAGGGGGGTGTTACACCAACCTCCCTAAAGGAAAACCCTGCCTGAAGTTTAATTTTCTGCAATTGATATTTATGTTATATTTAGTTATAGAAAGAGATTCTATTTCAGAAATGTTGTGATATATTGTAAGGAAGGGGGGCAGTTTTGTTATGTTTTTATATGTTTTTATGTTTATTGTGTTTGGGACAAGTCTTGCAAGAGGATTTTCTTTTTTATAAGTCTCTCCGAGACTTGTCAGAATAACGTAGTTCCGTGTTTCAAAAGAAAAGTCCGAACATTTTGATTGGTTGCCGATATGCGGACCAAAACACTAGAACGTGTCACATAATGTGACCCAGTCTGATCATTTGGTCCGCATGTCGGCAACCAATCAAAATGTTCGGAACTACGTTTCAACGTTGTTGAGAATCACGACACAAACTCGCTAGTCGAGCCAAAACACTGCAAATACGCAATGGATTGGGTGAATAATCCCGCACTGCTACCAAGTCGTCGTCGTCGTCGTCCCCTCCCCTCCTCACCCTCTCCTCAGCAGGTAGTACTTCTTCACAGAGAAGCGGTGTATTCTCTCCATCACGCCGGCCTCCCTGCGTTTCTTCACCTCCTTCAGACGGCGTTGGCGCCTCAGGAACAGCCTGACCACGGGGTCCAGCACCTGCCCCTCCCCCTCCTCATCCACCCCGCTGATGATTGGCTGCAGCTCTGGGGGGAGGGGCTCCGTCTCTGGGAGGTGAGACAGGGTGGGTAAGGTGATGTAAGGTCTCTGTCTGTCTGTCTGTCTCTCTCTCTCTGTCTGTCTGTCTGTCTCTGTCTGTCTCTCTCTCCCTTCCTTCCTTCCTCTCTCTCTCCCTCCCTCCCTCTCTTCCTTCCTCCGTCTCTCCCTCCCTCCCTCCCTCCCTCCCTCCCTCTCCCTCCCTCCCTCCCTCCCTCCCTCTCTCTCCCTCCCTCCCCCCTCCCCCCCCCCCCCTCCCTCCCTACCTGTGCCGTTGCGTACGCGTTCCTGCAGGTCGAGCAGGGAGGTGAAGTTGTTCTGCAGCGCCGCCTCGGTGGTGTTGACGTACACGTACATGTAGCAGGACGGGCCGGGCGACACCGTGTACACCTTGTGGTACGCCCCCGCTGGCAGCTACACACACACACACACACACACACACACACACACACACACACACACAGGGATGACCAGTGGGCCTCACAAACAAGCCCCCTGCCTCTCATTGACTCTGGGACCCCCCCCCGCTGTAAGTGGAATGTGTGAGCCTCATGTTTAGTCCACGGTCATGGCCAGACTAGAGCTGTGTGAGTGCAGGGTGACACGTGCAACTGTCTCTAAGCTAGGACCCGTCCCCTGTCGCCTGTCCCCTGTCCCCTGTCCCCTGTCCCCTGTCCCCTGTCGCCTGTCCCCTGTCCCCTGTCGCCTGTCGCCTGTCCCCTGTCCCCTGTCGCCTGTCCCCTGTCCCCTGTCTCCTGTCCCCTGCTGTTGGTTGTTCGTTGGTCTGATTTGTCCTCTTGGCTTGTAACTGTTCCTGCTCTCTGCTCTGTTTGTTTGTCATGTTTAATGTGTTTTAACTTTGGTATTTCTTTGACCCCCTACTAAGCCCCTCCCCCCTCAGAAGACTGGGCCTCTTGCCAGGTCGGCTTTGTAAATAAGAATCTGTTCTTAACTGTCTTACCTGGTTAAATAAAGGTTAAAAAAAAGAAAGGAGGTACCTTCATCTGCTTCCCCACCACCTCCACCCTCCCCTCCCCTCCCCTCCTCACCCCCCCCTCCCCTCCCCTCCACCCTCCCCTCCCCTCCCCTCCTCACCCCCCCCTCCCCTCCCCTCCCCTCCTCACCCCCCCTCCCCTCCTCACCCTCTCCTCCCCTCCCCTCCAGTCCTCCCCTCCTCCCCTCCCCTCCTCACCCCCTCCTCACCTCCCCTCCTCTCCTCCCCTCCCCTCCTCTCCTCCCCCCCCACCCTCCTCTCCTCACCCCTTACCTTCATCTGCTCCCCCGGGTGTAGGGTGTAGTTCCTCTGCTCCTCCACCACCTCCACCCTCACCTCCCCTCCCCTCCCCACCTCCACCCTCCCCCTCCCCTCCCCACCTCTCCTCTCCTCTCCCCCCCTCCTCTCCTCACCCCTTACCTTCATCTGCTCCCCCGGGTGTAGGGTGTAGTTCCTCTGCTCCTCCACCACCTCCACCCTCACCTCCCCCTGCAGCACCTGGACGCTGGTGTTCCCCAGGTCCTCACTGACGAAGTTCTCCAGGTGCAGACCTGAGGGAGACATGGGTCAGCTGGGGGAGGCTGGGGGAGGTAGAACACCAGGGGAGGCTGGGGGAGGTAGAACACCAGGGGAGGCTGGGGGAGGTAGAACACCAGGGGAGGCTGGTGGAGGTAGAACACCAGGGGAGGCTGGGGGAGGTAGAACACCAGGGGAGGCTGGGGGAGGTAGAACACCAGGGGAGGCTGGGGGAGGTAGAACACCAGGGGAGGCTGGGGGAGGTAGAACACCAGGGGAGGCTGGTGGAGGTAGAACACCAGGGGAGGCTGGGGGAGGTAGAACACCAGGGGAGGCTGGGGGAGGTAGAACACCAGGGGAGGCTGGTGGAGGTAGAACACCAGGGGAGGCTGGGGGAGGTAGAACACCAGGGGAGGCTGGGGGAGGTAGAACACCAGGGGAGGCTGGGGGAGGTAGAACAGGAAGGATCACTGCGTTCATCGCCCCTCAACGAAACGACCCGCTGAAGCAAAGGAAGGAGAGAAGGAAGGAGGGAAGGAAGGAGGGAAGGAAGGAGGGAAGGAAGGAGGGAGGGAAGGAAGGAGGGAAGACTTTGTACCTGGGAAGTCTGCGATGAAGACGATCTCCGTCTGGTTGTCCAGGCTGCCCTCAATCTCCTGGAACTTGCTCCTCCAGGGAGAGAGGTCCACCAGCAGAGGCATCAGCCACGGGTTCGGACGGAACGGCGACCAGTCCGCCGTGACGATGTCCACGCGCGGGTCAAAGATCCTGGAGAACGCCGGGTCAGGTACCAGATTAAAGAAGATTAGATATACTGGTAAATGGACTGACTTATATAGATGACTTATATAGATGACTTATATAGACTGACTTATATAGATGACTTATATAGACTGACTTATATAGACTGACTTATATAGATGACTTATATAGATGACTTATATAGACTGACTTATATAGACTGACTTATATAGGCTGACTTATATAGATGACTTATACAGACTGACTTATATAGACTGACTTATATAGACTGACTTATATAGATGACTTATACAGACTGACTTATACAGACTGACTTATATAGCACCTTATTCCAGAGCGCTTTACAACAGCCTCTCATTCACCCATTCACACACACATTCACACACCAATGGCGACAAGCTGCCATGCAAGAAGCCGGCCCGCTCACTGGGAGCAATTTGGGGCTCAGTGTCTTGCCCATTTAAAAATAAATAAAAAGGAGAACACCCCAACAGTGTGTATTCATATTTTTGTTGGACAAGAGTTGAAATACCGTACACGATTCCCAGTAAACACAGAGTCCAAAAGACGTCCTCAGGGAAGCCGGAATGTGGGTTCAGATGACGTCTTTCTAGGACGTCTTAAGACGATTCTGTAGTCCATAAGACGTCCTAAAGACGTCATCTGAACCCACAGTCCGGCTTCCCTGAGGACGTCTTTTGAAGTATTTGTTTACTGGGTTGTTATTAGCCTCTGTGTTTACTGGGTTATTTATTAGCCTCGTACCTCTGCTGGAAGCGGTCGTTGATGGACACCCAGACGTCAAAGTAGATCTGCGGGTCGGAGATGTTGTAGTGGGGCAGGTGGCGGTGCAGGCAGGTGGCGTACTGCTTCAGCATGTCCCCGTGGTCCTTCCACCGCCGGCTCTGGGTGAATACCTGGAGGACAGGTACATAAACACAGATTAGGACTGGTCTAAGCCTTAGACTAGGCTTATATTCTCATAAACATAGATTAAGACTGGTCTAAGCCTTAGACTAGTCTTATATTCTCATAAACATAGATTAAGACTGGTCTAGGCCTTAGACTAGGCTTATATTCAGGGGTGCACATAACTTTTTGGGGCCAGTGCTCAGAGGAGCACCTAGGGATGCTGCTTGGTGCTCCCCGAGCTCGCGAGTCACGACCCGTCCCACAGGATGGATAAAAAAGGGATACATGGATATATTATTAGCAAAACGACATTTATTCATAAATAAAGATGAACGACCAAATTATTGTGTGCAAAACAAAAGAAACAAATGCAAAATCAAATGACTGCTCTTTAAGAATGAAAGTCTGTCCGACTCCTTTAAACACAATGAAATCAACTGACATCTCTTTAAGCACTAACTGAATGTCTGTTCTTTAAACACACTGAAATAAACTGACATCTCTTTAAGCACTAACTGAATGTCTGTTCTTTAAACACACTGATATAAACGGACATCTCTTTAAGCACTGCTCTGTTCTGTAAACACTGAAATCAACTTTTCCACAAAAAAAAAAAAAAAAAAAAAAAGAGCTGTTGGTGCGCAAGAGCGCCTTCATGCGGCTGATTTGCAGCGCAGCATGCATTTTGGCGACGCATGCGCACTGGCGCACCAGTTATGTGCACGTCTGCTTATATTCTCATAAACATAGATTAAGACTGGTCTAGGCCTTAGACTAGTCTTATATTCTCATAAACATAGATTAAGACTGGCCTTACCCCCCCCCCCCCCCCCCCTTGACTCACCCCAGGGTTGAGGTAGCCCACCTCCCCCGTCCTGCCGTCTCTGTAGGTGATCTTGACGTGCTGGTGGCTACGGGAGTGAACCATCATGTCCCAGGAGTATCCATACAGCCCGCTGGTCCAGTTGTTATAACCCTGTAACATATATACTGTATATACTGTACATATATATAACCCTGTTATACACACACACAATATATATATAACCCTAACCCATACAGCCCGCTGGTCCAGTTGTTATAACCCTGTAACATA
Organism: Nansenia antarctica; assembly: GCF_963989245.1. Taxonomy (NCBI): domain Eukaryota; kingdom Metazoa; phylum Chordata; class Actinopteri; order Argentiniformes; family Microstomatidae; genus Nansenia; species Nansenia antarctica. The sequence continues at coordinate 76,455,710 of NC_137689.1, forward strand.
TATATATATATATATATATATATATAAATAAACAATATTATGGTCCAGTTGTTGTAGCCCTGGAAACACACACACCGTTAACCTGGGCAGGCTAATTTACAAGACGGCCAACCAGTGGTCATTGTGTGTAAGTAGCAGCTTCCCATTGTGAAGACTATTCTAGTTCTACTGTTAAGCCATCTTCCTCACTTCTCCGTTCTGCTGAAACAGATTATCTGAGCTGCTGTTTGCTGTCTGTTTGCTGTCTGTTTGCTGCTGTTTGCTGTCTGTTTGCTGCTGTTTGCTGTCTGTTTGCTGTCTGTTTGCTGCTGTTTGCTGCTGTTTGCTGCTGTTTGCTGTCTGTTTGCTGTCTGTTTGCTGCTGTTTGCTGTCTGTTTGCTGTCTGTTTGCTGCTGTTTGCTGTCTGTTTGCTGTCTGTTTGCTGCTGTTTGCTGTCTGTTTGCTGTCTGTTTGCTGTCTGTTTGCTGCTGTTTGCTGTCTGTTTGCTGCTGTTTGCTGTCTGTTTGCTGTCTGTTTGCTGTCTGTTTGCTGCTGTTTGCTGTCTGTTTGCTGCTGTTTGCTGTCTGTTTGCTGTCTGTTTGCTGTGTTGACACTGATTGAGCAATTATCCGTCTGGTAATCGGCGGGGGTTGGAAAATAATTTCTGCTGACAGCAGTGCTTCTAAACACCTTCTACAAACCTTCTGCAGCAGGAAGAGGAAACAAAGGAAAGGGAAAAGGAAATGGCCGCCTTGCTGAGGGGGACCTGAGTGTCCTCACTCAACGTACGGAAAAGACGAACAGATCTGTAACCGTGGTCACGGTAGCCGTCGTCACGGTAACCGCGGTAGCAACCCGTACCTGGGTGATGAAGTGGGAGTAGGGCAGGAAGAACTGCTCGGCCACGTAGAGTAGCGTGAAGAGAGCCGCCAGCCTGTGTCTTCGCCTGGGCTTGCTGGCCTTGTTCACCGAGGGGGGGGGGGGCGCCCTGGGGGTCCCGGGGCTCCTGGGGGTTCTCGGGGTAGACACAGGAAGTGCTGGGCTGAGGGGGAGGAGCCGTGAAGGGGAGCACCACGCCGAGGCGCCGGGGGAAACGGGCGAAGAAGCGGCGGGGCCAGTCAGGGTAACAGAACAGAGGACTGGTGGCCAGCATGGTGTAGGCAAACATCCCTGAGGAGAGGAGGGGAAGGGGAGGGGGAGGGGAGGGGAGGGGGGGGGGGAGGGGAGGGCAAGGGGGGAGAGGAGGAGGGGGAAGGGGAGGGGAGGAGAGGAGTAGAGTGGGACAGAGGCAGCAGACAGCAGCTCAATAGCTGGTTATGGATTAACATGAACGGAGGTTCTTTATACAAACAAACAGGCCTTGAGAGGCTCTCTGGTCGATGCTGAACACACACAGACGCACTCACGCGCACACGCGCACACGCACACGCCCCCCCCGACACACACACACACACACAGGCCCTCTCACCGATGCTGAACAGCTGGGAGTTCATGGAGTGGAAGTACGTGACGAACAGGATGCCGGCCGGCCGCGTGGCGTCGAAGAACAGCAGGTACCCGGCGGACAGGTCCAGAGCCAGGCCGCCCCCGTGGACCACCAGCACGTTCACCACCTCCACTGGCAGAACCAGCCTGCACCACGCAGGGAGGAGGGAAGGCAGGCTTAGTTCTATCCGGTTGTTAAGTCTGACGTCAAACGTGACGTTTTGCAATTTCCGGGTCCAAACCAGAAATTCTCCGCACCAGAGTACCAGTGTACTACAGCGGTAGAATGACAGTTTAATCGTTTTTTAGACTCGGATCTATTCATACAACAAGGGACACAGCACTTTCCCGTTTTCTCCATATTGTCAGGGTATTTGAGCCTCGGAAAAGCGCTATACAAATATAATGAATTATTATTATTATTGCGGCATTTCGAAGAGAGCGCCTCAGCCAACTTTGGACCCGGAAACACGTCACGACTTAACAACCGAATTGGCCCTATCACAGACCAGCAGGAAGGCAGGCTTAGTTCTATAGCCCCTATCACAGACCAGCGGTCACAAAGTGCTTTACATAGGCTATAACAACATCATTAAAGAGCAGAAGTAATAGCAGGTTAAAAGAGATAGGTAAACAAGTGAAAATAAAAACAAGAAACAAATAACAAGTGTACCACAAATAATAACAAGAGACACAGAAAGACAGACAGGCCTTTGGGGTTAGCCTGTCTGTACAGGACAGTCTGGAGCAGTTTTTTAAATGTTTCGACCGAGACTTTCATTCTACAACTGTACAACTACACACCTAGCCTTACACGCTTACATACCTACCCTTACACGCTTACACACCTACCCTTACACCCTTACACACCTACCCTTACACGCTTACACACCTACCCTTACACGCTTACACACCTACCCTTACACGCTTACACACCTAGCCTTACACGCTTACACACCTACCCTTACACGCTTACACACCTACCCTTACACGCTTACACACCTACCCTTACATGCTTACACACCTACCCTTACACGCTTACACACCTAGCCTTACACGCTTACATACCTACCCTTACACACTTACACACCTAGCCTTACACGCTTACACACCTACCCTTACACGCTTACACACCTACCCTTACATGCTTACACACCTACCCTTACACGCTTACACACCTACCCTTACACGCTTACATACCTACCCTTACACACTTACACACCTACCCTTACACACTTACATACCTACCCTTACACACTTACATACCTACCCTTACACACTTACACACCTACCCTTACACGCTTACACACCTAGCCTTACATGCTTACACACCTACCCTTACACGCTTACACACCTACCCTTACACACTTACACACCTACCCTTACACGCTTACACACCTACCCTTACATGCTTACACACCTACCCTTACACGCTTACACACCTAGCCTTACACGCTTACATACCTACCCTTACACACTTACACACCTAGCCTTACACGCTTACACACCTACCCTTACACGCTTACACACCTACCCTTACATGCTTACACACCTACCCTTACACGCTTACATACCTACCCTTACACACTTACACACCTACCCTTACACACTTACATACCTACCCTTACACACTTACATACCTACCCTTACACACTTACACACCTACCCTTACACGCTTACACACCTACCCTTACACGCTTACACACCTACCCTTACACGCTTACATACCTACCCTTACACACTTACACACCTACCCTTACACACTTACATACCTACCCTTACACACTTACACACCTACCCTTACACACTTACATACCTACCCTTACACACTTACATACCTACCCTTACACACTTACACACCTACCCTTACACGCTTACACACCTAGCCTTACATGCTTACACACCTACCCTTACACGCTTACACACACTTACTTAAAGGGGTCAAACAGCCAGTGGTGGGCCAGGTAGTTCATGGAGTAGCCCTGCACCCAGTCTCCATCCAGCTTCTTGATTCCAGCTATGAAGTACACGATGAAGATCTGCCAGACACACACACACACACACATTTTAAATGTTTTATTTATGTCCACATACATGTACAATTCTAAAGGACATAAATACTATCAGTGCATTTTGATATCATGTAAACAATCTGTTACAGTAATGCTGAGCCAACAACCAGTTCTGCCACACACAGGATGTTATTCACACCAGATGATACCAGTGGATTGACAGATACAGTATCAGTACTGTAAGACAGACAGTATCCCGCTCATGGGTACAGGAAGCACTGCCTTCTCCATATTGAGCGGCTACCAATAACAGCGGATACTGAGCAATATTTTGCTAACTGTTTGGCCCTTCTCTTAGATAGACCAGCCATCTGAAGGCCTCTAACAACAGACTTATGGACATGGCCCAGGCTGCCAAATATGAAAACTAAAAGTTGACATCTGTAGCCCAGTTGTGATATGGCCTCCTCCAGCTGTTGGTATTTTAAGATTTTGGTTAAAAAGGCTTCCTCTAGGCTATGGTCAAAGGTGCAGCCAACTTCTAGAACTTCACACACACACACACACACACACACTCTGTCATGATAGTACCCACATACACACACCCCACTGTCCCTCTGGTAGATTTAACAGATCGATGATAGAGTAGAGAAGACACTGTTTCTCTGGGCTAAACCCTTGGTAGATAAACCCTAGGTAGGGTAGTACAGTAGTACAGTAGTACAGCAGACCCTAGGTAGGGGAGCAGGGTAGTACGCTGACCTGTGTCCTCAGGAGGGTGTAGTTCCAGAGGGGCACCTGGGCGTTTCTCTTCCTGGGGTTCAGTAGCCCGTCTACTGACCTGCACACACACACACACACACACACATGAGACCAGGCACACACTACACACACTACACACACTCCACAAACCCCCCCTCACCAGTATCTGTCTCCCCCCCCCTCACCAGTATCTGTCCCCCCCCCCACCCCCCGCCCCCTCCTCACCAGTATCTGTTGGCGTCCATGGTGCAGAGCAGGAACCCCACCAGGCCGTACAGGTAGCTGTGGTTGTTCCAGGCGGTCTTGTCCAGCAGGAAGACGTACCAGTAGGAGCAGGTGAACATGAGGCAAGACAGGCGGTAGAAACACCCCAGCATGATGCCCACGGCGCCTGTCACCATGGAAAACACCCGCGGTCAGGAAAGATGCAGTGCTTGTCTGTTTTTTTTTAATGTAAAGCGGGCAACCACCTGCCCTCTCGATCCCATCCCCTCCCCTCTTCTCCAATCCATTTCTTCCGACATCCTTCCTTACCTCTCCACCGTAATCAACTCCTCCCTATCCACAGGATCGGTCCCGGCAGCCAGAGTCAAGCCTCTCCTCAAGAAACCAACCCTTGACCCGTCATCTGTCCACAACTACAGACCGGTATCCCTTCTCTCCTTCCCTTCCAAAACCCTTGAACATGCTGCATCTAAACAACTGACTGACTATCAGACTACTACTGCTACTACTATTAGACCCCATGAATCCGGCTTCAAGGCTGGGCGCTCCACTGAGACTGCTCTCCTTGCTGTCACGGAGGCCCTCCACTCTGCTCAAGCTTCCCCCCTCTGACCTACATGTGGCAACACGTGTCTCTGCATGTCTCACTGACATTTCAACATTAATGTCAGCCCACCATCTCAAGCTCAACCTTAACAAGACTGAGTTACTCTTCATCCCCGGGAAAGCCTGCCCTCTCCAAGACTTCTCCATTACAGTGGAGAACTCTACTGTAACCCCCTCCCAGACAGCCAAGAACCTTGGAGTGATCCTGGACAACCAACTATCCTGTGCAAAGAACATCGCAGCGACAGCTCGCTCCTGCAGATTCTTCCTTTACAACATCAGAAGGATACGACCATTCCTCACCAGAGAAGCAGGGCAACTCCTGACCCAGGCACTGGTCATCTCCCGCCTTGACTACTGCAACATACTCCTGGCCGGGCTCCCCGCCTCCCCCATCAGACCTCTGCAGCTCATCCAGAACGCTGCTGCCCGTCTGGTGTTCAACCTCCCCAAATACTCTCATGTCACCCCCCTCCTTCGCACCCTGCACTGGCTCCCGATAGCAGCTCGCATCAGATTCAAGACCCTGGTGCTTGCCTACCAGGCAGTTAAAGGGACAGTCCCTGCCTACCTGAAGGAAATGGTAACCCCCCAAACTTCAGCCCGTTCACTCCGCTCCTCCACCTCTGCTGGCCGACTGGCCCCACCACCTCTACGCCAACACGGCAGTCACTCTGCCCGATCACGTCTCTTCACTACACTGGCTCCCCCAGAACTGCAGTCACTACTCATCTTCCATCGGAGACTGAAGACCTCCATCTCTTCAGGTTACACCTTAACTGCTCCTCCTGAGACTTCTACTGCCCCCCAGCACTGCGTCTCCTGAGACACCCGCTTTTCCCCTCTACTGTGTCCCCTAAAACGTCTATTGCCCCCCTTGTACTGTTTCTCTGTTTCTCCAGTTTCTATATTATTTTTTTTAGCTTTTTCCTTCTATCACAGAGACTGCCAATGGCCCCGGGCCTGAGCTGGATTACTCTTCCTGCTACGACTGGTGGATTGATGATTCACTTGCTTAGTCAAATGTATCGATTGTAAGTCGCTTTGGAATAAGGTGTCTGCTAAATGCCAAACATGTACAGGGTATATACAGGAATCTTGAGGTTAATTTCAACGCCTTTCTAAGACTTTTTAAAGACTGTGTCAATATTTTTCCAGACCTCACCGCCACTTCGAGCTGTAACCGTTTACATCAGTGACACCTTTAACTTAACAGTTTCAGTTTGCAATAGACTAGACCACTATCATACAACACGATTTCCGGTTCATCTTTGTTTTTTAATAAAACTAATAAATTCACGAACTTTTACTAAAAGTTTTTAGGACTCAAACTCTTTGGACAGAGTCTAATTCAGAAAAATATCTACAAAATTCAAGACCTCATAAAATCGTGATAAGACTTTTTAATACTTATTAAGGGTCTTGATTTTCCCAAAATTGATTTATCAACTTTTAATACTTTTCAAGACACCGCGGATACCCTGCCTACTCTCTGTAGCCTAGCAACCCTGATGTAAACGTAGCCGAGTCTGACCTGAGAACATAACCACGTAGACCAGGTACATCCAGTCCAGAGGGAGGGGCGTCAGGAAGTTGAAGAGGGGGAAGCGGCAGACGGGGGCTCCGTCCAGGTACCTGTAGTCCAGGTGGCTGAGCCCTCGCTCCTGGGTCACATCCAGGGCCATCAGCATACCTGGGGGGGGGGGGGGGGGGTGGCAGACAGGTGGGGGGGGGGGAGACAAAAACAGGTGGGGGGGGGGGGGGGGAAGGAGGGGTGGACACACACACAGACAGGAGGCAGAGAAGGGGGTGGGGTGGACAGACACACAGACAGGAGGCAGAGAAGGGGGCGGGGTGGACACACACACAGGAGGCAGAGAAGGGGGCGGGGTGGACACACAGACAGACAGGAGGCAGAGAAGGGGGTGGGGTGGGGGCAGCGGGGGGGTGGACACACAGACAGATTTAGCGTCTAATCTTTCAGCTCACTCATATGTAAACATCTGGTCCGAGGGTCTCTGAGCTGCAGGGGGGGGGGGGGCAGGGGGAGAGGGGGGCAGGGGGAGGTGGGGGGCAGGGGGAGGGGGAGGTGGGGGGCAGGGGGAGGGGGAGGTGGGGGGCAGGGGGAGGGGGAGGTGGGGCAGGGGGAGGGGGGGCAGGGGGAGGGGGAGGGGGGGCAGGGGGAGAGGGGGGCAGGGGGAGGGGGAGGGGGGGCAGGGGGAGGGGGGGCAGGGGGAGAGGGGGGCAGGGGGAGGTGGGGGGCAGGGGGAGGGGGGGCAGGGGGAGAGGGGGGCAGGGGGAGGTGGGGGGGAGGGGGGGGAGGGGGGGCAGGGGGAGGGGGAGGGGGGTGGCAGGCAGCCGCCTCACCGAACAGGAAGCGGAAGATCCCCAGGGAGGCGGGGTCGGTGGGCCGGTTCAGCAGACGGACCAGACCGGACCAGGAGGAAACGTCCTCCCTCTGGAACCCCAACAGACGCTTCATCCTGCTGCTCTCCTCCTTGCTGCTCTCCTCCTTGCTGCTCTCCTCCTTGCTGCTCTCCTCCTTGCTGCTCTCCTCCTTGCTGCTCTCCTCCTTCCTGCTCTCCTCCTTGCTGCTCTCCTCCTTGCTGCTCTCCTCCTTGCTGCTCTCCTCCTTCATCCTTCTCTCCGCCGGCTCCTCTGCTACAGGTGTTCCCTGCTGCTCTGGGGTCCCCTCCTCCTCCTCCTCCTCCTCCTCCTCCTCCTCCTCCTCCTCCTCCTCCTCCTCACAGCCCACAGCGGGGTCTCCGGGGTCTCCCTGTCCCGAGGATTCATCGACGTACGGCGCTCCTGGAAGAGAAGAGAAGATAACCATGCTAATGCTAACTCTCTACCTTTGGTCTCCTGCTCATAGATATCAACAAGATGTGTATCCAGGTAGCTGATATGAGCCACTAGTAGCCTAGTACTGCTGCACTGGACTTCATTAGGCTGTATGTTGCATATTGATGTAATAAACTGCACTTCAATCACTACGACGCAGTCACAGAGTATTTGCATGTGGTAATCAATGTGTCATCCAGAGGTCTGAGCTACGTGACGATGGAACAAACAAAAAAACAGAGCTGGCCAATGTCCACACTGGTTACAAAACATCAATAACACACACACACACACACACACACACACACACACACACACATACACACATCGGCCCTACTGTAGCCCACACACACACACCAGATCTACTGTAGCCTACCTGCCTCCATGTACACACACACACACACACCAGATCTACTGTAGCCTACCTGCCTCCATGCACACACACACACACACACACACACACACACACACACACACAGTAGCCTACCTGGCTCCATGCACGTACACACACACACACACACACACACACACACACACACCAGCCTACCTGCCTCCATGCACGTACACACACACAAACACACACAAACACACACACACACACAAACACACACACACACACCAGCCTACCTGCCTCCATGCACACACACACACACACACACACACACACACTCACACACACACACACAGCAGCCTACCTGCCTCCATGCACACACACACACAAACACACACACACACACACACACTCACACTCACACTCACACTCACACACACACACACACACACACACACACACACACACACACACACACACACACACACACACACCAGCCTACCTGGCTCCATGCTGTACCGCAGCAGCTCGCGGGGATCAGAGACAGAGATGTATAGATATATATGCCTCTCTCCCCCTGTTACTGCAGCTCCTCTCCCAGTCCGTCCAGACACGTAACCAGATGAGAGACAGACCTGAGAGTACCAGATGGGTAACAGGGTTGGGTGGGGACGTGTCACCGTGCAGGAGGACCCCTGAACCTGCCCCGCTGCTCGGAGCTCATTGGGTTGTTGTTCCTCGCTGAGCCACACCCCCGGGACCTGGAGCTCTGCGCCCCCTACTGGTCGGGAATCACATGTCTTTGTCACTCCAAATCATTATGGCACATGTGTGATGCATGTTCAAGCACACAGACGATAATGTGGACACAGTTCATTATTTTCGCTTGCTCCCCGGGAACTGGCATACATCACAGTCTTTCTACAGCGCTGCCTATCTTTGAGAGCCTGCAGGTCACCGATGGTCCGGTAGGTGGCGGCGATGAGCACAGTTGTGTGACGACACACATAGAAGAAGAAGAAGAAGAAGAAGAAGAAGAAGAAGAGGAGGAAGCTGCAGTTCACCGCTTGCTCGGTAGGTGGCGGTAATGAGCGGTGACGCGCACAGTTGTGTGACACACATAGAAACAAGAAGAAGGAGAAGAAGAAGAATGTGCATTGTTGCCTAGCCGCCTAGCTACAGAGAGGCAGGAACCCTAACCATAACCCGGCTGAATGTTTAGGTTGATCCGGTGGATGTTCAGTCAGATATTCACGATACTTCACTCGTGAGTCCAGGAGGAGAAAACAGCATTTCTAGCGAAAGGATCGGCGACTATCCTTGAAGACTGGCTGCAGGTTTGACTGGTCGGCTAGCCGGCGGCTAGGAAGGAAGACTGGCTTGTTTACATCTGAGGAGCTGAAGACCCTGGGAGAAGCTGTCTGTCTGTCTGTCTGTCTGTCTGTCTGACACCTGGATCAGCTGTGTAGCGGTATAACTACAGGTATGTCTGCTGTGTAGCTGTATAACTACAGGAAAGCTTTGGTCATAGCTGGTTAGAATCAGTACCAGAGGTGTATCTATGTAGTCTGTGTCACGGCCATCCAACAGCTGCTGTAATTGTAGTGCTAGTATGCTTATTATTAGAGTCAAGAATGTGTCTGTGTGCATAAGTAACATAACTTAGGCTAGTGAGGGAGCATGTTGGCGCGTGTCTGTTGACCAACACATGAATGGTTTGTAGAGCGACAGGGTAGGACGAAGTACCTGACAACGAAATGTGTAAATAGTGTTGGTAACTAACCAGATATATACAGTATATTGTCGTGCATTCTTATTGGTTATGAATCAAAGAACAGTTAGTTTAAGACAATTTAATCAGTTACAGGCAGATTTATACATTACATGCGTTCCCCATGGACCTCGGGCTGGAAGAGAGCGCTCTCTCTCTTCCTCTCCCCGTTCCGCTCCAGAGGGGAGGGGCCAGCGTGCATGTGTGTCCCTGCCCAACCCCCAAAGGTCTCTGTTGGTCATCTGGTTGCCATAGAACCCTCACCGTTAGAGGGCATCATGTCCCCGCATGCCCTGGTATGTGTGTGTGTTCAAAACATACTACATATTCATACATAGATCATACATACTACAGAAATATACGACACATCCCCCCTCGGACCACCCAGAGGGTGTTCCGAAACTAAACTACCATAAAACAAAAACAAAAACACAAAACCCCACAAAACATCCCCACATTTTTTAAAAAAAATTAAAAAATAAACAACAACAGACAGAAAAACTACACCAACACACAACACAAGAAGCACAATAACACAGACCAACCCAGGACCAGTATTAGGAACCAAAGATATCATAAACAAAAAACAAAAAACAACCAATAATAAAAAGAATTTTGAAAATAACAATCACAATTAAACTAAACACAGTTCATCATGCACAAATCAATACAGAAACTTCCAACGACCGATGTTTTCTTTGTCCTTGAAGCGTCAGGGTCAGAGGTTACTAGCACTTGTACCCAGTTGGAGAACAGCCTTTACCGCTGTCTCAGATTGATAACACTTTCATAGTCAGCAGCTTCCATTTTCGTTGCGCTAGGAACAGAACCTCTTTCCTATCTTTGCATAACCACTACATCACTTCTCAACTGACATCAATCACATACGATATAGAAATAAACAAACAATACACAAATAATGACATTCAGTTATCATAACACATAATTCCCCAACAGTAAGCACAGGACAAAGGGAATGCATTAATGCATAGATCTTCACCTCAGGTGAGGACTAGTCTTCTGAAAAGTTCATTAACGTGGACTGAGTGACTGATTTTCCAAAAACAGTCAATGAGGCCCTGCCTTCTAAGAAAGTCAAAAATCATGTCTGCTATAATAGGTGCTCCTATCCTAGCAAAGTAAGTTTCCCATGCCCCTAAGACCGTTTCCAGCCATGCTATCATCTGCTGTCCATTCCCGTCGTTCCCTTTGATCTGCTGCTTCACTACCCTATTCATAGTCTTTAATCTTTTCCTAACTGGTCGTCGTCCGTCAGTGTCATTGAGGTTCAGGCAGCCGCCTGGTCCCCTCCCACGCTGATCAAGGTCTGGGGAGTCGCCCTCAGCATCATCTGAAGCATGGAGCAGGCACTCGCCAGCATCCCCAGTAGCACAGGTGTCCAGGCTTTGGACACTCCCAGGCTGGACCTCCAGACTGTCAACACTCTCTGCTTCGTTGGTTTCTGGTTCATTGGCATCTGGACAGCTTTCCACTGTCCCCTCGGTTTCAGGCACTGCCGGTAATGTCACTGGCTGTAACACTGGCATTGCCACTGGCTCTGGCAACACCACAGCATCTCCTCGTAGCTCCTCCTTCTCAGGTTCTCTGGGGACCTCGGCACCTGTTGGCACAACATCCTGCCTACTCTGTACATCCACCCCCCTGTCCACCACCCGTGGCCCTATTGGGGTAGGGATATGCCCAGACACCACTGGTGTACCCACTCTGATGTTGTTTCTCCAACAGACCCCACATTGACCTAAAGCATGGTCAATCTGTTCCATCAAATATGGACTCCAAAACCCATATTTCTTGGTAATCTTGCGTCTTACCTCCCCCCTAGCCACATGTGCTAATCCATGAGCTTCCTGTATTAACATGCCTAATAAATCTGATGGTGCTACAACCAACCCCTCATGATTCCTCCATAGACCTGTGTCATCCTGACTTGCCCCCCTTGCTAGCCAAACGCTCTTGTCTAACGTAGTTACTCTACTCTGTAACATCAATAAATCCTCAAGTGCGACCATGCCCTGTAATTGCTTTTCATGTGTGACCAGAAGACCTTTACCTGCCTTGTCTGCTCCTGTAATGGCTTTGGCTGCATCTTCTGCAGCCCTGTTACCTTGTGTGACATGTGATGAGTCAGACCTGTGTGTGGCACACTTCACTATGGCTAATTCCTTTGGCTTCATCATGGCTTGTAACAGCTTCATGATCTGTGCGTGATGCTGTATAGGCGTACCATCAGTTCTCTTAAAACCCCGCCCCCTCCATACAGCTCCATTAAAATGACAAACATTATGTGCATAGGCAGAGTCGGTGTACACTGTCACTCTCCGTCCGGTTCCCAAGTTGCATGCTTCTGTGAGGGCAATCAATTCAGCCAACTGAGCCGAGCAAGGCTGAGGAACTGCCTCAGCCTGTTCTACAATAAACTTTGAATTTTGTGCTTTAACTAAGGAATACCCAGCGCACAAAGTTTCTCCTACCCCGTAACAAGACCCATCAACCCAATATTCTATATCAGCTCCCTTTAAAGGCAAAACTTGTAGGTCTGTTCTATGCTTAATCACTCTGGCTGTCGATGGAACCTGAGCACCGGATGGCATCGTCACCTGACAGCCGTCAGGTGTGCATTTTACTGTACAGTTCAATTGGCATTGAGCATCTCTCCCTAGCAGCCCTGTTGGCGTGTGTTCTGACACAAGTGTTGACAGAGTTGCTCTCTGTCCCTTGTACTCTAAGTCTACAAGCTCAGTTGTAGGAATCAGCTGTTTAATTCCCTCAAATCCGATTGTCTTCACATATTCTCTAGACATAGGGAGGTGCGTGGCGCCTTCAGGCTTCTGTGTCACCACCAGCTGGCACCTCCCACTCGGATCTTCCGGGCACCCCTATAGGCCAGCTGCTGGGCCTCCGTAAGGGTTCATCACTCCTGGAGCAGGTGTAGTAGGGGGCCAATATCCTCCTCCTTGGCTCCCCCCTGCGCCCCCCTGGGGCCTGTTGCAGCAGGCACAGGCTAGATGTCCATTCTGGTCGCATTGGCATGGTTCTAGCATCTCCTTCCCTGCTGCTGTCCATCCCCCTGGTGGTGGTCCTTGGCCAGGCTGTGTGTACATCTGGTATGGAACCGCTTGCACCCCTGGTGGCCCTTGTGGGTATGGATACCCCCCTTGTGGCCCCTGTGGGTAGGACTGGTAAGTAGCAGGATACCCCCCTTGTGGCCCCTGTGAGTAGGACTGGTAAGTAGCAGTCTGCACTCCAGGTGGCTGTTGCTGTGGGGCTAAAGCCTGCACTCCCTCTATGTTCCTCTCGCTTTCAGTCAATTGCAAATGAGTCAATATTCTGAGGGATTCTTCGTCTCGTGCCTTCTGTATCTGAATGTTCTTTCGATATAACTCAACTTGATGAGCTACGTGGTCTATATAAACAGCTTTGTTCATGTGTCGTAGCCCCACCACTTCTGCTAGCTTATCCTTAACTGGGGTAGGAAGCCCTTCTTGTATTTTTTCCCTGATTATGGATTTTTCTAAGGGGTTATCTTCAGCGTCTTTCCCTGTCACACTTCTCCATTGAGAGTGCACACGGGCAATATAACCCCTGGGATTCTCATCCCCCCCCAGTGGCTTCACAATGATATTGTCTGGGTGAATGTGAGTAGGGTAGGTCTCTCTGATTGCTTTCCACAGCCTGCCTCTGTTTGCTGCGAAGAGCTCTGGATCATAAACTGATGTATTGATATATCTATGAAGTCCTGCCTTCATCAATATTTCCTGCATTGTATCCAATCCTGCAATAAAAGCTAAGAGTCTTTTCAGGTCTCCCATCGCGGCCTGCGTTCCTGTCAGTATCACGTCGACCTCTCGCGTCCACGAATGTCCTCCCTCTTGAAGAACTGGGAGTTTCTCGATCACTTCAGACAAATCTGTATGATGCCACGGATGATATTCCATCTTGTTACCCCGAATCAGCACTGGACAGTTCTTTAATGTATTTGATGACATTCGGTGACAATCTCCCTCTTTCTCCGGGCGTCTTCTCCCACCTTTCCTTTCGGCTGTGGCTATCATCTTCCTGACCTGCGCGTTGTAGCCTCCATCTGCATTGTCGTCATCACTTGAGTCTGCACTGCCATCTTCGCTGTCATCTTCCTCGTCACTCCTGTCGTCCCCTTTTCCCCTTGGCTCCTTCTTCTTCTTCTGGGAATGATCCTCCAGTGCCTTAGCATATGGAGGGGGACTGGGGGCAGGACACAGGTCTGGGGATGAAATGTTCAGTTTCTGTTCCAGTGTTCTGGCCAATTCTTTTTTCTTTTCCGGTTCCATCTGAGCTATTTTCTGTCCCTCTACCTTAAATAGATCTAAAATAGCTAACTCTAACTTGCGTTTCTCTGATCTAATCTTTCCTCTTTGATGTGCTTTGTGCCCATTGATAAGTATCTCCAATGTTGCAATTAATTGTAAATTAAGGCTGCCCTCTTTCGGCCACGGCTGTTCAATGTATGCCCAACGGCTATTCCATTTCGTAGACATTTTGCTAATTTCCCTAACAAGAGGATTCATTTTTTCCACTACAGCCATAGGGGATAACGTAGCCAACATTCCACGATGTTCACTAATATCTTTTAACAGCTTCGTGGAATTCGACCCCATTCTACTTTGCTCAATATGCTGACAATATTCTATATTAGATAAGGTGTACGCTTCTTACAACCCACCTTATTTTGTCTTGTTTGCTAAACAAATGCTAGTCCAATATAACTGTATTAACCATCCCCACAAAAACCCTGCAACTTCAGAATAACAGACTTGCCTCTTGTGTATGTCAGTGCAGTATTAACTTAAATCTAATAGCTGTGTAAGTACTTTATACTTAAATGTGTTTCCTAATTGTTTATGAATATGTGTCACTTGATTACTCATTCAATACTAATTACAGTTCTGGTCAACACAATTATTAAATCACAAAGGCTGGTCACGCCTAAGTATTCACTGATCCACAAAAACCCTTTTACTGCTCAACTATCAAATATGTACTATTCTGCTATTCCTTAATCAAACACTGTGGAAATGACCTAACTAAAATAAAATATGTAAATTACAAATATTAATTACAACCTGTAAATAAATCAACTGTTAAATGAAAGGAATGAATGATTAGTTATTAATTACAACCTGTTAAAGAAATCGACTTGTTCAGTGAAAGGAATGCATGATTAGTTAGAATTATTCATTGACACTTCATTGATGCAAACCTGTGAAGTCATTCAGCTATTTATCAAAATATCAAAAAAGGAATGATTATCATTAGATTATCACAAAACAATTGATCAAAGTTTTGTGAAACAGATAATGAATGATCTGAATAATTAATTCAACCAATTAGTAATTAATTAAATTAATTAAAGTAATTTAATATAGAACAATCATTTAAAAACATCAATCTATGAGTGATCTCTACAGATCTCTCGTCAACATTCTATGCAAGCAGGCAGGGCCGTTTTATTGGGGTCTGTGACCCTGCTGTGATTCTGCTCAGGGAAAGCAGCCTTGTCTAGGCTCACGCACAAATTGCCTCATATGCTTTGAATCTAACCTAAAGTCACAATCTATCTTTACTTTTAACAAACTATGACAAATATCTTTAAACTACTTTAAATCCCCCGATGATCAATTCACTATCTTTCAATCCAGTTAGACTATTATTTATCTCATTCAAATATTCTACAATGCAGTCTCTTCACAGAGATATCTAGGCTTCTTTGTGTCCGCGTGTCTGCGCGCGTGCCCGAGCGTGCGTGTTATCGCTCCGCTTACACAGGACAACACAAATGGCGTCTACGCTCTGCTGACAGTACACTGCAAATGGCCGCTTACACAATGGCGTCCTTCCAAACAGACAAAAGAGCCTCACATGTTCTCCACTGCTACAATATAAAACAGACTACCCAGTCCACCCACACTCCAACACATAAACACAACCTCACCGAATTTTACACAGACACACACGATATTCCAATACCGTACAAACAAACCTTACCATCAAACACTATATTTTACAAAAAACGGGCTTCAAAGTCCGGCTCTCACCACCCACCCATCAAAGATTATGAAAAGTTTGCTTCTATTCCAACAAGATTACCGTTACACAGATTCTTTTGACTATAACTTATCTGAGATTTACAGTCTATTTTAAACACACCAATCGACTAGAGAGAGATCTCTGCAGAAAATCTACCTTCTTCTTTAGATTGAAGTTTGCAAAATACTGTAAATTAAGTTATATTATCTCCGTCGCTTGCTCGCCATTACTGTCGTGCATTCTTATTGGTTATGAATCAAAGAACAGTTAGTTTAAGACAATTTAATCAGTTACAGGCAGATTTATACATTACATGCGTTCCCCATGGACCTCGGGCTGGAAGAGAGCGCTCTCTCTCTTCCTCTCCCCGTTCCGCTCCAGAGGGGAGGGGCCAGCGTGCATGTGTGTCCCTGCCCAACCCCCAAAGGTCTCTGTTGGTCATCTGGTTGCCATAGAACCCTCACCGTTAGAGGGCATCATGTCCCCGCATGCCCTGGTATGTGTGTGTGTTCAAAACATACTACATATTCATACATAGATCATACATACTACAGAAATATACGACAATATCTCAAAAGTGAGTACACCCTTTAGATTTTTACAAATATTCTGTCATATCCTTTCAGGGGATAACACGATCTTAATGAAACTTTGATATAACTTAAAGTAGTCAGTGTGCTGCTTGAATAACAGTATAGATTTATTGTCCTTTGAAAATTACTCAGTACACAGCTGTTAATGTCTAAACAGCTGGCAACAAAAGTGAGTACACCCCATAGTGAACATGTCCTAATTGTGCCCAATGATGTTGTTTTCCCGCCCTGGTGTCATGTGACTCGTTAGTGTTACAAGGATTCAGGTGTAAATGATAAGCAGGGCTGTTAAATTTGGTGTTTTGGAATGCTCTCTGAATGCTGGACAACATGGCACCTCATGGCAAGGAACTCTCTGAGCGGCTGAAAAAAAGGATTATTGCGCTTCACAAAGATGGCCTTGGCTATAAGAAGATTGCCAACACCCTGAAAATGAGTTGCAGCACAGTGGCTAAGATCATACAGCGGTTTTCCAGGACAGGTTCCACTCGGAACAGGCCTCACCAGGGTCGACCAAATAAGTTGAGTCCACGTGCTCAGCGTCATATCCAGAGGTTGGTTTCCAAAAATAGACGTGCGAGTGCTTCCAGCATTGCTGCAGAGGTTGCAGAAGTGGGATGTCAGCCTGTCAGTGCCCAGACCATACGCCGCACACTGCATCAAATCGGTTTGTATGGCCGTCGCCCCAGACAGAAGCCTCTTCTGAAACCGATGCATAAGAAATCCCGCAAACAGTTTGCTGAAGACAATGAATCCAAGAACATGAGTTACTGGAACCATGTCCTGTGGTCTGATGAGACCAAAATAAACCTGTTTGGGTCAGATGGTGTCCGGCGTGTGTGGCGGCACCCTGGTGAGGAGTACCAAGACAAATGTGTTTTGCCTACAGTCAAGCATGGTGGTGGCAGCATCATGGTCTGGGGCTGCATGAGTGCTGCCGGCACTCTGAGGAGCTGCATTTCATTGAGGGACACATGAATTCCAATATATACTGTGACATCCTGCAGCAGAGCATGATCCCCTCTCTTCGGAAACTGGGCCGTTTTTTAGGGCAGTTTTCCAACATGATAATGACCCTAAACACACCTCCAAGATGACAACGGCCTTGCTGAAGAAGCTGAAGAAGCTGAAGGTTAAGGTGATGGACTGGCCAAGTATGTCTCCAGAGTCCAGACCTAAACCCAATTGAGCACATGTGGGGCATCCTCAAGAGGAAGGTGGAGGAGTGCAAGGTGTCCAACATCCGTGGGCTCCGTGATGTCGTTATGGAGGAGTGGAAGAAGATTCCAGAAGCAACCTGTGCAGCTCTGGTGAATTCCATGCCCAGGAGGGTTAAAGCAGTGCTAGATAACAATGGTGGTCACACAAAATATTTACACTTTGGGCACAATTAGGACATGTTCACTATGGGGTGTACTCACTTTTGTTGCCAGCTGTTTAGACATTAACAGCTGTGTACTGAGTAATTTTCAATGGACAATAAATCTATACTGTTATTCAAGCAGCACACTGACTACTTTAAGTTATATCAAAGTTTCATTAAGATCGTGTTATCCCCTGAAAGGATATGACAGAATATTTGCAAAAATCTAAAGGGTGTACTCACTTTTGAGATATACTGTACAGTTAAGGTAGATATGTACAGTTAAGGTAGCTATGTACAGTTAAGGTAGATATGTACAGTTAAGGTAGCTATGTACAGTTAAGGTAGCTATGTACAGTTAAGGTAGCTATGTACAGTTAAGGTAGATATGTACAGTTAAGGTAGCTATGTACAGTTAAGGTAGATATGTACAGTTAAGGTAGATATGTACAGTTATGGTAGTTATGTACAGTTAAGGCCCTGTGTGACCCTGTGTGTTTTGTGTGTGTGTGTGTGTGTCCAGGGCAGACATGGGCAGCCTGGGCAGCAGGTTGCAGGGCGCCCCCCCGGGCCTGGAGGAGGGGGTGGAGGGGGTCAGCAGCGGGGGGGCCGGGGGGGGAGGGGGGGCCGGGGGGGGAGGGGGGGGGTGTGAGTGTAAGAAGAGGAAGAGGAGCCGCTGTGACTGTGGTGACTGTGACCCCGAGGAAGAGGAGGAGGAGGAGGACACCCTGCTGGACACACCCCGCAGGTACACACACACACACACACACACACACACCCCGCAGGTACACACACACACACACACACACACACACACACCCCGCAGGTACACACACACACATACACACACACATACACCCTGCAGGTACACACACACACACACACACATACACCCTGCAGGTACACACACACACACACACACACACACACCCTGCAGGTACACACACACACACATCCCGCAGGTACACACACACACACACACATACACAGCTATGTAGGTGAGAGACTGTAGCAGTTTGTTTTAATGTGTCTTTTTCTAAATCCTGCCCTCTGCTGGTCTGCTGGGGAACTGCCACAGGAAGAAGCTGAAGAGCACGTCTAAGTACATCTACCAGACTCTGTTCCTGAACGGGGAGAACAGCGACATCCGCATCTGTGCCCTGGGCCAGTCCTGGAGCCTGCACAAGGTCTACCTGTGTCAGGTACACTCACACACACACACACACCACGCGCGCACACACACACACACACTCACACACCACGCACACACACACACACACACACACACACACACACACACACACACACACACTATCTCTCTGCTCCATCCGTTGTCTCAGTCTCTCTCTTCCCCCATTCTCCTGGTGTGTGTGTGTGTGTGTGTGTGTGTGTGTGTGTGTTGTGGTGCAGTCTGGATATTTCTCCTCCATGTTCAGCGGCGCCTGGAAGGAGTCCAACATGATGGTGATCGAGCTGGAGATCCCCGACCAGAACATAGACACAGAGGGTAAGAATGACCCCCGACCAGAACATAGACACAGAGGGTAAGAATGACCCCCGACCAGAACATAGACACAGAGGGTAAGAATGACCCCCGACCAGAACATAGACACAGAGGGTAAGAATGACATATCAGCATCAAAATGATACACAGACACTGTTGCTACTATACACGTTGATCTGTCTGTGTCTGTGTGTGTGTGTGTGTGTGTGTGTGTATGTGTGTATGTGTATGTGTGTGTGTGTGTATGTATGTATGTGTGTGTGTGTGTGTGTGTGTGTGTGTGTGTGTGTGTGTATGTGTGTATGTGTGTATGTGTGTATGTGTGTGTGTATGTATGTGTGTGTGTGTGTGTGTGTGTGTGTGTGTGTGTGTGTGTGTGCAGCTCTGCAGGTGGTGTTTGGGTCTCTGTACCGCGATGACGTGCTGATCAAGCCCAGCAGGGTGGTCAGTGTCCTGGCTGCTGCCTGCATGCTGCAACTGGTCAGTACCCAACTACCTACACTAACTACCCTAACTAACTACCCTAACTAACTACCTAACTAACTAACTACCTACCTAACTATCCTAACTAACTAACTACCCTAACTACCCTAACTAACTAACTACCCTAACTAACTACCTACCTAACTAACTACCTAACTAACTAACTACCCTAACTAACTACCTACCTAACTAACTACCTAGCTATCTACACTAACTACCCTAACTAACTACCTACCTAACTATCCTAACTAACTAACTACCCTAACTACCCTAACTAACTAACTACCCTAACTAACTACCTACCTAACTAACTACCTAACTAACTACCTACCTAACTAACTACCTAACTAACTAACTACCCTAACTAACTACCTACCTAACTAACTACCTAGCTATCTACACTAACTACCCTAACTAACTACCTACCTACCCTAACTACCTACACTAACTACCCTAACTACCCTACCTAACTACCTACCCTAACTAACTAACTACCCTAACTAACTACCTACCCTAACTAACTACCCTAACTACCTACCTTAACTAACTAACTAACTACCCTAACTAACTACCCTAACTACCTACCCTAACTACCTACCCTAACCACCCTACCTAACTACCTACCTTAACTAACTAACTAACTACCTACCCTAACTAACTACCTACCCTAACTAACTACCTACCCTAACTAACTACCCTAACTAACTACCCTAACTAACTACCTACCCTAACTAACTAACTAACTAACTACCCTAACTAACTACCCTAACTACCTACCCTAACTACCTACCCTAACCACCCTACCTAACTACCTACCCTAACTAACTAACTAACTACCCTAACTACCCTAACTAACTACCTACCCTAACTAACTAACTAACTAACTACCCTACCTACCCTAACTAACTACCCACCACTACCCTAACTAACTACCTACCTTAACTAACTAACTAACTACCCTAACTAACTAACTACCCTAACTAACTAACTACCCTAACTAACTACCTACCCTAACTAACTAACTACCTACCCTAACCACCCTACCTAACTACCTACCCTAACTACCCTACCTAACTACCTACCCTAACTAACTAACTAACTACCCTAACTAACTACCTACCCTAACTAACTACCTACCCTAACTACCTACCCTAACTAACTACCCTAACTAACTACCTACCACTACCCTAACTGTGTGTGTGTGTGTGTGTGCGTGTGCGTGTGTGTGTGTGTGTAGGACGGTCTGATCCAGCAGTGTGGTGAGACCATGAAGGAGCACGTGAGTGTGAAGACGGTGTGTGGCTACTACGCCTCCGCTGGCCTCTACGGCCTGGACTCTGTCATGAAGAGGTCAGCTCCCTGGCCCCTAACCCTAACCCTGACCCTCTGACCCCAGACTCATTCACACCCGTATAGAAACAATTGGTGCTGTGGCTGGTGGACAGATGGTTGACTTACTTAGTCAGATGTGTTTGTTGTCAGTCGCTTTGGAATGAATCTAAAATGTTCTGTCTGTGTCTGTCTGTCTGTGTCTGTCTGTGTCTGTCTGTCTGTCTGTCTGTCTGTCTCTCTGCAGGTGTCTAGAATGGCTTCTCAATAACCTGATGACCCACCAGAATGTGGACCTTATGAAGGAGCTGGGGTGTGTGTCACTATGTAACCTTATACTGTATGTCGTCCAGTACAAGTCCTACCACAGTAGCTGAGTGTGGTGTGTGTGTGTGTGTGTGTGTGTATCAGGGTGGAGGTGATGGAGCAGCTGATCCAGTCATCTGACCTGTTCGTCATGCAGGTGGAGATGGACGTCTACACCGCCCTGAAGAAGGTACCTCCTCACTCCTTCCTCCCTCCTCCCTCCTTTGTACTTTTGGTTCACAATAATAAACATAATACGAGTTGACTCTGTTAAATTAATGTGAGAGGCGCCTGCAGAGGCGCCTGTCTCGTTCGAATTCACGTCTACTACGTTCCAGTTCTGCATCCAGTTGAAAGCATGATTCAAGTGTGTAAAGGCGCAACACAGGAATGTTAGGGCATTTAGCTCAAGTGTGAACAGAGAAAATCACTGGCGGTCCCGGGTTGGGATTCCATGTAATATCCAGGGAACTGTGTGTGTAAAGAGCTCAACACTGCTGAGGTTCTCTGTCTCCCTCTAGTGGATGTTCTCTGTCTCCCTCTAGTGGATGTTCGTGCAGCTGAACGCGTCCTGGGACGGTCCAATCAAACAGCTGCTGGCCGACGCGGACACCTGGCTCTGTAAACGACGCACTGGTGAGTGCACACACACACACATATGGGGCGGCTGTGTCTCAGAAGGTAGAGCCGGCGTCTAATGATCGCAAGGTCGGCAGATCGGCGGTTCGAGCCCCGGCTGGCCACATGTCGAAGTGTCCTTGGGCAAGACACTGAACCCCAAATTGCTCCCAGTGAGCGGGCCGGCGCCGTGCATGGTAGCTTGCCGCCATTGGTGTGTGAATGTGTGTGTGAACGGGTGAATGAGAGGCCGTTGTAAAGCGCTTTGGAATAAGGAGCTATATAAGTCAGACCATTTCCCACCCCGCCCACCCTAACCCGCCCCCCCCTCCTCCTGCAGAGCTGGGGGAGGAGCAGCCGTTCCTGGGGACAGAGGAGGGGGCGGCGTTCTCCTGCGTGTTCAGACATGTGCGTGTTCAGTACATCATCAACGACCTGGCCTCCGCACGCATCCTAGAGAGAGACAACATCCTGACTCCTGGTGAGGGGGGGGGTGTGAGGGTGTGTGTGTGTGTGTGTGTGTGAGGGTGTGGTTGTGTCTGTGTGTGGTGAGATGCTCATCATGTGTGTTGTGTGAGGACTCACCATGAATACTGGGTGTAATTTAAGTGATTAATTTATAAAATAATTGATATTTGGGTCAATGACGTGACGTGTACATGTTGTGTCCGAATGTAATATTTTCTAAAATTAACAATTAATATATATATATACATTATGTTAACTAACACTATTTGCTCTCCTTTATTGAATACACAAAGAGTTTATGGTGATTTGTTACAAATTCAGTACTTTAAAGCTCTTTAAAGGCTTGAAAAGTAATTCGGTACAACCGTCCGAACACAAATGCAACCAGCTAATGTGCCATTAAAATATCTAAAATCATATTACAACTGTTATATAAACATTCTGGCATGATTTTACAAGGGTTTATAACAATACTGCAAAATGGTTAAGGATTTTTATGTAGAAAATGTTTGCTTTCCTCAAATCACTTGTCACGAAAAATTAATTTCACTGATATCATTCGGAGCAACTAATTTCAAGGCACCATTTTGGATCAAATCAACTGATAATCATCAAGTGACAGGATATGACATCATTAAGACCCCTGCAGCAGACCCTCTGAGTGAGAAGAAAAGTAGCCAGCTCTCTCTTAAATGTTTGATAAATGCACTTTTCCACTCCCTGTTATGAATGTCCTGAAATATCACGTCATTCGGTACAACCGCTAAATCACACTGAAAATGTTGAAATATTTTAGAAAGATATATTTAATATGAATTCTTATATTGCTAAGTTCAAGCTCAAGGTCAAGTTCTCCCATAGGTAGCTAAACATGTGCCTGTTTTAACTGTTTACTTGAAGAAAATCATTCGGTACAACCAGAAATCTGTTGTAAAAAAAAAAATGTGGTTGTACCGAATGATGACAATCTATGTTAGTCCTATTTACACATCTTTGGGTGCAAAATATAAAATATATTAAAAAAAAAAAAATTTAAGTAATTTTTTCTGAGTGGGGCAGTCCCACTCATATTTTTTTATTTTATTGACAGATACAGTAGAGATTTTAGACAGGAAGGATGGGTGAGAGAGAGGAGGGATGACATGCAGGATATGTCCCCGGCCGGAATCGAACCGGGGACCCTGCGGTTACATGGTCAACGCTTAACCCGCTATGCCACCTTAGCGCCCCATAAAATATATTATTAATGGAAAATGTGTTATTGATCATTTAACTTTTTGCACTTCGTGTGTGTGTGTGTGTGTGTGTGTGTGTGTGTCTACAGACTGGCTCAGCTCCGTGTATAAGAGCCAGTGGTTCGCCATGCTGAGGACAGAACACGACAACGACAACGGGTGAGACCCTCCGCTCCCGACCTTTAACCTCTGACCTCTAACCTCTAACCTCTGACCTGTAACCTGTAATCATGTGTGTGTGTGTGTGTGTGTGTGTGTGTGTGTGTGTAGTCCTCAGGAGGCCAACAGAGAGGGGTTTGAGCGCAGCAGCATGAGGTGTGGCAGGAAGCTGACCAAGGACGGAGACGTGAGTCACACCTGCTGTGTGTGTGTGTGTGTGTGTGTGTGTGTGTGTGTGTGTGTCCCCTCAGTACTGTTGTGTGTGTGTGTGTGTGTGTGTGTGTGTGTGTGTATGTGTGTGTGTGTGTGTGTGTGTGTGTGTGTGTGTGTAACGTGTGTGTGTGTGTGTGTGTCTCAGTACTGTTGGAGGTGGACAGGCTTCAACTTTGGCTTCGACCTGCTGGTGACGTACACCAACCGCTTCATCGTGTTCAAGAGGAACTCCCTCAGCCAGCCATGCGGGGGCGCTGTGAGCCTGCAGGCCCGGAGACACCTGGCCTACAGGTGGGTTACTACCTCAGAGGGGTCAGGGGTCAGGGTTACTACCTCAGAGAGGTCAGGCCTGGGTTGCACCAATTTGGCGTAAGTCATTACTAAGTGTAGGCATTTAGTAGTTACTAAACCCCTAGTAGTTACTAGATAGTTTCAAACTAGTTGTTTACTAATTTCGGTTGCACCACACCAATCGTTTGTCAATCTTAGCTAGTAAATACTTAGTAATGCGCAAGTTGTTACTAAAAAGACATTGTCACATAAAACAATGAAACTTCGCTAGCAACACGAGTAGAGCTTACCGTCGTTACCTCAGCGGAGATAAAGTACGGTATCTTAGCAACGTAATGTTGCTAGCGAAGTTTCCCACAGAAGTGGGGGAAAAAACGTCAGATCAGATATATAAACGGGTTATTTTGATAAACCGGATACATTTTGTGAATATATATGTTTACTTTCTCGCCTGAAAACATATTAAAACTTCATAAAATGACATATTAACACTTGTAGAGCCAAATTACAGCTTTTAGCCAATGGCGGCCAAAATTTTGGATTTAAAAACGGAGGGTTTTGCTTTGCTCGCTGATTGGCTAATGTCTTCTTAGTAACAACTAAGTTATAACTTACACCACCCTAGGGGTATGTATAACTATTTAGTAGTTACTAAGCTCTACGTCATAACTAGTGTGCTTGGTGCAACCCATTCAAGTTTTGTAGTGACTAAATCTTGATTTAGTAAATATTTACGCTATAACTAGGGTTAGTTTGTACTTAGTAAGAAGTGGTGCAACCGACCCCAGGGGTTCTTGGTGTCATTGAGATCACGTCACGCCTGTACCTGGACATCTAGGTATGATACTCTTGTCACTCCACTCACTCCATGTCTCCCTGTCTGTCTGTCTGTCTGTCTGTCTCCCTGTCTGTCTGTCTCCCTGTCTCCCTGTCTGTGTCTGTCTCCCTGTCTGTTTGTCTGTCTGTGTGTCTGTCTGTCTCCCTGTCTGTCTGTCTCCCTGTCTGTCTGCTTGTGTGTCCAGGTTACGTCTGGCGTCGTTTGACGGCAGTGGGAAGCTGGTCTGCAGTCGCTCCACAGGCTACCAGCTGCTCACCCTGGAGAAGGACCAGGTCAGGGGTTAGGGGGTGGAGGGTTTCAGTCCCACACACACGCACACATACACACACACACACACACACACACAGGGACGGTTTCACATATGGCGCTTTTCCATTGACCGGCCCGGCCCGGCTTGGCACGGCTCGCTTCGGCACGCTTTTGAACAGTTCTGGTTTTCCACTATACACAACAGACCAGGAACGAGTAGGAGGAGCAGGAGATAGTAGGCGGAGTTACGCGTCATAACAGTGTCATAAGATTCCCCCCGCTATACAGATCAGCGGGGGGAAATGCGATAAGAATATTGTCAAAATGTAGCACTATCGTGCACAGATCAGCCTTACAACATGTAATGTTAAGTGCCTGTAACTTGCCGCTTTCAGTTCTAGTAGACTAGTTTAGATCTCGCAACCAGGGAAATGCCGACACAATTCTATTTCTATTTCTCCTGACACACTGTGCTTTTTTTGTTGGTGAACTACCGTAATAAGCCTAAAAAAGTTCAACTGTTCAAAAAGTGCAACTTCTCTGCTTTCAGAAACTCTTTGAATTTTTTAGATTGGGCATATAGTTCATGAATTACGATAGTTTGGATCCGCTGTAGACAGCTCCGGTTTCGGAGCAAGACTATCGGCATTAGTCAATACATGCTCACATCAAGTCATCTGCTCAGTGCTCACTGCTGTCCATCAAAAATGGCACATCCATCAATAATATTACATAATAACAACTGCTCTGATTAGATTGCTTAGATTGTTTAATACATCAACGGGGGGATAAGCGAGATGAACTCGCGAGTATCATGCTTCATTGAACGGAAAGTCCTATCTATCCCATTCAAAGTGTTTTAGCCATCCCCCTTTTCCACTGGTAATAAGGAATTGGCAAGAATAGATCGATATAAATAGATCAACATAATGCAGCACTATCATGCACAGATCAGCCTTAAAACATGTAACGTTAGATTAGATATATAACGGAGCGATGTATTTCTACGGAAAGGCTGACTGACGCGGGGCTCATTCAATCTCCGCGTTCGTTATAGATACGCTTGCAGCAGCGGGTGAACTCCCGGTTCATTGAGTTTACGGTTAAAAGCATATCTTCTCAGGGTGTCAGCGCGGTGGTTCAGGGCTCAAAATGACCGTATACCGATGGTGAAGTTAGCAAAGGAGTATTGTGATTGTACCACCTCCATAGCCGGTGTTATTCACGGACAAACACGGTGCCCTTTGCGGGTTAATAACTGTGATTTACCGTGGGTTAGGATAACAATTCAAACGTGTCCGGATAGGGGAGAGGACAGGGAATCCAAAACCATTTGAATGGTGTCGATCCTACACTCCTATCACGGTCGACACAGCGCGGCGCGAATTCCCTGTTAAAACTTTTCTCTCCCCCCGCTGTCAACAGGAGTTTAAACCAGCAGGCACGGTGCTGCGAGCAGAAGCGGGTGAACTCCCGGTTCATTGAGTTTACGGTTAAAAGCATATCTTCTCGGGGTGTCAGCGCGGTGGTTAAGGGCTCAAAATGACCGTATACCGATGGTGAAGTTAGCAAAGGAGTATTGTGTTTGTACCTCCTTCACAGCCGGTGTTATTCACGGGCAAAGACGGTGCATAATAGCGATTTTTGTGTTATGCTTGTTGTAAATAAAAGTTCTATGATGCATTGAAATGACATTAAACTAAGATAATACGATGGTCAGCATACTTTTTCGAATCTTTATTAATAAGCTATTACAGAAACTGTAGTGACATTTTCCAAGAGCGAATGTGGTATTTAAAGATGGCGGTTAGCGAAAAAATCTATGAACATGGGATGACGATTTCCATTGACCAATCAACAGTGTGCAGCGTCACACGTCACACGCAGCCTGGCAGGTTCCGGGTCTCAAAAAGGTTCCGGGTCTCAAAAAGGTTCCTGCCCTAGAAGGGTAGCTAAAGAAGCGACCCGACCCGACCCAGGCCGACAAATGGAAAAGCGCCAAAGAAGCAGGCCAGCCCGGGCTGACCCGGGTCAGCCCTCTAGTGGAAAAGCCCCAATACAAGGCTTCAGCCTAATCCCAGACTAAAACACGTCTTCAGTGGAGATTTGACATTGTAAAGGCCCTTGCACACCAATGCGTTTTTTACGTGCGTTTTTTACGTCCGTTAAAAAAAATAATTAGAACTCATGTTGTGTCAACCACGCTTGCACACCAATCCGTAATATTCATCCGTAAAAAAAAAAACCGCAACAGGTTCGATTTTCTGCGTTTTTCGCGTCCGTCAAAAGCGTTTTGAGAGTCGTTTTTTTTTTACTCTGGCCAACTCTGGCCACCGTACGAATGTACACTGAGGTAAACAGTGTTCTGGATCAATTGGATCGCGGTAATTGGTGGCCTTCTTTATGATGTGTGATTCCAGTATTGCTAGCAGCGAATCAAAATGGACCACCGACATCCTGAGGTAAACCTGGAAACGATCTGGATAATTCCTCAGATCTTTTATTAGCAGGTGAAACTCCCCTTGCTGCCGACGAGTTCTGAGGATGGGGTGGATCCAATATTTCCTTTTCCTTTTCCTATTTTCAAGAAGTGAGAGGAGCACAAAATCATCCTCACTGCTTGAAGACTCCATGTTGCGTATTGCGAAAGGGTTAGGAGAGGAGAGGAGAGTAGGAGTGTCAACAGACCCTGAAAGTTCGCAACGTAAAAAAACGCAACGGACTCCGCAACGGACCGGTGTGCAAGGTCTCTGTGCGTAACGTTTTTTTCGGATGACGGATTTAAAAATACGCATGCGTAAACGCACGCATTGGTGTGCAAAGACCTTAAGAGTGATGTAGTCCAGGACTAGGTTGAACTCTGTGAAACTGTACAACTTTAACCCTTAACTGAACAACTTAACTGAACAACTTAACTGAACAACTTAACTGAACAACTTAACTGAGCAACTTAACTGAGCAACAATTAATTTTAATTTTAATTTAATTTGATAATTTTGCCATTTAGCAGACGCTTTTAATCCAAAGCGATTTACAATTACGAATTACAGGGACATTCCCCCTGGAGTAACTGAGGGCTAAGTGCCTTACTCAAGGGCACACTAGTAGTGGTGTGGCTTCAGGCGGGATTTGAACTCACAACCTTCCGATCACAAGTCCAACTCACTATCCACTAGACCACCGCTACCCCTTCAACTTAACTGAACAACTTAACTGAACAACTTAACTGAACAACTCAACTGAACAATGTGATCTGAAGTGATGTGGCTTCAGCTACTGATATTCTGTGTTCCCCTGTTCCTCTTTTCTTTCCCTCCCTCTCTCCCTCCCTCCCTCTCTCTCAGGAGTATGTGGTGATGAACCTGGACAGTCGTCTGCTGTCCTTCCCTCTCTACGTCTGCTGTAACTTCCTCTACACGTCGCCTCAGTCGGAGCGCCGCCCCGACGCCCTGGAGCCAGAGAGCAGCACGCGCAGCACGTCCTGACCCCCGACCCCCTAACCCTGGCCTAAACTAGACCCTCTACTGACCCCTGACCCCCAACCCTGGCCTAAACCATTCCCACACAACCGTGACCACACCAGCATCCTCCGGTCTAACGGTCCCTCGCTAATACAACTGTCCCCTATGTCTGTCCCCTACGTCTGTCCTGTCCCCAACTGTCCCCTACGTCTGTCCTGTCCCCAACTGTCCCTCGTTGACCAACCCTGATGTCTGCATGCTCTCTAGTAGTCTGGTGTGTTTGAGGATATGCTTGTTTACTTGTTTGTTTTTCTCTAAAATATTCCTAATTCTGCTGCTTCCTTTTTCTGGAACACTTTCATTTGCTTTTAAGTTAAGTTAGTTAACATTTTATTTCATTCATTTGAGATGCCTTCTTTTGTATTATTATTATTATTATTTTATTTTTTTTATTACCTTTTTAATAAAAGAAGAAGAAAAAAGAGTCTCCAAAGACGTCTAACTGTCCGTCAGGTGTCCAGGTCAGAGGTCAGCGGTGCTGTCAGAGGGGCGTGACCAGGGTCGTCCTTTTCACTTGTGTGTATCTTCATTATTGTCTTAATGTTTGTTTAATGACTTCATCCTGATGAGACAGAACAGGTCTGACATGGAGAGGAGGGTGGGCTGGTGCAGACCCTCGACGTGGAGATAAAATACAATACAATACTATTTACATTAGACAAGATTAAAAAAAACTAAAAGTAATTTTAGTTTTTGTTTAATTTTTACTTTGGTTACATTTCCAGTCTCAATTTCAAATCTGTAACATACGTGACATGATGACATGCTTTTGTAAAATGTGTTGGGCAAAGATATTCATGTTGGACCAATGTTACATAGGCAGAGTCAGCCTAAATGTTGGAACTGTTATTTATGAGATCTGAATGAACGTGGCTGGTTACCGCTGGTTACTCTGGTTGTCTTTACCAGTCTGATGTTCAGTCACGTGCTGGAGTATCACCACTGAAATGCTGTTTTACCATTCTGGTCTGTTCATACATGTGTTCATACACGTGTACAGAGATTATATCACTATGTTGAACATGCATATCGTTGCTATTAAAACAGTGTTTCAAAAAGCTGTGTGGTGGCAACAGTCATTTAGCGTTTAGCATTATTCACAACTAACCTTTTCCACCTGTTGTAACCAAGTTTGAGGAGGTGTGACTTGATCCAACATGCCGATTGTTTTACATCTGCTTTAATATCCTTATAAAAACAGACACACGGATGGTAGGACGGACAACCACACACATGGTTCTTACACAACAACACACATGGTTTAACACAACAACACACATGGTTTAACACAACAACACACATGGTTTAACACAGGAACTACAGGTGAGAAGGAGGTGGTTTTCAGAGGTTATGAGGCAGAGTAAAGAGTCAGTCCAACAGCAGAATAACTATCATTAAAACAGTGGAGCTAGCAGGACACGCTGTAATAACGCTGTAATAACATCCTCACACAACTCAGAGATGAATCAGCCAGGGACAGACTGGGACAACTAAACACTGGTCACCATGGCAATGGCACAGCTTTGCAGAGTAGGCCTGTCTCCTCCATAGCTTCATTCTGTCATTGAACTAAACCCCTCGTCCCTCGTCCACAGAAGACAAATGAATCATCATTAATAGATGCCGTTGTATATACCTGCAGTCAGAATACAATACAGTACACACACACACACCAGTTTGTCATTGGTCTGTAGTCTCAGGCTGATTTACCTTTAAGTGTTTTGTTTTTTTTCTCCCCCAAAGACCCTAAAAACTCGTCCCCCCAAAGACGATAGTAAAGAGTCCAGGCTGTGTGACAGAACCGCCCCGTTCCCTGACTGAGGTAATGACCCTGCTGTCTGCTGTGTCGTCTACCTCGCCGTCATCAACCTCCAAGCCGACTTAAGTCAACTATGAACCCCTCCCTCGTTGTCTGCAGGGTGGGGGCCCAGGCAGACTGTATGGGGGGGCCAGGCTGTACGGGGGGGCCCGGGCCCTCCTCACTGCGGTATGGAGTCCAGGTTGTCTCTGAGCTTGCGGGTCATGCTAGGGATCAGGTTGACGTGGTCGTCCACACAGCTGCCCACGCAGTTCTCCATCAGGACCCTGACCGCCGGCTCCTTGGCCCCGGAGTCAAACAGGTCCTTGGCCTTGTCGCTGCAGTGCATGGTGCACCTGGTCAGGCGGTCCTGGGGGAACACATCTGTCAATGTTACACACCCTCTGTCACTGTTACACACCCTCTGTCACTGTTACACACCATCTGTCACTGTTACACACCATCTGTCACTGTTACACACCATCTGTCACTGTTACACACCATCTGTCACTGTTACACACCCTCTGTCACTGTTACACACCCTCTGTCACTGTTACACACCCTCTGTCAATGTTACACACCCTCTGTCAATGTTACACACCATCTGTCACTGTTACACACATCTGTCACTGTTACACACCATCTGTCACTGTTACACACCCTCTGTCTGTCACTGTTACACACCATCTGTCTGTCACTGTTACACACCATCTGTCACTGTTACACACCATCTGTCAATGTTACACACCCTCTGTCTGTCACTGTTACACACCATCTGTCTGTCACTGTTACACACCATCTGTCACTGTTACACACCATCTGTCAATGTTACACACCATCTGTCTGTCACTGTTACACACCCTCTGTCACTGTTACACACCATCTGTCACTGTTACACACCATCTGTCACTGTTACACACCATCTGTCACTGTTACACACCATCTGTCACTGTTACACACCATCTGTCACTGTTACACACCATCTGTCACTGTTACACACCATCTGTCACTGTTACACACCATCTGTCACTGTTACACACCATCTGTCACTGTTACACACCATCTGTCACTGTTACACACCATCTGTCACTGTTACACACCATCTGTCACTGTTACACACCCTCTGTCACTGTTACACACCATCTGTCACTGTTACACACCATCTGTCACTGTTACACACCCTCTGTCACTGTTACACACCGTCTGTCACTGTTACACACCATCTGTCACTGTAACACATCCTCTGTCTGTCACTGTTACACACCATCTGTCACTGTTACACACCATCTGTCTGTCACTGTTACACACCATCTGTCTGTCACTGTTACACACCATCTGTCACTGTAACACACCATCTGTCACTGTTACACACCATCTGTCACTGTTACACACCATCTGTCACTGTTACACACCATCTGTCACTGTTATACACCATCTGTCACTGTTACACACCATCTGTCACTGTTACACATCATCTGTCACTGTTACACACCCTCTGTCACTGTTACACACCATCTGTCTGTCACTGTTACACACCATCTGTCACTGTTACACACCATCTGTCACTGTTACACACCATCTGTCACTGTTACACACCATCTGTCACTGTTATACACCATCTGTCACTGTTACACACCATCTGTCACTGTTACACACCATCTGTCACTGTTACACACCATCTGTCACTGTTACACACCATCTGTCACTGTTACACACCATCTGTCACTGTTACACACCATCTGTCTGTCACTGTTACACACCATCTGTCACTGTTACACACCGTCTGTCACTGTTACACACCGTCTGTCACTGTTACACACCGTCTGTCACTGTTACACACCATCTGTCACTGTTACACACCATCTGTCACTGTTACACACCATCTGTCACTGTTACACACCATCTGTCACTGTTACACACCATCTGTCTGTCACTGTTACACACCATCTGTCACTGTTACACACCATCTGTCACTGTTACACACCCTCTGTCACTGTTACACACCATCTGTCACTGTTACACACCATCTGTCACTGTTACACACCATCTGTCACTGTTACACACCATCTGTCTCTGTTACACACCATCTGTCACTGTTACACACCATCTGTCTGTCACTGTTACACACCATCTGTCACTGTTACACACCGTCTGTCACTGTTACACACCATCTGTCACTGTTACACACCCTCTGTCTCTGTTACACACCATCTGTCACTGTTACACACCATCTGTCACTGTTACACACCATCTGTCAATGTTACACACCATCTGTCACTGTTACACACCCTCTGTCAATGTTACACACCATCTGTCACTGTTACACACCATCTGTCACTGTTACACACCATCTGTCTGTCACTGTTACACACCATCTGTCACTGTTACACACCATCTGTCTGTCACTGTTACACACCGTCTGTCACTGTTACACACCATCTGTCACTGTTACACACCATCTGTCACTGTTACACACCATCTGTCTGTCACTGTTACACACCATCTGTCACACTGTTACACACCATCTGTCACTGTTACACACCCTCTGTCACTGTTACACACCATCTGTCACTGTTACACACCATCTGTCACTGTTACACACCATCTGTCACTGTTACACACCATCTGTCACTGTTACACACCATCTGTCACTGTTACACACCATCTGTCACTGTTACACACCATCTGTCACTGTTACACACCATCTGTCACTGTTACACACCATCTGTCACTGTTACACACCATCTGTCACTGTTACACACCATCTGTCACTGTTACACACCCTCTGTCACTGTTACACACCATCTGTCACTGTTACACACCATCTGTCACTGTTACACACCATCTGTCAATGTTACACACCATCTGTCACTGTTACACACCATCTGTCACTGTTACACACCGTCTGTCACTGTTACACACCATCTGTCACTGTTACACACCATCTGTCACTGTTACACACCATCTGTCACTGTTACACACCATCTGTCACTGTTACACACCATCTGTCACTGTTACACACCATCTGTCACTGTTACACACCATCTGTCACTGTTACACACCCTCTGTCACTGTTACACACCATCTGTCACTGTTACACACCCTCTGTCACTGTTACACACCATCTGTCACTGTTACACACCATCTGTCACTGTTACACACCATCTGTCACTGTTACACACCATCTGTCACTGTTACACACCATCTGTCACTGTTACACACCATCTGTCACTGTTACACACCATCTGTCACTGTTAAACACCATCTGTCACTGTTACACACCATCTGTCACTGTTACACACCATCTGTCACTGTTACACACCCTCTGTCACTGTTACACACCATCTGTCACTGTTACACACCATCTGTCACTGTTACACACCATCTGTCACTGTTACACACCATCTGTCACTGTTACACACCATCTGTCACTGTTACACACCATCTGTCACTGTTACACACCATCTGTCACTGTTACACACCATCTGTCTGTCAATGTTACACACCATCTGTCACTGTTACACACCATCTGTCACTGTTACACACCATCTGTCACTGTTACACACCCTCTGTCACTGTTACACACCATCTGTCACTGTTACACACCATCTGTCACTGTTACACACCATCTGTCACTGTTACACACCCTCTGTCACTGTTACACACCATCTGTCACTGTTACACACCATCTGTCACTGTTACACACCATCTGTCACTGTTACACACCATCTGTCACTGTTACACACCATCTGTCACTGTTACACACCATCTGTCACTGTTACACACCATCTGTCACTGTTACACACCCTCTGTCTGTCACTGTTACACACCATCTGTCACTGTTACACACCATCTGTCTGTCACTGTTACACACCATCTGTCACTGTTACACACCATCTGTCACTGTTACACACCCTCTGTCACTGTTACACACCTCTGCAGTGCTAGGTTTGTGCTGGTTTGTGACAGTCCAACATAGAGATGAACATCCCTAACACGTAACACTTTATTAACACTACAACAGCCGTGCCTATTTTACCTACTAGTAGAGCCGCCTTGGGGGTCAAATAGACCCCCTTTTTAGAATGTAAATCTGCTACTTACACACAACGACCACTAGTTGGCCGTCTTGTTTTTTAGCCTGCCTGCTAGACAGAAAAACAGCAAAATAGCTTTATACTAGCTTAGCCTGGTGTGATTTTGAAAATGTAAGGATACTGGGGTGGTAGAACGCACATAATTGGGGAAAGTCATGAAAGGAGGGTCCTGAAATGTGCAAAGATAGAAGATAGAGAACATTTAATAATAATAATAATAATAATAATAATAATAACTTGTATTTATATAGCACCTTTCAGGGTACCCAAGGTGGCTTTACAGAGACACAGGAAAGAAAGGGTTGAGGTGATCGAACCTGAACTCACCTGGAACTTCTCCAGCTCGCTGGTCACCTGCGCCTGGGCCTGGGCCAGAGGGGTGTGGCAGCGCTCGATGCAGTGGTGCACCTGGGACATGGAGTCCTCTGAGCGCGCGCAGCAGTCAGCACTGCAGGAGAACATCCGGCCCTGGAGACACACGCACACGCACGCACACACACACACACGCATGCACACACACACACACACACACACACACACACACACACACACACACAACAAGTGGACATTGTTGCTGTTGTTGTTGTTGTTGTTGTTGTTAGATTAGATTAAACTTTAATGTCACCAGACAACGAAATGCAGTTCAGCATCTAACCAGAAGTGCAAACAGTGATATAAGGGCACGATATAAATAGAACAAGAGGTAGTGATAGGTAACTATGTACAGTGTGTGCAGAGGTAGTATTGTAAACATCATTATAGTTTAGAAGTAGGCTATATACAGTTAAGGTAGCTATGTACAGTTAAGGGCTATATACAGTTAAGGGCTATATACAGTTAAGGGCTATATACAGTTAAGGGCTATGTACAGTTATGAGCTATATACAGTGAGGTAGTTTATGTACAGTATCTAATGTGCAGAAGTATAAGAGAAGCCATGCTTGGAGGGAACTAGGAAGGGAAGATCTGTGGCTTGCAATGAATGAGTGATTTCTAAAACAAGTATGTACATAACTAATATGCAAAGCTACACTACTCCAGGTGCATGCACAGTGCACGCTCACCTGCATCTTGCGGATGTGGTCCCTCTCCAGACTCTGGACCATGTCTTCTATGGACGTCTGCACGCGAGCCTGATGCGCCTCAGCCATCTCCAAGGTTGATCACAGACTTTCAGGCAAAGATCCCAATGCAACCAGATGTGTTATGGCCAGAGTGTAATGTGTGCACTGTATCCACTAGAGTCACGTACAACGCGTTGCTGCTAGACTCAAAACCTTCCTGTATGACTGAATCAAAGTAAGGTCACCTCAGAGGAAAGCATGCTTCATGGTAGTCACGTCGACTACGTCATTTCCTGCTCTTGTTCCGTGTTGGCTACAGGGTTGCCAGGTGGGCGGGTTCCCGCCGAATGGGCTACTTTTGATCACACTGGAGCGGATGTATTTTACAAACATCATTTGGCAATGGACAGTTTAGGGGCAGGAGATGTAAGGAGATGTAAGGAGATGTAAGGAGATGTAAGGAGAATAGTAAGTAGCGGTTTTCTGACAATATCGGTTTTGGGCTGGTAGTTTTGGGTGGATTTAGCGGTTTTCAAGACTGTAGTTAGGCTGGAAGATGTCCATCCCATCTGGCAACCCTGATTGGCTACATAATGTCAACATTCCGCTTCCGGTCAGGTCCGGTCGCAGCGCGAGGAGGTGTCAGAGGTCCAGAGAGAGAAGTTCACCCAGACCCCCAGAGCCCTTCACCTAGGTAACTACACTAACTATTAACCTGCTAGTTATCTATCAGAGCCGTTCACTAACCCACTAGGTAACTATCCCAGTCAGCTGGGTTTAAAGTTGGTGATAAACTCGTTGTGAAACTTTCTTGTGAACTCCTGAATTCAACGGAACTTGCTGTTGTGGTGAGACAGCATGGGTCTAACCCTAACCCGATTAGTAATACAACATGTAGTATTAATATATGACCAACTTATGAGTACCTGACTACGTTTAATGTGTTGGTCAAACTCATTGTTTTGCATGAAATGCAACGAAATGCAACGAAATGCAGTTTAGCATCTGACCAGAAGTGCAAATAGTGATATAAAAGTATAAATAAATACACAACAGTGATGGGTACAGTATGGCAAGTACGGTAGAGGTATATAGAGTTAAAGTTATTAGAGTTATGAGCTATGTACAGTTAAGGTAGCTTCTGCACAGTATGTCATGTGCAGATCTATAAAAAGGAAGATATATCAAAGAGACGCATGCAGCAATGTGCAATATACCATATGTGGAAAGGTAGTGTTATAAACGTCAATACCAGCCTCCTTCACTGTGTGAACAATCATCCCAGAGGGACGTGTTCATTGGTTGGTTGTCTCCACAGATGTCCAAGCCTGCGACCAATTGAAAGCCAACGATGATTCTGAGAAACCTGTCGATCAGGACCCTGCTGGTCCTGGGGCTCTGTCAGGCCGGCCGGCGCAGTCTGGCCTCTTCCCCTGGGCCCAGAGACCCCCCCAGGAGAATAGGTAAGCCCCCCTAGTCTGAACCCAGAGACCCCCCCAGGAGAATAGGTAAGCCCCCCTAGTCTGAACCCAGAGACCCCCCCAGGAGAATAGGTAAGCCCCCCCCTAGTCTGAACCCAGAGACCCCCCCCAGGAGAATAGGTAAGCCCCCCTAGTCTGAACCCAGAGACCCCCCCAGGACCACTGGACCCCCCAGGACAGGGGCATCAGCATACATTGATGATTCTATTGGCCACTGATTGACTCTCTGTGTGATATTCTGATAGACTCTCTGTGTGATATTCTGATAGACTCTCTGTGTGATATTCTGATAGACTCTCTGTGTGATATTCTGATAGACTCTCTGTGTGATATTCTGATAGACTCTCTGTGTGATATTCTGATAGACTCTCTGTGTGATATTCTGATAGACTCTCTGTGTGATATTCTGATAGACTCTCTGTGTGATATTCTGATAGACTCTCTGTGTGATATTCTGATAGACTCTCTGTGTGATATTCTGATAGACTCTCTGTGTGATATTCTGATAGACTCTCTGTGTGATATTCTGATAGACTCTCTGTGTGATATTCTGATAGACTCTCTGTGTGATATTCTGATAGACTCTCTGTGTGATATTCTGATAGACTCCCTGTGTGATATTCTGATAGACTCTCTGTGTGATATTCTGATAGACTCTCTGTGTGATATTCTGATAGACTCTCTGTTAGGGATGGACGGTTTCCAATTATTGAAACCGAAAAACCGTCAGAGAGTAAAACCGCGGTTTTCCGGTTAACCGAAAAATACAGTAAAAAAAAAAAAAAAAAATCAAATAGTTGAGCCCTACTGCTACAATACACTCATGTCGAACACCATTAAAACACCGTAAGCACAGTCGCAACACATTTAGGCTACTTAGTTTCACAAATATAAGTGGAAAGGCAGACTTTTGTAAGCTACACCATACATGAAAACACATGAACACTTAACACACCAGCTCTGCTGATCCAGGGTGCACGCCTGCACGGAAGATCATCTCTTGGAACAGCGTCTTCATTGAATGAACTGCTTTCTCAATATCTTGGTTCTTAGACAAAGTTTCAGCTGCTGCTCAATGTATTTAAATATTTGAATACTGCTCAATAATCACTGAAATATTAGACTTAGAATTATGCAGTGAACATACTTAAAGCTTTTCATAAAAACCACATGCCGCGAGACTGACTCGTCCTGAACTGTCGTAAGTCAATCAACAAAGAATGCCCCATCAAAATAAAAGTGCCCATGGTAGAGCTGTCAAAATAGAGCTTTCAAAATAAATGTACTAATACAGATAGAGATAAATACAGAACTACCTTTGCGTCACTAAGTGACCGCGTATCTTCTGAGACATGCGTTCTGTCATCACTTTCAGTAGCGCCTTCACACACAGTGGCGCTGTGCACAAACACTCTTGATCCGCATAGCTCTTGTTTTATTATATTGTGGTTTAGTAAATACTGCACTTGGAGTTACATTCAATGCATGATTTGTGCTATAGAACATAAATAAAGTTTGATTGATTGATTGATATCAAATCAAATCACATTTTATTTCTATAGCGCATTTCTCACAAAAGTGACCCAATGCGCTTTACAGAGAGCAGCGAAAATGATCTTATTAAATGTAAGCGAGTAATTGTAAAAAACCTTTCCTATCTACCAATAACTGAAGGCAACTATCTTTCCCATAGAGTGATTCGTTACCCTTAAATATAATCCCAATTAGATATTAATCCTCAGTTATTCTTCACAACTGACCAAACCTCTCACTCATTGCGCGGCAGATTCAGACTGTATCATTGTTATTTTCACACACGACAAACATGTGACATGTTCCAGTTTTATTCTTATTCTATTTTATTCTTCTAAAAAAAAAAAAAAAAAAAAACGGTTTCAGACGGTTTTGATAAAAAACCGTTTCTATTTTTAGAAACCCCGGTTTTCGGTTTAACCGAAAAACCGTCCATCCCTACTCTCTGTGTGATATTCTGATAGACTCTCTGTGTGATATTCTGATAGACTCTCTGTGTGATATTCTGATAGACTCTCTGTGTGATATTCTGATAGACTCCCTGTGTGATATTCTGATAGACTCTCTGTGTGATATTCTGATAGACTCTCTGTGTGATATTCTGATAGACTCTCTGTGTGATATTCTGATAGACTCTCTGTGTGATATTCTGATAGACTCTCTGTGTGATATTCTGATAGACTCTCTGTGTGATATTCTGATAGACTCTCTGTGTGATATTCTGATAGACTCTCTGTGTGATATTCTGATAGACTCTCTGTGTGATATTCTGATAGACTCTCTGTGTGATATTCTGATAGACTCTCTGTGTGATATTCTGATAGACTCTCTGTGTGATATTCTGATAGACTCTCTGTGTGATATTCTGATAGACTCTCTGTGTGATATTCTGATAGACTCTCTGTATGATATTCTGATAGACTCTCTGTATGATATTCTGATAGACTCTCTGTGTGATATTCTGATAGACTCCCTGTGTGATATTCTGATAGACTCTCTGTGTGATATTCTGATAGACTCCCTGTGTGATATTCTGATAGACTCTCTGTGTGATATTCTGATAGACTCTCTGTGTGATATTCTGATAGACTCTCTGTATGATATTCTGATAGACTCTCTGTGTGATATTCTGATAGACTCTCTGTGTGATATTCTGATAGACTCTCTGTGTGATATTCTGATAGACTCCCTGTATGATATTCTGATAGACTCTCTGTGTGATATTCTGATAGACTCTCTGTGTGATATTCTGATAGACTCCCTGTGTGATATTCTGATAGACTCTCTGTGTGATATTCTGATAGACTCTCTGTGTGATATTCTGATAGACTCTCTGTGTGATATTCTGATAGACTCTCTGTGTGATATTCTGATAGACTCTCTGTGTGATATTCTGATAGACTCTCTGTGTGATATTCTGATAGACTCTCTGTGTGATATTCTGATAGACTCTCTGTGTGATATTCTGATAGACTCTCTGTGTGATATTCTGATAGACTCTCTGTGTGATATTCTGATAGACTCTCTGTGTGATATTCTGATAGACTCTCTGTGTGATATTCTGATAGACTCTCTGTGTGATATTCTGATAGACTCTCTGTGTGATATTCTGATAGACTCTCTGTATGATATTCTGATAGACTCTCTGTATGATATTCTGATAGACTCTCTGTGTGATATTCTGATAGACTCCCTGTGTGATATTCTGATAGACTCTCTGTGTGATATTCTGATAGACTCCCTGTGTGATATTCTGATAGACTCTCTGTGTGATATTCTGATAGACTCTCTGTATGATATTCTGATAGACTCTCTGTATGATATTCTGATAGACTCTCTGTGTGATATTCTGATAGACTCTCTGTGTGATATTCTGATAGACTCCCTGTGTGATGGGCTCCCTCTTGGATTTCCGGTGACGTTTAGTTGTTTTGTCTTCCTGGTGTGTGTCAGCGGTGGTGGGAGCAGGCATCGGGGGGACGGCCACCGCCTACTTCCTGAGGGAGGAGTTTGGCCCGGGGGTGAAGATCGACGTGTTTGAGCCGGGCAGCGTGGGCGGCCGCCTGGCCACGGAGAAGATCGGAGAGCACGACTACGAGACCGGGGGGGCCGTCATCCACCCCCTCAACCTGCACATGAAGCACTTCATCTACAAGCTAGGTGAGTCACATGATGTCACAATCAAACTAGGAGAGACAGGTGATGTCAAAATCAAACTAGGAGAGACAGGTGATGTCACAATCAAACTAGGAGAGACACGTGATGTCACAATCGAACT
Organism: Nansenia antarctica; assembly: GCF_963989245.1. Classification (NCBI taxonomy): domain Eukaryota; kingdom Metazoa; phylum Chordata; class Actinopteri; order Argentiniformes; family Microstomatidae; genus Nansenia; species Nansenia antarctica. The sequence goes on from NC_137689.1 coordinate 76,497,227, forward strand.
AGGAGAGACAGGTGATGTCACAATCAAACTAGGAGAGACACGTGATGTCACAATCAAACTAGGAGAGACAGGTGATATCACAATCGAACTAGGAGAGACAGGTGATGTCACAATCAAACTAGGAGAGACACGTGATGTCACAGTCAAACTAGGAGAGACATGTGATGTCACAATCAAACTAGGAGAGACATGTGATGTCACAATCAAACTAGGAGAGACAGGTGATGTCACAATCAAACTAGGAGAGACATGTGATGTCACAATCAAACTAGGAGAGACAGGTGATGTCACAATCAAACTAGGTGAGACACGTGATATCACAATCAAAACACATTGTATTTGTCACGTACTTCATATGCAGCCGTAATTGACACAGTGAAATGATTTGGGATCTTCCTCCTAGCTGAGAGTCACACAACAAAGTGACAATAGTACTTGTGCAATTAATGTTATGGAATTCTATTCTCAGAGTCTCAGACTGTCACACACATGCATACACTACACTGCTTACATAGCATACACTACACTGCTTACATAGCATACATAGAGAGTGATAGATTGAGACCAACACATGAGATATAACTACACCCCCCTCCCTCCCTCCCTCCCCCCAGGCCTGTCTCAGAGGCGAGACCTCCCTTCCAAGATGGCCATCTTTGACGGGAAGGAGCTCACCTTTGAAGAGAGCGACTGGTTTGTTGTGAACCTCCTGCGCTTGCTCTGGCGGTACGGGTTCAACTTCCTCCGCATGCAGATGTGGGTGGAGAGCGTTCTGGACAAGTTCATGAAGTGAGTCTAGACTTTAAATCTGAAAAACATCCTTCTAGTATGAAAGATGAATGTCATTGCAGAGTGAATACTCAACTGTTACATTTTACATGTACATGTTTGGCATTCAGCAGACGCCTTATTCCAAAGCGACTTACAATCAATACATTTGACTAAGCAAGTGAATCATCAATCCACCAGTCGTAGCAGGAAGAGTAATCTAGCTCAGGCCCGGGGCCATTGGCAGTCGTCCTGATAGAAGAAGAGAAAAAGAAAAAATATATACGTATTTCTAACACAGGAGAAACAGTACAAGGGGGGCAGTAGAACTCTCAGGAGGCACAGTATAGGGGGAAGCAGGCGTCTCAGGAGGCACAGTACTTATTTATAGCTTATTTTGTGTTTATTTTCGGGGGGGTGTTTCTAGGATTTACCAGTACCAGCAGTTCGGCTACTCCTTTTCCAGCGTGGAGAAGCTCCTTCACGCCATGGGCGGCGACGGCTTCCTCACGCTGGCCAATCAGACGCTGGAGGAGGCCATGTTGGGGGAGGGGTTTTCCCAGAGCTTCCTCAACGACATCGTGGCGCCCGTCACCCGTGTGAACTACGGTCAGAGTGTCCGCATCAACGCCTTCGTAGGTGTGTGTGTGTGTGTGTGTGTGATGAGGGTTCGTAGGTAAGTGTGTGTGTGATGAGGCAGCGTAGGTGTGTGTGTGTGGTGATGGTTCGTAGGTGTGTGTGTGTGTGTGTGATGAGGCAGCGTAGGTGAGTGTGTGTGATGAGGGTTCGTAGGTGTGTGTGTGTGATGAGGCAGCGTGTGTGTGTGTGTGTGTGTGTGTGTGTGTGATGAGGCAGCGTAGGTGTGTGTGTGTGATGAGGCAGCGTAGGTGTGTGTGTGTGTGTGTGTGAGGCAGTGTAGGTGTGTGTGTGTGATGAGGCAGCGTAGGTGTGTGTGTGTGTGATGAGGCAGCGTAGGTGTGTGCGTGTGTGTGTGTGATGAGGCAGCGTAGGTGTGTGTGTGTGATGAGGCGGTGTAGGTGTGTGTGTGTGTGTGTGTGTGTGTGAGGCAGTGTAGGTGTGTGTGTGTGTGTGTGATGAGGCAGCGTAGGTGTGTGTGACTGGGTTTCCGTTAACCGGGAATTACCGGTCTTTGTCCGGTAATTTTTTTGGAAGTCCGACAAATTGAAAAGTCGTTGGACATATTGTCCGGTGAAAATAATTCCCTTTGAATACAATTCGCTAAAGTTCACATTCTGATTCCTTCTATTTTAAAAAAGACGAATATATAGGCTATGTATTTCTTTTATTATGATATGATTTGACACCGGCATGATGATGACTCCTAATGTGGAGGCCGGCCTATGCGAAACAGCGCACAGGTGCCACATGGGATTGATGCCAGATGGGATTACAGTTTAACCAGTCTATTACCGCTTAAACACAGTAGCCCATTCGGCGGTAACCCATGCCTATCTGGCAACCCTGCCAACCCGTCCACCATAGTAATACGCAAACGTTGCAGCTCAAAGTGCACCATAGCGAGCGATGTAGGTGACCGGTCCGTTCAGGCGTTTAAAAATGCCCGAGCACGCTACATCCAGCATCTAGTAGATGCACTACACGAGCGATTCCCCGAAGATTCCCTAGATGTACTGAACAGCTTCGACATCCTTCTGAACCCCTCCCAATACCCACAGACGCAGGATGGTAAGTAGAAGCTAGCCTGTTTAATTAAGTTGGTTGCAAAATGCATAGTATAATTCTTAGGCCTATCCTTTTTGAATAACCTAAAATGCTTGTCTAAATTGCGAAATGTAGACTATGGCCGCCGCCCATCATAGGCTAATAATAATTATCATCATCATAATAACAATAATAATTATTAGGCTATAATAACAACAATGATGAAAACAACAGGATAACATTTAAACCTTCCTACTTTTCAGTTAATCTGGCTGTTGATGTCATTTTGTCATAAAAAAAAATAGGCCATCACTGATTCATGATCACTCATTCCGTCCCCTCAGCGCTTGAAGAATATGCTAAACCGGCCATCCAGACCATCATTGGTCATTTTGGCCAAGAAATGACCAGCGATGATGACTCAGCACCAGCCACAGCCCCGGTCATCGATGCCACAAACGTGCAACGAGATGCCATCGGTGTCATGACAGCGCTTCGTGGTTATGGGGGCTTGCGTTTCTCAACAGCCTGCGAAGTCCTCATCCGAGACTTCAGCGAAATTTACCCAGAGTGGGCCACACTGGCCAAGATAGCCTGCTTGATTCCCGTCTCCAGTCTCTCTGCAGAACCGAATTAAAACTGCGGACCGAAGTCGCCTTGGGGAGGGCAAGGTCACACGGCTAATGCGCATTGCAAGTTGCGGAGAGACACTTTGCAGTTTTGATTTCAAGTCCGCAGCTGCACGCTTCAATGCTGCCAAAAAGCGACGTAGGCCTAATAAGTAGCTGAATTATATGAGCAGCCATTGTTATTTTCAGAGTTTTTACTCTAGGCTATTTTATTTAAGGCTATCCCCTATCTATCTGAGAAAAGGCATAGGCGATAGGCCTAGGCTGTAACATCGAACGGAAATTAGCCTGTACATACGCATTGCAAGTTAATTTAAAGCCTATTTATTTTCAAAGAGTTTTATTCTATTTTATTTTATCTGATAAAAGGCATATGAACGGAAATTAGGCTAGCCGTGTCACGCCAGAAGCCTACATGCTTGCACTGTTACTGTTCAATAAAATGTTATACATCTAGACATTGTGGTATTTCTTTATATACGTATCCCAGACTGCCTATCAATTGTTTCTCAATAAACAGTTATGTTCTCCCCATTGTCATACTCCCGAGCTAAACGAAATGCCTTCCCAACCAGCGAGACCTGGTTATAGAAATGACGTTGTTTTATTGATTTTTTAAAAAAGGGTAAAACTGGAAAGAGAAAATAGAAAACTCACATTAATCCCAAACAATTTAACAAACTTCAGTTAACGTAATGTGGAGTCCGTTCATTGATCGATGCTGTCTGTTCAGTTCCCAGTGAGGCGCCCGTTCAGCGCTGGACCCGTTCAGCGCTGGATTTGACGCATGGCATAGTGCGCATGCGTCAAATCATGTTATATTATTATATAGCTCGCATCTAATCGTATCGGATGAGAAATAGACATTAAATGGCATATATAGGCCGCTACACAACAGTAATCACCGCGACAAACAGCTATATTAGATTTGGGGGGAAAAAAATATGATTTTGAATTTTTTTTTATTTTATTATATTTTAATATGATGACCGGAATATATCACGTTTGTCCGGTAAATCGAATTCTTCCCGGACACGATGTCCGACGGCAAATTTTTCTAACGGAAACCCTGGTGTGTGAGTGTGATGAGGCAGTGTAGGTGTGTGTGTGTGTGTGTGTGATGAGGCAGCGTAGGTGTGTGTGTGTGTGATGAGGCAGCGTAGGTGTGAGTGTGTGTGTGATGAGGCAGCGTAGGTGAGTGTGTGTGTGTGATGAGGCAGCGTAGGAGAGTGTGTGTGTGTGATGAGGCAGCGTAGGAGAGTGTGTGTGTGTGATGAGGCAGCGTAGGAGAGAGTGTGTGTGATGAGGCAGCGTAGGTGAGTGTGTGTGTGATGAGGCAGCGTAGGTGAGTGTGTGTGATGAGGCAGCGTAGGTGTGTGTGTGTGTGTGATGAGGCAGCGTAGGTGTGTGTGTGTGTGTGATGAGGCAGCGTAGGAGAGTGTGTGTGTGTGTGTGTGATGAGGCAGCGTAGGTGAGTGTGTGTGATGAGGCAGCGTAGGTGAGTGTGTGTGATGAGGCAGCGTAGGTGTGTGTGTGTGATGAGGCAGCGTAGGTGAGTGTGTGTGATGAGGCAGCGTAGGTGAGTGTGTGTGTGTGTGTGTGATGAGGCAGCGTAGGTGAGTGTGTGTGATGAGGCAGCGTAGGTGAGTGTGTGTGATGAGGCAGCGTAGGTGTGTGTGTGTGATGAGGCAGCGTAGGTGAGTGTGTGTGTGATGAGGCAGCGTAGGTGAGTGTGTGTGATGAGGCAGCGTAGGTGAGTGTGTGTGATGAGGCAGCGTAGGTGAGTGTGAGTGTGTGTGTGTGATGAGGCAGCGTAGGTGTGTGTGTGTGTGTGTGATGAGGCAGCGTAGGTGAGTGTGTGTGATGAGGCAGCGTAGGTGAGTGTGTGTGTGTGATGAGGCAGCGTAGGTGTGTGTGTGTGATGAGGCAGCGTAGGTGAGTGTGTGTGATGAGGCAGCGTAGGTGTGTGTGTGTGATGAGGCAGCGTAGGTGTGTGTGTGTGTGTGTGATGAGGCAGCGTAGGTGAGTGTGTGTGTGTGATGAGGCAGCGTAGGTGTGTGTGTGTGTGTGTGTGTGATGAGGCAGCGTAGGTGAGTGTGTGTGTGATGAGGCAGCGTAGGTGTGTGTGTGTGATGAGGCAGCGTAGGTGTGTGTGTGTGATGAGGCAGCGTAGGTGAGTGTGTGTGTGATGAGGCAGCGTAGGTGAGTGTGTGTGATGAGGCAGCGTAGGTGAGTGTGTGTGATGAGGCAGCGTAGGTGAGTGTGAGTGTGTGTGTGTGATGAGGCAGCGTAGGTGTGTGTGTGTGTGTGATGAGGCAGCGTAGGTGTGTGTGTGTGATGAGGCAGTGTAGGTGAGTGTGAGTGTGTGTGTGTGATGAGGCAGTGTAGGTGAGTGTGTGTGTGTGATGAGGCAGCGTAGGTGTGTGTGTGTGTGTGTGTGTGATGAGGCAGCGTAGGTGAGTGTGTGTGATGACGCAGCGTAGGTGTGTGTGTGTGTGTGTGTGTGAGGCAGCGTAGGTGAGTGTGTGTGATGAGGCAGCGTAGGTGTGTGTGTGTGTGTGTGTGTGTGTGTGTGTGATGAGGCAGCGTAGGTGTGTGTGTGTGTGTGTGTGTGATGAGGCAGCGTAGGTGAGTGTGTGTGTGTGTGTGTGATGAGGCAGCGTAGGTGAGTGTGTGTGATGAGGCAGCGTAGGTGAGTGTGTGTGTGTGTGTGATGAGGCAGCGTAGGTGAGTGTGTGTGTGATGAGGCAGCGTAGGAGAGTGTGTGTGTGTGTGTGTGTGTGTGTGTGTGTGCGTGTGATGCAGCGTAGGAGAGTGTGTGTGATGAGGCAGCGTAGGTGTGTGTGTGATGAGGCAGCGTAGGTGTGTGTGTGTGTGATGAGGCAGCGTAGGTGTGTGTGTGTGTGATGAGGCAGCGTAGGTGTGTTTGTGTGTGTGATGAGGCAGCGTAGGTGTGTGTGTGATGAGGCAGCGTAGGTGTGTGTGTGATGAGGCAGCGTAGGTGTGTGTGTGTGATGAGGCAGCGTAGGTGTGTGTGTGTGTGAGGCAGCGTAGGTGAGTGTGTGTGAGGCAGCGTGTGTGTGTGTGATGAGGCAGCGTAGGTGTGTGTGTGTGTGATGAGGCAGCGTAGGTGAGTGTGTGTGATGAGGCAGCGTAGGAGAGTGTGTGATGATGAGGCAGCGTAGGTGTGTGTGTGTGATGAGGCAGCGTAGGTGTGTGTGTGTGTGTGATGAGGCAGCGTAGGTGTGTGTGTGTGTGTGATGAGGCAGCGTAGGAGAGTGTGTGTGATGAGGCAGCGTAGGACACACTTACGAACCCTCATCACACACACACACCTATGCTGCCTCATCATCACAAAACCCCTCCCCCAACATGGCCTCCTCCACCTAACCTAATGTAATGTAATCTAACATAATGTAATCTAATGTAATCTAACCTAATGTAATGTAATCTAATGTAATCTAATGTAATCTAACCTAATGTAATGTAATCTAATGTAATCTAACCTAATGTAATTAGGGCTGGGTTAAAAAAAATGATTTCCCGATTCTGAATCGATCTTCATTGAATGAGCGATTATCGATTAATAAATCCCGAGATCGATCTTTCATGATTTTTTAATTATTATTATTATTATTATAAAAAAAATCTGCTTGCAGCTTCAACCCGCAACGAGATCTCGTGGCCAGATCTCGCGCTACAATAATTTATCATATCTCACGCAACGACCAGGCTTAAAGGCAGATGTCTGGGTGCATTTTGGATGTAAAAATTATGACGATAGAGATGAGCAGGACAAAAGCAAAGCCATATGCAAGCTGTGCGCAGTGGAGGTTAAATTTAGTGGAAACACCACAAATCTACGGAACCACTTATTGAGGCATCACCCTGACGTGAAACATGGAAAAGCGGATCCGAAACAAGCCTCGCTGATAAAGACGTTTGGTTGCAAATTACAATCAAATTCTCCGCGTGCCCAACAAATTACTACAGCGTCGTCAGTGTCGTCAGTGTACTAGAACCACGCTACGTGTTACCGACACGCAAACAGTTGAGTGAAGTGATAGTCCCAGACATGTCCGCGCAGGTGAAACGTGATATCTCAACTTCACTCCAGCCAGCAGAGAGAGTTGCCATAACGTGTGACAGCTGGACATCCAGAGCAATCGACTCGTACCTGACAATCACTTGCCACTTTATCAGCGAGGCTTGTTTCGGATCCTCTTTTCCATGTTTCACGTCAGGGTGATGCCTCAATAAGTGGTTCCGTAGATTTGTGGTATTTCCACTAACTTATTGTTACTGTATACTACAGTATTTTAATAATCATTGATTTTCCAATTATGTTTATTCCTGAATAAAATCTTCCAATCTCCAAAAAGTGAGAAAGCAGTAATGAAGGGCTTTAGTTTCATGGACATTATGGTTTACAATGTGTTTTTTTGTTCCCCAAAATACCCTCATCTATTGCACTATTTTCGTTTGAGTTTTGCACATTTTTATTTTGTATATATATATATATATTATGCAAATAAGCTATTTGAGACAGTCCTGAGGGATATGTGATGTCTTGTTTACCGATAGGCTATGTTTGTAGCCCCTTTATTTACACTGGCTGCAGTGAAGCACGTTAAAAAGCACTTTTTGTAGTGTCTGATTTAGCTAAATGTTGGTCAATGATGTTCATTTATGTTCCAATAAGAAGTACATTCATGTAACTGCTTTCGAGTCAATTCTTAATGTAAACATTGATATGTTTAACAATGCTACATGTTATAGGGTTCCTTGAACCATTTATAGCATTAGTTCTGAGAATCTCTTTATATTCAAGGAAAATTGATATTGTAACTAAATCGAATCGGAATTGAATTGTGAATCTAATCGAATCGGGAGCTGTGAATCGGAATCGAATCGTTTTGGGAAATCAGTGGCGATACCCAGCCCTAAATGTAATGTAATCTAATGTAATCTAACCTAATGTAATCTAATGTAATGTAATGTAGTCTAACCTAATCTAATGTAATGTAACCTAATCTAACCTAATGTAATGTAATCTAACCTAATATAAGATAATGTAACCTAGCCTAATGTAACCTGGGGTGTGCCGTGTGTCCTATAGGGGTAACCTAGCCTAATGTAACCTGGGGTCTGCCGTGTGTCGTATAGGGGTAACCTAGCCTAATGTAACCTGGGGTGTGCCGTGTGTCCTGCAGGGGCGGTGTCTCTGGCGGGGGCTGACCCGGGGCTGTGGGCGGTGGACGGGGGGAACAGGAGGGTGTGTTCTGGCCTCCTGTACAGCAGCAAGGCAGAGCTCATCCACGCCAGGGTCACCTCCATCTCTGTCAAGCAGAGACCCTCCAAGACAGGTATGTTACCTAGCAGAGACCCTCCAAGACAGGTACGTTACCTAGCAGACAGTAGGTCTGATTTTGGCCCATTCCTCTACACAGATTGTCTTTAAATCTTTAAAGATCCGGATCTTCAGATGCTTCCACAAATGTTCTATTGGGTTTAAGTCAGGTGATTGACTAGGCCATTCCAACAAGTTGATTTTCTTTCTCTGAAACCAATTGTGAGTTTCCTTTGCTGTATGCTATTGCTGTTGTCCTGCTGGAAGGTCCACCCACGTCTCATCCTCAGCATCCTGGTGGATGGCAGCAGGTTCATCTCAAGAATCTCTTTGTACATGGCTCCATTCATTGTTCCTTCAATGATATGAAGTCTGCCAGTACCACGAGAGGAGAAACAGACCCACACCATCATACTTCTACCTCCAAACTTCACTGTTGGTATAGTGTTATTCGGGTGATGTGCAGTGCCATTTCTCCTCCAAACATGGTGTGTTGTGTGACAGCCAAAAAGTTCAATTTTGGTCTCATCTGACCAGAGTACATGCTCCCAGTAGTTCACTGGCTTGTCCAAATGTTGTTTGGCAAACCTTAAACAAGCTTCAACATGTCTTTTTTTCAGTAGTGGAGTCTTGCGGGCTGAGCGTGCACAGAGATTGCCTACTGTCCTTTCTGTCACAGTTGTACCTGTTGCCTCCAAGTCTTTCTAGAGCTCTTTCCTAGTGGTCCTTGGCTCTTTGGCTACTCTTCTAAGTCTCCTTCTGACTCCCTGATCAGAAGTCTTGCGAGGAGCTCCTGTGCGTGGCTGGTTGATGGTGGAGTGATGTTGCTTCCACTTAGGGATAATGCCCCAACGGTGCTTACTGGAAGATTCAGAAGTTGTGAAATACGTCTGTAGCCAATTCCATTTTCATGTTTTGCAACAATCTGGTTGCGAAGGTTTTGAGACGGCTCTTTGCTTTTACCCATCATTAGATGTTTGTTGTGTGGCACCTTGGTAACAATAACACCTTTTTATAGCCCATCAATATATTCTAACCTAGCTGACATTAATTAGCACAGATTGGAGGTAGAGTTCCCTCCTTATTAGTTATGGTTTTCAGCTGGTTAGTTGCCTTTCCTTGCTGTGGTGTACTGCTTTTTCTTAGTGTGTTCAATACTTTTTTCCTGTTTCATTCCACTTTATTACACATAACTTTATTTACATATGGACTTTAATGTTTAGATTTTGTCTGGATTGTTTGAGTTAATACCAAAGTCTGGTGCAAATTTCACTTGAATAGGCTCATTGGAACATTTACTGGACAAAATGTTGATGTGTTCAATACTTATTTCCCCCACTGTAACTGTAACATGAGTCTTTACTCTGCCTGCTTACACACCCTCCTCTCTCCTTCCTCTCCCTCCTTTCTCTCCTCCCTCTGGTCGCTAGGCAACACCCTCAGCTACTACGAGGTGAACTACGTGGGGGAGTCCGGCTCCGCCCACTCCCTGTACGACATTGTGATCGTGGCCACGCCCCTCCACCAGGGCAAGTCCGACATCTCCTTCCCTGGCTTCTCCCCGCCCCTGCCCTCCCACTACCCCGGGCGCTACCACCAGACGGTGACCACCATGGTGCACGGCCTCCTCAACGTGTCCTACCTGGGCCTGGCCTCCTCCTCAGCGGCCGCCGCGGGCTTCAGCGTGTCGGAGGTACGGGACCATTATTATTTATCTGACGAGACTTAAAATAAATGTTATATCTTTGCACTCAAACCCTCCTTTCATGACTTTTCCTAGTGCGTTCTACCACCCAGTATCCTTACATTTTCAAAATCACATCAGGATAAGCTAGTATAGAGCTATTTTGCCGTTTTTCTGTGTAGGAAGCAGGGTCATTTACAAGCGGCCAACTAGTGGTCGTTGTGTGTAAATAGCAGCTTTCTATTGTAAAGACTATGGTCATTTGACCCTAGAGGCGGCTCTTATAGTAGGTAAAACAGGCACAGCTGTGTTAGGCCCCTCCCACCCTAGACCAGGTGACACTCTCACGACTTCAAGTCTGGTAGAACAAGAGAAACCAGCTTCCTCTACTCAAGATTCTACATTTGCCCAACGACAGATACATTTGAATAGCTCACCTCCTTTTGTGTTCCACAGCCTGTCTGTCTCGACACCTAGAAACTCCAGACTATGTTGAGGCACAACAGGGGGGGTTGCTCAGCTTCTGTTCACGCTGGTGCCTCCCTCCTTACCTGTGTTATACCGTAAGGAAGGGAGGGCCACATTCACCCACATTCACCTTCCTCCCTCTTCCTCATCTGGGACCTCCCCTCAACGTGATTGGTTTGACCTCACCTGAGGGCAGGGTTGTTACCTGTGTACAAAAAATACATGTCTACACTTTTTTAGAGAATCCTTTCACTGTCAAGATCTTTTGGTCTGACATGCTTCTTGTAAACTGTTCTCCTTTTATAAAAAAAGACAATTAAATATCTTTTCTGTACAATTTTGAATAAACCAGGCTTGGCTTTTTTCTATTTTATTATTTAAGATACTTAAATATTACATGGAGCTAAAGAAAGGACAATTCAAACATGGACCTCTGCAATACAAAGGATAAAAGAGTTGATGGAGTGACTGTGTTTGTAGGCTGTGTTGTATGTGAATGTAACCTGTAATTGTTGTATTATTATGATTTTATGATTTACCAAATATAGTGTAATGAAGAACTATGGGGTGGGGGTTACTCATGTGTTTATAGTGTGTGGGGCGGGGGGGGGAAGGGATGTTATCGCCATGGGGGGGTTAAGATAAGGGGGAAAAGAAAAATCCAGGACAGACACTTATTTTGTTTGGTGTAATAATGTGAGTTTTTTTCATGTGTACTGTTTTGCAATACATAATTGATTACAAAAAAAGATACTTACACATTTCCCCTAACAGGTGCTCACCACAGACGCCAAGGGCGCCGTGATCAACAGCCTGAGCTCCATCGACCCCGTGCACCTGCCCCCCGGCTACGCGCGCCCCCCCGCCAGCCAGGCCAAGGTGTGGAAGGTGTTCTCCCCCCGGCCGCTGGGCCCCGACACGCTGGCACGCATGTTCCTCTCCCGGGACTCGGTGTCGGAGACGCGCTGGCTGGCGTACCCGGCCTACAGCCCGCCACGCCGCGGCACGCCGCCCTTCGTGCTGCACGAGCGGCTGTACTACCTGAACGCCGTGGAGTGGGCCGCCAGCGCCATGGAGATGAGCGCCATCGCAGCCCGGAACCTGGCGCTGCTCGCACACCACCGCTGGCACGGCCTGGGGGAGAAGATAGACCAGGAGGACCTGCACACTCGCCTGAGGGGAGAACTGTGAGGGAGGGGGGGGGGGAGGACCTGCACACTCGCCTGAGGGGAGAACTGTGAGGGAGGGAGGGGGGGGGGGGGAGGACCTGCACACTCGCCTGAGGGGAGAACTGTGAGGGAGCGGGGGGAGGAGAGAGGGAGGGAGGAAGAAAGGGAGGGAGGGGTGGAGGGAAGGAGAGGGGATGGAGGGATGGAGGGAAGGAGAGGGGGTGGAGGGAGGGGTGGAGGGATAGTGGGGGTTAAAAAGAGGAAATGAGGAGCATGAGCAATAATATGAGATGTTCCACAGTGAAACACTCCTGTCAGGTGACTCCTGGTCTAGTTGGGAGGGGCCTAACACTCCTGTCAGGTGACTCCTGGTCTAGGGTGGGAGGGGCCTAACACTCCTGTCAGGTGACTCCTGGTCTAGGGTGGGAGGGGCCTAACACTCCTGTCAGGTGACTCCTGGTCTAGTTGGGAGGGGCCTAACACTCCTGTCAGGTGACTCTTGGTCTAGTTGGGAGGGGCCTAACACTCCTGTCACCTGGTGTAGGGTGGGAGGGGCCTAACACTCCTGTCACCTGGTGTAGGGTGGGAGGGGCCTAACACTCCTGGTCTGGTAGCACAGAGCCCAACGTTCATCATGCCGTAGACTAGATGGTGCCAGCCTAACTAACGCTCTGCAGTCAGAAATGAGCGCCAGGTATATTTGGATAACTGTCTATCTGCCAATCTATTAGACATTGTTCTATCAGACATGGTTCTATGTGTCTCTTCTAGCAGACATGGTTCTATGTGTTGCTGCTGTGTTGCAGATTTCTACCTCTGAGGTAGTTTTTGTTCGTCGGGTGCGTTCGTAAATCCGCTTTGAGAGCGCCAGAGCGCACATTGGGTTCAAAGTCATAAAGGGACCAAGTCATTTGATTGGACAAAAAGGCATTCCATGAGTGCTGAGAATCAGATTTCCAGAGCGAATTTACGAACACAGCCATAATGAAGTGTTTCTTCTGGTTGATCGTCGCAATGACAGGGTGGTATTTGTTTGACGCATTGGCCAACTGTATTATCAGGTGATTATCAATCATTGAACAAACCATCAGGTTCTGTGATTTTAAACCTTTTTTAATTTATTCAGATTATAAATATAATGTAAGCCATTAGGGACTGCCTATTCACAGATCCTTTGATGTCATTTGAAAATGTTTAGCAGTTTTTCTTACCACATTTTTAAACTGCTAAAAAAAAGTGCCTTTAAAATTACTAAGCAATATTTTGTACTTTTTCTTTACTTCTACTACTAATAGAACATTTGTTTGTGTGTGTCTGTTGTCTATGAGATGAGAGTTTTCCACTGGGACCAAACTTGGATATACTGTTAGAACACAAAGCACATTGTTTCTAAAGCCTGGTACACACATGGTCTGGTCGATTTTGGCCCGATTTCCCCCCTTCCGACCAAGGACAGCAAACGCCCGATTATCGGATAGCTCTAAGATTTATGCAACAAGATTATCCTGTGGTGTTTACGATCAAAAGTCCTCTTGTGTGTGGGCAACTCCCAACAACTCCCGAGTCCAATCGTAATGTGGATGAAATGTAGCATGAAGCGAGCTGTTCTGCACTTCATTTTCCCTGTCGCACATGGCTGCCTCTACAGGTCAGTCAGGGTACTACGTTAGGTCACGTTTGATCACGCAAGATTTCTGGCTTGGTGGGCGAGACTCTAGACTGTCGTAGGACAGATCTTTATACCTGTGGTGTGCTGTATTGGGAATATCGGAGCACACCACACACAATACGATCAAAACTGTTCAATCCATGATTTTTTATCTTCATGCATGGGGTCTCTCTCAGATAAAGATTTTCTAAATCTTAACAGATGTTTTTATGTGTGTACCAGGCTTTAGAATCCTTCAGGCAGGAGTTGAACAAAGACAAGATCATCTTCTAGTCTGGGAGATCACGTGTGTTCCCTCTCTCACCTGTCTACAGCTGCTGTGATAACATAGTTTCAGCCTTTCTAATGCACTATAGAGGTTTAGGGTTTCTAGAAGGTTTTCAAGAGTTTGTTAATTATGTGGTAGTGGTACTGTACAGCCATCTAGGTGGTGCACTTTAATTGATAGAATATTGTTGAATTAACACCAAAGTCACTAATGTTAGATTACTAGAGAGGTTATTTTTTGAGACCTTGAACTGTTTTGACACGTAATCATGACAGCGTGTATCAGGGGTTTCAGGAAGTCATGTCAAACCTTCCGTCATGTTGTCATTCATGAACGGGAGACTTTTTTAAATTGATGTTTACAATATTAATAAAGTGTGTGACCGAGAAATGGCATTTGTGATTTCCTCAGGCTACTATGTTGTACTGTTGAGAATGTATTTTTACTAACCTATTAGACAGTAGCCTATATTGTATCCACATTGTTTGCATAGATGGAAATGGCCACTGCTGTCCTTCTCTTCAACAGACCAGACATTTGCCTGAGGTGAGGCTGTTTAAACTGCCACAGCTCGTCTGTTAGATGACGTATCAACTGTTTAAACAGAGTAGTCCAGGAACCAGACACACATTCACAGCTCTGCTACACACACACACACATTCACAGATCTGCTACACACACACACACACACACACATTCACAGCTCTGCTACACACATACACACATTCACAGCTCTGCTACACACATACACACATACACAGTTCTGCTATACACACACACACATACACACATTCACAGCTCTGCTATACACACACACACATTCATACATTCACAGCTCTGCTACACACACACACACATTCACAGCTCTGCTACACACATACACACATTCACAGCTCTGCTACACACATACACACATTCACAGCTCTGCTACACACACACACACACATTCACAGCTCTGCTACACACACACACATTCACAGCTCTGCTACACACACACACATTCACAGCTCTGCTACACACACACACACATTCACAGCTCTGCTACACACATACACACATTCACAGCTCTGCTACACACATACACACATTCACAGCTCTGCTACACACACACACATTCACAGCTCTGCTACACACATACACACATTCACAGCTCTGCTACACACATACACACATTCACAGCTCTGCTACACACATACACACATTCACAGCTCTGCTACACACACACACATTCACAGCTCTGCTACACACATACACACATTCACAGCTCTGCTACACACATACACACATACACAGCTCTACACATACACACATTCACAGCTCTGCTACACATACACAGTTCTGCTATACACACACACACACACACATTCACAGCTCTGCTATACACACACACACATTCACAGCTCTGCTATACACACACACATTCACAGCTCTGCTACACACATACACACATTCACAGCTCTGCTACACACATACACACATTCACAGCTCTGCTACACACATACACACATTCACAGCTCTGCTACACACATACACACATTCACAGCTCTGCTACACACATACACACATTCACAGCTCTGCTACACACATACACACATTCACAGCTCTGCTACACACATACACACATACACACATTAACAGTTCCAAAACAAAATGGCAACGAAAAACTGAACGTTGTGTACCAAAATGACCTCAGATGGTTGTGCACAGTGGATGAATTGTCTCCTAGACAACAGTCTGCCCCCCGCATGACAACACAGCGTCAAAGATGCAAAAAACAAACATTTCTGTCCCAGAGAGGAAATGAACATCGCTTCTGACAACACTGACAGACCCCCCACACACACACACACACCAGCACCCCAAATAAAGGCCCATCTGACAACACTGACAGACCCCCCCACCACACACACACACACACTCACACACTCTCACACAAACACACACACACACACACTCTCACACAAACACACACACACACCAGCACCCCAAATAAAGGCCCATCTGAAGGAGCCGACAATGGGGGTCATTGACGCCCAGAATAATGACCCGTCTGTGCTGCCCCCACCCCGCCCCCCCCAGCAGTGCTGCCCCCCACACACACACCCCCCAGGTAGGCAGGGAGGCTGGTACCAAGGCCGCACACACACACGGCCGTCCGCCACACACACACACACACGCGCGCCCGCCATGCAGAGCATGTGATGACAGAGGAGGTATAAGAGAACGCAGGGCAGCAGACACACACCAGTCGCACCCAGAAGCTACACAGATATACCACAGATATACCATCAAGAGCAGCTACAGATATATATATACTGTATATACAGTATATATACCACCAGGATCCACCATGAGAGTCCCGGTGTCTATGCTCCTCTTCCTCGCTGCTGCAGGACTTCGTACCGGTAAGATAACTCAATGACATGACGGGTTTTGTTTTGTTTTAAGAGCCGTTGTTTGCTGTGTCCCTCTCCAGGGCGGCTGCTCTGCTGTCCCGTAGAGAGCATTGTGAGTTTGACGATGACATTTTGTAGACAAGAGATTTTATTTTTATTTGAAGGGTTGACGACACAAGTTGCAATATTGTTTTTTCGATTAGTATCAAATTTTTAATTTAAATTTAATTTAAATTTAAATTAAAAGTATCACCATGGCAACTGGTGAAGTACATAATATATCTATATTATATACCGGGTACCTTTATACCTATATTATATACCTTTATACCTATATTATATTATGTTATATTATATATTTTTGACTGTTTTTCTGTCAGTTGTGTGGTGAAGCTGTACTTTGGTTTCTGTTTGTTGCTTCATATCATTAAAACAGAAGAGAGAGACACTGTTAGAGGATCTACTAGGAAATTCTTCATTATTTGGCAACCTTTCCTAACCTTTTTTGAAAAATCTGACAGCATGATAATGTAGTATCATTTCATTTTGTTTGTGTTATTTATTTTACTTTTATGGGCGTCTGGCTGTGTATAATGTCTGTACGTATATATGTATACGGTACATGTCTGGTATTTGGGGGGATATATTTAAGTTTGTTCTTTGTTGGTCCAGTTTGGACCTGTGATATATTGTGGAAAATAAAATTTAAAAAACCGTGGTAAAGAAAAACAAAAAACAGAAGAGAGATATCAGTGAGATGTTCTGTCCTAATACAGATCCAATTTTGCAAGATCAATATTAAATGCATCAGGTAATAATAATAATAATACCTGTATTACTGTAGGTAGCCTACTGTATCACTCATCAAGACTTGATCCACTGAAACAGTCTGACTTTGTCATGATGACTTACTGTCCTCAGCTCTCACTGCATCCCTGGAGTCTGCAGAGGAAGACCACACATCTGCTGAGGAAGGTAAGAAAGGTCGATGGTGATGATGGTGATGATGATGGTGATGATGATGATGATGGTGATGATGGTGGTGGTGATGGTGGTAGTGATGATGATGGTGGTGGTGGTGATGGTGGTAGTGATGATGGTGGTAGTGATGATGATGGTGGTGGTAATGATGTTGATGAAGATGGTAATGATGATGTTGATGAAGATGTTGATGAAGATGGTAATGATGATGATGATGATGATGATGATGATGGTAATGATGATGATGATGATGAAGATGGTGATGATGATGATGATGGTGATGAAGATGGTAATGATGATGATGATGGTGATGATGATATTGATGAAGATGATGGTGATGATGATGATGATGATGAAGATGGTAATGATGATGGTGATGATGATATTGATGAAGATGATGATGATGATGAAGATGGTAATGAAGAAGATGATGATGAAGATGATGATGATGATGAAGATGGTAATGATGATGTTGAAGATGATGATGATGATGATGATGATGAAGATGGTGATGAAGATGGTGATGATGGTGATGAAGATGATGAAGAAGATGATGATGATATTGATGAAGATGATGGTGATGAAGATGGTAATGATTATGATGGTGATGAAGATGGTGGTGGTGGTGGTGATGATGATGATGATGATGATGATGATGGTGATGATGATGATGGTGATGATGATGGTGGTGGTGGTTGCATCAGTGACAACTCGTGTTACGTAGCTCTAACACTCTCACTGTCTTTTCCAGTGGAGGAGCTTAGCGCGCTGCAGAAGAGAGGTAAGATAACCACAATAATCTCTTTACAATTATCATCGTTCATCATACTTTCCATTTAAAATGCAAAACATCATATAGCAGTGTTGTATAGCACCACAGTATAACACCACAGACACAATGGTACTTCACACTGGAATGTCTCTCTGCCTTTCTCTCCATGAGCACTACTTTGCATGGTACTTCTCATTTGACTGAACTTATCTCCCCTGCCTGCAGTAGGTATATTCCATAGAGTACTGTAGGTATATTCTATAGAGTACTGTAGTTATATTCTATAGAGTACTGTAGGTATATTCTAGAGTACTGTAGGTATATTCTATAGAGTACTGTAGGTATATTCTATAGAGTACTGTAGGTATATAGAGTACTGTAGGTATATAGAGTATTGTAGTTATATTCTATTATAGAATATAACTACAATACTCTATATACCTACAGTACTCTATACTGTATATAGTATATAGAGTATTGTAGTTATATAGAGTATTGTAGTTATATAGAGTGTTGTAGTTATATAGAGAGTGTTGTAGTTATATAGAGTATTATATTCTATAGAGCAAACTCCAGTTGTCTCGAGGCCGCTGTCTGCTGGTATTGTCATCTCATAGGAGGGCTGTTCAAGTAGGCTACTACAAGAAAGAACATTTACTTTTTTATTTCCTTTAGGCCTACTAACATATTTAGATCATATTTTTATCAAAGAACAGCAGTTTTTAAGAGTTTCTTACTGTATTAATATGTATCTATATATCTGTCTCTCTATACATAGGCTACATAAATGTCACTTTATAACTGCTCTGCCACTGTGTTTAGCGATAGAGAGATATTCTTGAACAAGGTCTTCTTTTCTGGACATAGAATATCAGTGACGTGCAAGTACAACATACAATCCTTTAAATGGCTTTCCTGCTTTCGCCTCAACTCACTCACCTCATACCTGCCTTCAGCTCCAGTATCAGCATCCTTCATACCTGCCTTCAGCTCCACTATCAGCATCCTTCATACCTGCCTTCAGCTCCACTATCAGCATCCTTCATACCTGCCTTCAGCTCCACTATCAGCATCCTTCATACCTGTCTTCAGCTCCAGTATCAGCATCCTTCATACCTGCCTTCAGCTCCAGTATCAGCATCCTTCATACCTGTCTTCAGCTTCAGTATCAGCATCCTTCATACCTGCCTTCAGCTCCACTATCAGCATCCTTCATACCTGTCTTCAGCTCCAGTATCAGCATCCTTCATACCTGCCTTCATCTCCAGTATCAGCATCCTTCATACCTGCCTTCATCTCCACTATCAGCATCCTTCATACCTGCCTTCAGCTCCAGTATCAGCATCCTTCATACCTGCCTTCAGCTCCACTATCAGCATCCTTCATACCTGTCTTCATCTCCAGTATCAGCATCCTTCATACCTGTCTTCAGCTCCAGTATCAGCATCCTTCATACCTGCCTTCACCTCCAGTATCAGCATCCTTCATACCTGTCTTCATCTCCAGTATCAGCATCCTTCATACCTGTCTTCAGCTCCAGTATCAGCCTCCTTCATACCTGCTTCAGCTCCACTATCAGCATCCTTCATAGCCCTCTGTAGCTGCCTTTCCCTCTCGTCTCCCTGGTACTTCTCATCTGTTCTCTGTGTTTAGTCGAGTAACGACGCTTGAGATCGTATTCCTTTAGAACAGCAACTTTCTCCTTACATATCAGGCAGGTAGCATTCCCAACGAATTCCCCCCAAAATACTGCGATGTCCATCTTTGTACACAAATATATATATATAATATATATATATAATATATTATATAGAGTATTGTAGATATATAGAGTATTGTAGTTATATTCTATATAGAGTATTGTAGTTATATTCTATAGAGTATTGTAGTTATAAAGAGTATTGTAGTTATATTATATAGAGTATTGTAGTTATATTCTATAGAGTATTGTAGTTATATAGAGTATTGTAGTTATATTCCATATAGAGTATTGTAGTTATATAGAGTATTGTAGTTATATAGAGTATTGTAGTTATATAGAGTATTGTAGTTATATAGAGTATTGTAGTTATATTCTATAGAGTATTGTAGTTATATAGAGTATTGTAGTTATATTATATAGAGTATTGTAGTTATATAGAGTATTGTAGCTATATTATATAGAGTATTGTAGTTATATAGAGTATTGTAGTTATATTCTATAGAGTATTGTAGTTATATTCTATAGAGTATTGTAGTTATATAGAGTATTGTAGTTATATTATATAGAGTATTGTAGTTATATAGAGTATTGTAGCTATATTCCATATAGAGTATTGTAGATATATAGAGTATTGTAGTTATATTCTATAGAGTATTGTAGCTATATTCCATATAGAGTATTGTAGTTATATAGAGTATTGTAGCTATATTCCATATAGAGTATTGTAGTTATATTCTATAGAGTATTTATGTATATTCTATATAGAGTATTGTAGTTATATTCTATAGAGTATTGTAGATATATAGAGTATTGTAGTTATATAGAGTATTGTAGTTATATAGAGTATTGTAGTTATATAGAGTATTGTAGTTATATTATATAGAGTATTGTAGATATATAGAGTATTGTAGTTATATTCTATAGAGTATTGTAGTTATATTCTATAGAGTATTGTAGTTATATAGAGTATTGTAGTTATATAGAGTATTGTAGTTATATTCCATAGACTAGTCCACTGTTTATTGTACTCATGTTTGCATTAAGCAAAAAAAACGTCTCAACCCTCTCCTCTGTTCCACCCTCTCTCCTCTGTTCCACCCTCTCTCCTCTGTTCCACCCTCTCTCCTCTGTTCCACCCTCTCTCCTCTGTTCCACCCTCTCTCCTCTGTTCCACCCTCTCTCCTCTGTTCCACCCTCTCTCCTCTGTTCCACCCTCTCTCCTCTGTTCCACCCTCTCTCCTCTGTTCCACCCTCTCTCCTCTGTTCCACCCTCTCTCCTCTGTTCCACCCTCTCTCCTCTGTTCCACCCTCTCTCCTCTGTTCCACCCTCTCTCCTCTGTTCCACCCTCTCTCCTCTGTTCCACCCTCTCTCCTCTGTTCCACCCTCTCTCCTCTGTTCCACCCTCTCTCCTCTGTTCCACCCTCTCTCCTCTGTTCCACCCTCTCTCCTCTGTTCCACCCTCTCTCCTCTGTTCCACCCTCTCTCCTCTGTTCCACCCTCTCTCCTCTGTTCCACCCTCTCTCCTCTGTTCCACCCTCTCTCCTCTGTTCCACCCTCTCTCCTCTGTTCCACCCTCTCTCCTCTGTTCCACCCTCTCTCCTCTGTTCCACCCTCTCTCCTCTGTTCCACCCTCTCTCCTCTGTTCCACCCTCTCTCCTCTGTTCCACCCTCTCTCCTCTGTTCCACCCTCTCTCCTCTGTTCCACCCTCTCTCCTCTGTTCCACCCTCTCTCCTCTGTTCCACCCTCTCTCCTCCGTTCCACCCTCTCTCCTCCGTTCCACCCTCTCTCCTCCGTTCCACCCTCTCTCCTCCGTTCCACCCTCTCTCCTCCGTTCCACCCTCTCTCCTCCGTTCCACCCTCTCTCCTCCGTTCCACCCTCTCTCCTCCGTTCCACCCTCTCTCCTCCGTTCCACCCTCTCTCCTCCGTTCCACCCTCTCTCCTCCGTTCCACCCTCTCTCCTCCGTTCCACCCTCTCTCCTCCGTTCCACCCTCTCTCCTCCGTTCCACCCTCTCTCCTCCGTTCCACCCTCTCTCCTCTGTTCCACCCTCTCTCCTCTGTTCCACCCTCTCTCCTCTGTTCCACCCTCTCTCCTCTGTTCCACCCTCTCTCCTCTGTTCCACCCTCTCTCCTCTGTTCCACCCTCTCTCCTCTGTTCCACCCTCTCTCCTCTGTTCCACCCTCTCTCCTCTGTTCCACCCTCTCTCCTCTGTTCCACCCTCTCTCCTCTGTTCCACCCTCTCTCCTCTGTTCCACCCTCTCTCCTCTGTTCCACCCTCTCTCCTCTGTTCCACCCTCTCTCCTCTGTTCCACCCTCTCTCCTCTGTTCCACCCTCTCTCCTCTGTTCCACCCTCTCTCCTCTGTTCCACCCTCTCTCCTCTGTTCCACCCTCTCTCCTCTGTTCCACCCTCTCTCCTCTGTTCCACCCTCTCTCCTCTGTTCCACCCTCTCTCCTCTGTTCCACCCTCTCTCCTCTGTTCCACCCTCTCTCCTCTGTTCCACCCTCTCTCCTCTGTTCCACCCTCTCTCCTCTGTTCCACCCTCTCTCCTCTGTTCCACCCTCTCTCCTCTGTTCCACCCTCTCTCCTCTGTTCCACCCTCTCTCCTCTGTTCCACCCTCTCTCCTCTGTTCCACCCTCTCTCCTCTGTTCCACCCTCTCTCCTCTGTTCCACCCTCTCTCCTCTGTTCCACCCTCTCTCCTCTGTTCCACCCTCTCTCCTCTGTTCCACCCTCTCTCCTCTGTTCCACCCTCTCTCCTCTGTTCCACCCTCTCTCCTCTGTTCCACCCTCTCTCCTCTGTTCCACCCTCTCTCCTCTGTTCCACCCTCTCTCCTCTGTTCCACCCTCTCTCCTCTGTTCCACCCTCTCTCCTCTGTTCCACCCTCTCTCCTCTGTTCCACCCTCTCTCCTCTGTTCCACCCTCTCTCCTCTGTTCCACCCTCTCTCCTCTGTTCCACCCTCTCTCCTCTGTTCCACCCTCTCTCCTCTGTTCCACCCTCTCTCCTCTGTTCCACCCTCTCTCCTCTGTTCCACCCTCTCTCCTCTGTTCCACCCTCTCTCCTCTGTTCCACCCTCTCTCCTCTGTTCCACCCTCTCTCCTCTGTTCCACCCTCTCTCCTCTGTTCCACCCTCTCTCCTCTGTTCCACCCTCTCTCCTCTGTTCCACCCTGTCTCCTCTGTTCCACCCTCTCTCCTCTGTTCCACCCTCTCTCCTCTGTTCCACCCTCTCTCCTCTGTTCCACCCTCTCTCCTCTGTTCCACCCTCTCTCCTCTGTTCCACCCTCTCTCCTCTGTTCCACCCTCTCTCCTCTGTTCCACCCTCTCTCCTCTGTTCCACCCTCTCTCCTCTGTTCCACCCTCTCTCCTCTGTTCCACCCTCTCTCCTCTGTTCCACCCTCTCTCCTCTGTTCCACCCTCTCTCCTCTGTTCCACCCTCTCTCCTCTGTTCCACCCTCTCTCCTCTGTTCCACCCTCTCTCCTCTGTTCCACCCTCTCTCCTCTGTTCCACCCTCTCTCCTCTGTTCCACCCTCTCTCCTCTGTTCCACCCTCTCTCCTCTGTTCCACCCTCTCTCCTCTGTTCCACCCTCTCTCCTCTGTTCCACCCTCTCTCCTCTGTTCCACCCTCTCTCCTCTGTTCCACCCTCTCTCCTCTGTTCCACCCTCTCTCCTCTGTTCCACCCTCTCTCCTCTGTTCCACCCTCTCTCCTCTGTTCCACCCTCTCTCCTCTGTTCCACCCTCTCTCCTCTGTTCCACCCTCTCTCCTCTGTTCCACCCTCTCTCCTCTGTTCCACCCTCTCTCCTCTGTTCCACCCTCTCTCCTCTGTTCCACCCTCTCTCCTCTGTTCCACCCTCTCTCCTCTGTTCCACCCTCTCTCCTCTGTTCCACCCTCTCTCCTCTGTTCCACCCTCTCTCCTCTGTTCCACCCTCTCTCCTCTGTTCCACCCTCTCTCCTCTGTTCCACCCTCTCTCCTCTGTTCCACCCTCTCTCCTCTGTTCCACCCTCTCTCCTCTGTTCCACCCTCTCTCCTCTGTTCCACCCTCTCTCCTCTGTTCCACCCTCTCTCCTCTGTTCCACCCTCTCTCCTCTGTTCCACCCTCTCTCCTCTGTTCCACCCTCTCTCCTCTGTTCCACCCTCTCTCCTCTGTTCCACCCTCTCTCCTCTGTTCCACCCTCTCTCCTCTGTTCCACCCTCTCTCCTCTGTTCCACCCTCTCTCCTCTGTTCCACCCTCTCTCCTCTGTTCCACCCTCTCTCCTCTGTTCCACCCTCTCTCCTCTGTTCCACCCTCTCTCCTCTGTTCCACCCTCTCTCCTCTGTTCCACCCTCTCTCCTCTGTTCCACCCTCTCTCCTCTGTTCCACCCTCTCTCCTCTGTTCCACCCTCTCTCCTCTGTTCCACCCTCTCTCCTCTGTTCCACCCTGTCTCCTCTGTTCCACCCTCTCTCCTCTGTTCCACCCTCTCTCCTCTGTTCCACCCTCTCTCCTCTGTTCCACCCTCTCTCCTCTGTTCCACCCTCTCTCCTCTGTTCCACCCTCTCTCCTCTGTTCCACCCTCTCTCCTCTGTTCCACCCTCTCTCCTCTGTTCCACCCTCTCTCCTCTGTTCCACCCTCTCTCCTCTGTTCCACCCTCTCTCCTCTGTTCCACCCTCTCTCCTCTGTTCCACCCTCTCTCCTCTGTTCCACCCTCTCTCCTCTGTTCCACCCTCTCTCCTCTGTTCCACCCTCTCTCCTCTGTTCCACCCTCTCTCCTCTGTTCCACCCTCTCTCCTCTGTTCCACCCTCTCTCCTCTGTTCCACCCTCTCTCCTCTGTTCCACCCTCTCTCCTCTGTTCCACCCTCTCTCCTCTGTTCTCAGATCAGATGGAGTTTGAAGCAGCTCAGATGAATGGTAAGTATGCAGTGACCCCAGGTCAAGGTTAAGGGTCGTGACCTTTAAGGTGACAGGTGTGAGTTGGTTCAGTGGACAGGGGTTACATAATGAAACATTAACAATATGTACATAATGCAACATTAACCATATGTACATAATGCAACATTAACCATATGTACATTTCCATCTCCAGAGGACCAGGATAGGGAGGATGTCCGCTACTTGGGTAAGAGAATCATTTCCAGTTATTAAACATTATGTTGTCCCTTATAATCAGATTGATCAGGTTCATCAGGTTCATTATAATCTTTCATCTTTTCATTGTTCTACTATAGAAGCTGTTCAAGACGAGCATACTGATGGTAAGAAGACAGCAATAATCCGTTAATTAATTTCACTATTTATATTGATATAAATACAAATGTAATATAAACTAAACTAGCTCATATCCGCATACAGTATGACTCATATAAACTAAACTAGCTCATATCCACATACAGTATGACTCATATAAACTAAACTTGACAGAGACAGAAAAGGCAGCAGTGGTTGAAGAAGGAGAAGCAGAAGAAGAAGGAGATTCTGGTAAGGGGGCATTACATCATTACGTTTTACATAACACAGAAAAAAACATTGGTTCCTGACTGCACATGTGATGTTTACATGCTTACAATGTTTAGGTTACATAATGTGGTCATGTTCTCTTTGACCAGTAGAGGGAGACATGAACGTGGAGGCAGACCATGGGGGTAGGGAACAATTCAACATGTTTCAAATACTCACCACTAGATGGCAGTCAAGTACTTTTAGATACATGGACTGTGTCTTCATAGCAGTAAATGTATTTCATCATAATCAATATTATTAAATATATACGTACGTCATATTCTCCTATTCCAACAGAATCAGAATCAGAATCAGAATCTGAGTCTAGCGAGGACACAAGTGAGTACAAGCCCAAGTGTGTTTATTCTCTATTCAGAAAGTTAAAGTACAGAAAGACACGTTGTATCCCAAAGTCATTCTCTGATTTTACATTTTAATTTCCTAATTTATTTGTTTATTTTTCAGGTATGAGGCAACGGCGCGGTAAGTGTTCCTTCCCACGTGTTGAGAGAGACACAGGCGCTGTTGCATAACTAGTTAAAACGCCTTTAGCCAAAGACACACGATGTGTAATAAATGGTGTTATTCTGAAGAGCTAGATTCATGTTCATAATAGTTTTTGGTCCAATACCACACAATTACAAATAGAAACACCACACAATATTATCACATTAAACAACCACAGCTATTCAGTCAATCCAAGATTGTGTTTTTAAATCATCTTAATAATTCTGTTCCCTTTCAGATCACCATGAGTCTGAGGCCCTGGGCAGCTTAGGTAGGACACACGTGTTCCTTCTGATTACAGTAAAACAGTCATATTGGACTACTGTAGACTTTCACTGTCCCATGACTCTGTCTTGGGGGGGAGGGGGTGGGGGGATGTTGTACAAGGATGTTGTTTTGTAATGTTTGAGTAGTTTGTCTTATCGTGTGTCCTGTTGTGTCGTTGTCGGAAATGTGAAAAAGTCAATAAAAAAGAAGTAAAAAAAAAGAAAAGAAAAGTAAAACACTAGTAGAAAGATGTCATAATGTCGCCCCCCCCCTCCCCTCCCCCCCCCCCCCCTCCCCTTTTCTTTTCACAGATGAGCTCAATGAGGACCTCGGCGCAAGTATAAAACAGCTTTTATGACCCTCGTGCCCCCACCCCCCCTCGTGCTATTCAAGCATTGTAAAAAGTAATCATGACTGGGAACATGAACGCCACTTGTGTAATTGTTGCTAGTTAACAACCTACATTACGGAAAATAGTTTGTTTTTATGAACTATGCCAGACACACTAAAAAGCTGAAAAAGAGAAGTGAATGTTATGTGTGTTATGTCTGCTATCAAACACATCCCATACTTAGCTCAAGTGCTCTTTATAGGTTTATGAGCAAAAACATCCCATACTTAAGACATAAGATAATAAGAAGACTTTGTCCGTTGACCTCTAGACACTTTGTCTCCCTGGCCGAAGCTATTTGGATCTCTGTCATCGAGCCCCACGATTTACAGCACGGCTGCAGTCCGCAGGCGTCGTGTGGTTGTTTGTGAGTGTCGGACCCTCTCGTATCTGAGAGGATCTGGGACAGGAATCCAGGACACTCAGACGCCGTCCCCACAGGTGCCCAGTGGGCCTGATTTATCCTGCATCATCTGCTGCTGCTATTCCTGGAGCCTCAGACGCAGCCTGCTCCCCTACGCTAGCACAGTCACAGGGAGGGAGATTTTGGACAAACTCGAGTCGAACCAAGGTTGCTAACCCTAGTGTTCAAGGTCGTTGTCTTACATGTGCAGTTCTCTGTCCTTAGCTACAGCCCAGACCGTCCCTCAGGGTCCAGTCATATAAGGGGAAGGAGAAACAAGGAGGTTTAATGTGTCTCGTATCACAACTGAGGGCCTTCGCCTAGCGAGAGGAGGCGCGTTGCTTGGTCTAGGAGGAGGCGCGTTGCTTGGTCTAGGTGGAGGCGCGTTGCTTGGTCTAGGAGGAGGCGCGTTGCTTGGTTTAGGAGGAGGCGCATTGCTTGGTCTAGGAGGAGGCACATTGCTTGGTCTAGGAGGAGGCGCGTTGCTTGGTCGCCTAGCGAGAGGAGGCGCGTTGCTTGGTCGCCTAGCGAGAGGAGGCGCGTTGCTTGGTCTAGGAGGAGGCGCGTTGCTTGGTCTAGGAGGCGCGTTGCTTGGTCTAGGTGGAGGCGCGTTGCTTGGTCTAGGAGGAGGCGCGTTGCTTGGTCTAGGAGGAGGCGCGTTGCTTGGTCTAGTCTACGGGACAGAGGGTCCTTATGTTATGGACCAGTGGTAGGCCGCCGCCCACACACACCCTCTCCCTCTACGCACACCAGTGAGTCAGCTCACACGCAGGAGGCCGGGAGGTCAGAGGTCACGCATCTGATTAGATTTTCTAGATTAGATTCAACTTTGTCGTCATCGCAGACAAATACAAGTACCAGACAACGAGATGCAGCGTGTGTGTCTGTGTCTGTGTGTTTGTGATGTGTGTGTGTGTGTGTGTGTGTGATGAACTAACACTAAAGGGATGCATTGTCTTTTTCCTGCGTCACAGATGTTGAGAAGTGAGCCTGGGGAGGCGGAGCCTGCAGAGGGGGGCGTGGCCTGAGGCAGAGGCGGAGCCTGCCGACACATCCACCTACCGTTTACTGGAAGTTGTGCAGCGTAACAGTTTACCGTCAATAAAAGAGGAACTATTTCACCAGTCTATGACACTGCTGTGTGGCTGCCTGTCCTTCATGGTCGTTTATGGCTATTAGACGTCGTGTGATTTATGTATTGTGTGTCTTTCCTCCCGTCAAACCCCCGCAGGTAAACATAGAAAAGAAGACAATGAAAACAGATTAGATTTCAATTTTTATTTTATTTTTATTTTTATTTGTATGACCTCTCCCAGGCCAGGCGTGGGAGTGTCTGCTGTCTGTGCAGAACAACACACTTCTCTTTTTTCTTTGGTACCTAAAAAAAAGAAAGAATTAAGGCAACTACAGCATCTAATAGGTCTAATTGCATTTAGTACTGCAGCTCAACAACAGCCACTACTGGATGACCATCGTGGTGGTCTCGGCCCTCCCCTGCCCCCCCCCCCCCACCCCGTCATTCCAACAACAGCGCATCAAGGGCAAGGGCCACAGCACCCCCCAGGACCCAAACACCCCCCCCCCCCCCCACCCTAGGTCCCAAACACCTCCAGGTCCAGGCTTCTACTCTGCCTCACGCCAACTCCATCACTCAGATAGCAGACGCCACATGGCTGAGGTCAGCGCTAGCTAGCTAACCACGCTAGCTAACCACCGACGTCTAGCAGACAGCCCACGGCCCACAGAGCCGTCACACACAGGACAGGGAAGTAGCTGTTAAGGGCTTTTTCTTTTTTTTTTTCTTTTGCAAAGTTGGAATTGCAAAACAAATAAACTGCTTGAGGCTCGAGCAGAACTAAAGCATTACGGCCACCTAGTTTGATGCAATCAAGTTTTACAGGAAATCTTTTAAGGTCTGGTTTCATTTGAGTTCGTTTTGTTTTCTTCCAGCATTAACCAACATTCAGCCAGTCATCCGGTTCAGGTCGACCCCAGTGTGTGAGCAGAGGGTGTGGACTCAGAAGAACAGAGATACAGTACTGGAGGAAGGTAGACGCTGTCGTCTCAACCTATTACAATGATCCCTTTAACGCAGCTGGGCTCCAACCACGAGGACACGGCTTACCGGGGGGGGATTACCCCGCTGGGGCCCAGCGGACCGGCTCCCATTAACATAATCATAATAATGATGATTGCTTCTCCTCGTTCATGTAAGCCCCAGGTATCCTAGAGACACCATCAACAGAGGGGGGGTCAAACCCACCCAGGGACAGAGGGGGGGGAGGGGGGGGTCAAACTCACCCAGGGACAGAGTGGGGGGTCAAACCAACCCAGGGACAGAGTGGGGGGTCAAACCCACCCAGGTGGAGCTTCTTCTTCATGTTGAGCCGCTACACACCAGAGTTAATCAAACTAGAGAACGTTCCATGTGATTCCATGTCTGTCGTAGATTTTAAAAATAATAATAAAAAAGAAGCTCTCAAAGGGATCATGTTAATATGTTGAGAACGCTGAGGGCTGGTTGGCTCAGAGAGACCAGCAGCTCCTCCTAACTCAGATATGCTCCTCTTCCTTTTATTCATTAGTGATATGCCTCTCTTCAGTCCAACGGTTTAGTTTAGTTTAGCTTTCACTGAACGATCACGCGGTGAACTGGGAGGACCAGGGAAAGGCGGGATCCCCTGGGCCCCTCCCTCCCCCTCTCCTGCCCCTGGCCCCTCCCTCCTACCCCCCTACCGCATCCACAGAGACGGCAGGCGGCCAGGTCCAAACACACACAACTCTTAAATGATTAGTGACGAGATAAGACGACGCTAAACACTCACGTCCTCTTGACAACGGCATTTTTTAAAAAGGCGGGAAAACCACACCAATAACCTCGCTTCACCTACAGAACACTGCCTTACTGGGTTACCTAGGTTACTGTCAGGGTGTGTTTATCTACGACTGGAGAAATACATCTGTCGATAATATGCTAATACTGCACTGTAGTTGTTCTTTTGTCATCCTAACTTGTAAAATAAGATTAAAAAACATGAACAAGGTTTGTATGTACATAATTACAATAATAAAAAGTATGGAGGAGTATCAGAGGAGAAAAAGAACTCATTTGGTTGATGTTTTTTTGATTAGATATTTACAGAACCATGAGCATTGAAAAAAAAAAAAAAAAAAGCGAAGAAATAAAATAATAATAAAAATAATAATACAGCCAAGTCAGAAAGAAAACAGTGACAAAGAACAAATGTTCCCGTTGGAAGTGAACTGGCAACAACAAACACAGCCGGTAGTTAAGGTTGAGGCCAGAACCACAGGCCCAGACAAGTCCTTTTTTTAGTTTTTTTGTCTTATTTTTTTGTTTGTTTTTGTCTTTATAAAACACATCTCTCCTATTTTATGCATTTTTTTCTTTTTTCTTCCTTCCGGGGTCATGTCGCCTAAGGGGTAGGCGGTTGGCGGTTAGCGTCTCCGCCCACCTCCTCCTCTCCTCCCTCCCTCCATCTCCTCTTCTCCCTCCTCCTCCCTCCATCTCCTCTCCTCCTCGCCTCTCTTCTCCTCCGGTGCAGCTGGCTGGTTCTCTCTCCTCCCCGGGTTCGGGGGCCCGTTCGGGATCACAGGATGCCGTAGGTGAAGATGGCCATGATGGCGGCGCTGATCAGGCCGGAGATCGGCACCGTGACGAACCAGGCCATGAAGATGTTACGGAACAGACGCCAGTCCACCGCCTTCTTGGAGCGCAGCCAGCCCACTGCCACCACGGAGCCCACCTGGCAACACAGAGACAATTAATTAACCGTCTCCCTTGTCATTCTCCTCCACCAGAGGGGCAGACACCTGTCTGCCGAGCCCACTACGCTATCTGAAATAAACACTATTTTCTATGAAACAAAACAAAAGACACTTTCTACACGCGTTCTCTTACTAACCAGCTGCTCCGTTACTCTACTCTATCACCCAGTCTGCTGGGTTAGAAGACGTCAGCCCAGGACCACAGACATTCCTGGGTGTTAGTGGTGAACACAGGACTCACACACTCTCACACACTCTCACACACTCTCACTCTCACTCACTCGCGCACGAGAAGTAGAACGAATTCAGACCTGCTCTACTTTTTCTCGAATATAAAGTCGGACATCCTCCTGCTTCCCCCCCCCCCCCCCAGCCTTACATCCCCCCCCCCCCCCCCCCCAGCCTTACATTCCCCCCCCCCCAGCCTTACACCCCCCCCCTCCTTCCCCCCCTCCTTACCTTGCAGTGTGTGGTGGAGACGGGCAGGCCTATGTTGGAGGCCACCACCACGGTCAGGGCCGAGGCCAGCTCGATGCTGAAACCACTGCAACACAACAGAGTCACTGAGTCACCCGGGGTCCTGTCTGAGAGTGTGTGTGTGTGTGTGTGTGTGTGTGTGTGCGTGTGTGTTTGTGTGTGGATATTGTGTAGTCTGGTCTGTAATGTCTGGGGAGGATGTGGGTTTGTTGAAGACAGGAGAGTAAATAAACTAAGGAGAGGAGAAGCAGTGATGGGGTGAGGGAGGTGGGAAGGGGATGGGGGTGAGGGAGTGGAGAGGGGTGGGGGAGGTGGGAGGGGGATGAGGGAGGTGGGAAGGGGGTGAGGGAGGGGGAGCCTACCTGGAGGGGGTGATGGGGGTGAGGGAGGTGGGGGTGAGCCTACCTGGAGGGGGTGAGGGAGGTGGGGATGAGGTGGGAGGGGGGAGGGGGAGCCTACCTGGAGGGGGTGATGGGGGTCAGGTCCTTACCTGGAGGGAGTGATGGGGGTGAGGTGGGAGGGGGGAGGGGGGTGAGGTCCTTACCTGGAGGGGGTGAAGGAGGTGGGGGTGAGGTGGGAGGGGGGTGAGGGAGGTGGGAGGGGGGTGAGGTCCTTACCTGGAGGGGGTAATGGGGGTCAGGTCCTTGCCCATGGTCTGGATCACCCTGCGCCCCCAGACCCAGAGCCCAGCGCAGATGCCCACGCCCCCGTACAGCAGCAGCCAGATGGGGATGGGCGCCGAGCTGTTCACAGAGCCACTCTGGTAGACCAGCCACAGAGACACCAGCGGGCCAATCGCATTGCTGCAGGAGGAGGAGGAGGAGGAGGAAGAGGCAGGGTTTAACAGAGACACCAGCGGGCCAATCGCATTGCTGCAGGAGGAGGAGGAGGAGGAGGAGGAGGAGGCAGGGTTTAATACAGAGACACCAGCGGGCCAATCGCATTGCTGCAGGAGGAGGAGGAGGAGGAGGAGGAAGAGGCAGGGTTTAACACAGAGACACCAGCGGGCCAATCGCATTGCTGCAGGAGGAGGAGGAGGAGGAGGAGGAGGAGGAAGAAGAGGCAGGGTTTAACCTCGACAGGAAACACAACTAGTCTCTCAAACACCAGGTCCAACCCACTCTTGACCAATCAGGACGACCAACCCTCTTTAGAAACCATCTAAACGACCCTGACTACGTACACTGGGGTGCACACCTGGTTTCAACGTCTGGTACAATTAATCTGTAAAGTGATGGTAGCATTTAGTGTTCAGGTTTGCTTTCAAAGTTTTTAAATTATAAAAAAGGTGGTGAAAATAACTCCGCTCATCATGATCAGACTTTGCTGAGGTGCTGAACTGAAGAATATCAACAGAGACAGAATAACAGACCTAAACCCAGGCCTCTTTGAGAAGATGATTACTAAGGCCCAGACCAACGTGATTCACTCGTTAGGGCTTCAATGAGTCACATGAATATAATTCCAGGGTTGAACTATATATTCTGATGTAACTCCATGCCTTCTAAAGCATCTGACTGCGGTGGCTGTTGTGTCGTGTTAAAAACCATGGGCTGCTCTAAACAGTTGTCCAAGGATGTCAGAATCAAGATAGTTCACTGCCACCATCAAGGAGAAAGCTACAAAAAACTCTTGCAACGTTTCAAACTACCCATTTCCCCTGTCAGAAACATCATCAGAA
>NC_137689.1:76534762-76552262 GCF_963989245.1 Nansenia antarctica
GGGCTGATCCCTCACCTTTCTTATGATCATTGATGCCCCACGAGGTGAGATCTTGCATGGAGCCCCAGACCGAGGGAGATTGACCGTCATCTTAAATTTCTTCCATTTTCTAATAATTGCGCCAACAGTTGTTGCCTTCTCACCAAGCTGCTTCCCTATTGTCCTGTAGCCCATCCCAGCCTTGTGCAGGTCTACAATTTTGTCCCTGATGTCCTTAGAAAGCTCTTTGGTCTTGCCCATTGTGGAGAGGTTGGGGTCTGATTGATTGAGTGTGTGGAGAGGTGTCTTTTATAAAGGTAACGAGTTCAAACAAGTGCAGTTAATACAGGCAATGAGTGGAGAATAGGAGGGCTTCTTAAAGAAAAACTAACAGGTCTGTGAGAGCCGGAATTATTACTGGTTGGTAGGTGATCAAATACTTATTTCATACAATAAAATGCAAATTAATTATTTAAAAGTCATACAATGTGATTTTCTGGATTTTTGTTTTAGATTCCGTCTCTCACAGTTGAAGTGTACCTATGATACAAATTACAGACCTCTACATTCTTTCTAAGTGGGAAAACCTGCAAAATCAGCAGTGTATCAAATACTTGTTCTCCCCACTGTATATTAGGAACAGTAAAGGTCCCAATATGCTTCCTTGTGGAACGCCGCAGGTCACTGGGAGGGGGGGGGACAGTGTTCCGTTCACACTAACCACCTGTTCCCTCCCCTCTAAGTAGGATTGCATCCAGCTCACCGATGTTCTATCGAACCCAATTGCTTTCAGTTTATCTAACAATATGTGGTGATCTACTGTGTCGAAGGCCTTCTGTAGGTCCAGCATGACCATGCCGCAGTACTTGCCCGAGTCCACCTCATGGTTGATGTGGTCGTTCAAATAGAGAAGGCATGTGTCAGTGGAATGGGATGTTCTGAATCCTGATTGAAATTCATACATCAGATTTTTTTCGGTAAGGTACCTATCAACCTGTTCATAAACTATTTTTTCCATAAGTTTCGAGATGGAATTAAGAATAGAAACAGGTCGGTAGTTGCCTGGGTCTAATTTGCTTCCTTTTTTATACAGTGGGGTTACCCTTGCTATTTTAAAGTCAAGGGGGACGTGTCCCTGTTTGATGGAGAGGTTTATTATGTGGGTGATGATTGGGGTAATGGAGGCAGCTGAGTCTTTTAGAAATCTGGCTGGAATATTGTCATGGCCCGTGGCCTTTTCTGAGTGTAGAGCGCCCAGTTTTTTAAACACCTCATCGTTTGACACCATGGAGAGTTTAAAATCATCTTTGCGTACACCCAGTTTATTGTAGAACGCACGGATGTGCTCTACACCATAACGCCCTGAGTGGGGTGGTAGATTGTTAACTAATTTAGTGGCTATGGTTGTAAAGAAAGTGTTTAAGCACTTAGCCACATCCAGCTTGTCTGTAAAGAGAGAATCTCCAGATTTTATGCTGATGTTTGTAGACCTGGTTTTGAGTTTTTGACTGCAACCTAGTTGGCTATTAAGTAGCTTCCAAAGGTCACGTGGTTTGTTTAAGTTTTCTTCGATTTTGTTATCGAGGTATTTTTTCTTAGCAGATTTGGTCATGGTAATTACCTGATTGCATAGTTTGTTGCATTGCTTTTTAATTTTCTCAAAGTGGTTTTTGAGATCTTCGTTTAAGTTCACTAATTTTGATTTGCATTTTTGAACTTCAGAGCATTTTAGGTCTCTGACTTTCATAGCATTTAGAATGTCCGAATTCATCCATGGTTCCGATCGGGCTTTAACCCTGGTGGTTCTCATGGGGGCTATACTGTCAATAATATTTAGGAATTTGGTTTTGAGGAGACAGAGTCAGAGGAGACAGAGTCAGAGGAGACAGAGAGTCAGAGGAGACAGAGGAGACAGAGGAGACAGAGACAGAGGAGTCAGAGGAGTCAGAGGAGACAGAGGAGACAGAGGAGACAGAGGAGTCAGAGGAGACAGAGGAGACAGAGGAGACAGAGGAGTCAGAGGAGACAGAGACAGAGGAGACAGAGGAGTCAGAGGAGTCAGAGGAGACAGAGACAGAGGAGACAGAGGAGTCAGTGGAGTCAGAGGAGACAGAGGAGACAGAGTCAGAGGAGTCAGAGGAGTCAGAGGAGACAGAGGAGACAGAGTCAGAGGAGACAGAGGAGTCAGAGGAGACAGAGACAGAGGAGTCAGAGGAGTCAGAGGAGTCAGAGGAGACAGAGTCAGAGGAGTCAGAGGAGACAGAGGAGACAGAGGAGTCAGAGGAGTCAGAGGAGTCAGAGGAGTCAGAGGAGACAGAGTCAGAGGAGTCAGAGGAGACAGAGGAGACAGAGACAGAGGAGACAGAGTCAGAGGAGTCAGAGGAGACAGAGGAGACAGAGGAGACAGAGTCAGAGGAGTCAGAGGAGACAGAGACAGAGGAGTCAGAGGAGACAGAGGAGTCAGAGGAGTCAGAGGAGACAGAGGAGACAGAGGAGACAGAGTCAGAGGAGTCAGAGGAGACAGAGACAGAGGAGACAGAGGAGACAGAGGAGTCAGAGGAGACAGAGGAGTCAGAGGAGACAGAGTCAGAGGAGTCAGAGTCAGAGGAGACAGAGGAGTCAGAGGAGACAGAGGAGACAGAGTCAGAGGAGTCAGAGGAGACAGAGTCAGAGGAGTCAGAGACAGAGGAGACAGAGTCAGAGGAGTCAGAGGAGTCAGAGGAGTCAGAGGAGACAGAGTCAGAGGAGTCAGAGGAGACAGAGGAGACAGAGACAGAGGAGACAGAGTCAGAGGAGTCAGAGGAGACAGAGGAGACAGAGGAGACAGAGTCAGAGGAGTCAGAGGAGACAGAGACAGAGGAGACAGAGGAGACAGAGGAGACAGAGGAGACAGAGGAGACAGAGTCAGAGGAGTCAGAGGAGACAGAGACAGAGGAGACAGAGGAGACAGAGGAGTCAGAGGAGACAGAGGAGACAGAGGAGACAGAGGAGACAGAGGAGTCAGAGACAGAGGAGACAGAGGAGACAGAGGAGACAGAGGAGACAGAGTCAGAGGAGTCAGAGGAGACAGAGACAGAGGAGACAGAGGAGACAGAGGAGTCAGAGGAGACAGAGGAGACAGAGGAGACAGAGGAGACAGAGGAGTCAGAGACAGAGGAGACAGAGGAGACAGAGGAGACAGAGGAGTCAGAGACAGAGGAGACAGAGGAGTCAGAGGAGTCAGAGGAGTCAGAGGAGACAGAGTCAGAGGAGTCAGAGGAGTCAGAGGAGTCAGAGGAGACAGAGGAGACAGAGACAGAGGAGACAGAGGAGACAGAGTCAGTGGAGTCAGAGGAGTCAGAGGAGACAGAGGAGACAGAGGAGACAGAGTCAGAGGAGTCAGAGGAGTCAGAGGAGACAGAGGAGACAGAGACAGAGGAGACAGAGGAGACAGAGGAGACAGAGTCAGAGGAGACAGAGGAGTCAGAGGAGACAGAGTCAGAGGAGTCAGAGGAGACAGAGTCAGAGGAGTCAGAGGAGACAGAGGAGACAGAGGAGACAGAGTCAGAGGAGACAGAGGAGTCAGAGGAGACAGAGGAGACAGAGGAGACAGAGGAGACAGAGGAGACAGAGGAGACAGAGGAGACAGAGGAGACAGAGGAGTCAGAGGAGACAGAGTCAGAGGAGACAGAGGAGACAGAGGAGACAGAGTCAGAGGAGTCAGAGTCAGAGGAGTCAGAGTCAGAGTTCACAAGAGTGAATAAAACAGGATTATGACCTCATGGCGGCATGTCGGTCCTGTGCTCTGTGGTTAATCCTTCACGTGCACACTTCACGTGGAGGCAGTCAAAGTCTGACTGTGTGTGTGTGTGTGTGTGTGTGTGTGTGTGTGTGTGTGTCTGTGTGTGTGTGTGTGGCGTCAAACCAGGTGATACTCAATGCAAACAAACACTCTGCCGCGTGATAATCCTAAAGGACAGTTTGATCCTCCAGCCTGA
The DNA here is from genome assembly GCF_963989245.1 of Nansenia antarctica. Classification (NCBI taxonomy): domain Eukaryota; kingdom Metazoa; phylum Chordata; class Actinopteri; order Argentiniformes; family Microstomatidae; genus Nansenia; species Nansenia antarctica. The sequence continues at coordinate 76,538,719 of NC_137689.1, forward strand.
CTGACTGACTGACTGACTGACTGGCTGAGTGACTGACTGACTGGTTGACTGGCTGACTGGCTGGCTGACTGGCTGGTTGACTGGCTGACTGACTGACTGGTTGACTGGCTGAGTGACTGACTGGTTGACTGGCTGAGTGACTGACTGACTGACTGACTGGCTGACTGACTGGCTGGTTGCGTCATCAGAACTGGTTGAGACGGGAGTGGTGGTGTTGTGCTAACGCTGCTAGCGGCGGGGTATTTACAGCCACGTCAACAACTGTCAGAGTGACCCGCGCCGTCACCCTGACCCTGACGCAGCGCCAGCCCACGCTGCCGACCTCTGACCCCTGGTCAGCCCGGGACGGAAATAGTCAAGGAGGTAAAAAGGCCAATTAGTGGATCACTGTGACCCAATAGACCCGTCGCGAAGCCACGCCCCAAAAATAGAAATTGTCCAATCCTATCACAGCAAGTCACTACAGGCAGAAAACTCGGACAAACCGACAAACTCGCTAATATCAGACGGTGAAAAGCTTCTAGACTAAATATTCTTGTCATCTTTAAAAAAATAAATAAATAAAGTAAATCAGAAATGTGCCGACTCCCACCGCCATTGTAAGTGGTTGAATGTCGTTCAGTCACAGTCGGTCAGTCAGTCAGTCACCGTCAGTGAAGCGTTGTTTGATTGTCCGAGTTTTCAAAGGGGCCGTGGCTTAGCGATAGGAGGGGGCGTGGCTTAGCGACAGGTCTATTAGGTCACCCGTGTCTGCTGGACAAGGGCCGGACACAAACACTGACCGTGTCAGTCGGTCCAGACCGACCCAGGCAGCCTGTTATTTACCTGGCTGAGAGACACGCGGTCAGGCGCTCCTATCAACGTCAGGACATTGTTGGTTATTGGAGTAAAGGGATCATCTCTGGGCTTAGAGGTTTAATCCTGCTGCCATGTCACAGAGCAGCCAGGCAGGGGACGAGGAGGGCATCCCAAAAACTCAAACACAAGCCAAAGGGAAACATGAAAATGTGTAAAAAAAATAACGGTGACAGTTAACTCGGAGGGGTAGTGGTGGTCTAGTGGATAGTGAGTTGGACTTGTGATCAGAAGGTTGTGAGTTCAAATCCCGCCTGAAGCCACACCACTACTAGTGTGCCCTTGGGTAAGGCACTCAGCCCTCAGTTACTCCAGGGGGAATTTCCCTGTAATTCGTAATTGTAAGTCGCTTTGGATAAAAGCGTCTGCTAAATGGCAAAATTATTAAAATTAAAATTATTAAAATTATTAACTGTTCCTCGGATGTGGCGCTCGGATTTATTGAGGCACTTCAAACTGACTCATATTCCACAACCAAGACGTTTGTGTTTTTCTTCTTCTTTTTTGCGTGTAAAGATCAAAGAGGGAGGGAGGGAAGGGGTTAGGAAGGTCAAATAAAAAACCCTTCCACATCAAGCAGATGCTTTAATGTTTAACAGCCTCGTTTTAAATCCCTATTCCGTTTGGGTGGATTAGATTAAACCCCGAGGCTGGAGATGTTTGGAGCCGCGCGCGTTTCTACTGCTCGACTCTACCCTGGACACCTTCAACACCCCTACCTACCCTGGACACCTTCAACACCCCTACCTACCCTGGACACCTTCAACACCCCTACCTACCCATGGACACCTTCAACACCCCTACCCTGGACACCTTCAACACCCCTACCTACCCTGGACACCTTCAACACCCCTACCTACCCTGGACACCTTCAACACCCCTACCTACCCTGGACACCTTCAAATCTGCCCTCAAAACCCATCTGTCCACCAAGGCCTTTCGCTCCTAGTTTAGTTTTGTCACTGTCTCTGTGTTTTTCTGTTTTGGTCTGTCTGACTTCCTGTAAAATTTGTAAAGCGTCCTTGGGTTTGTGAAAGGCGCTATATAAAACCAAGATATTATTATTATTATTATTATTATTATTAGGTGTTCCAGGTGTCACCACAGCACCTCTGAAGATATCAAAACAGGCAAAAGATGAATTAGAGGAGGAGGACAGAGGAGCGAAAACAACAACAACAACAAAAACAAAACAAGATACTTACGTTCAATTTTCTTCTTCAGGCGCGGGCAGACCACGAACCAGACCAGCAGCGCGGTCAGCACGGCGCAGCCCAGCGAGATGAGCAGTATGCCCCACCACGGGAACTTGTCAAAGCCCAGCACTGCAGCGCAGGGTCAGGAGAGACGCCAGGGAGACAGGAGGAGAGGAGGGGTGAGAACAAGGCAGCAAGGCGCTAACTTCCCACAGAGACACAGCAGAGAGACAACATCCACACATCCAGACAGCAGATATATCTGACAGCCACTGAATTACAATTGGGAAACTACAACAGTCTCAATTTAAAACAACGTTAATTCTCATATACAAAGTAAAACATTGTTTTAGGTTGATCACCGTAGGAAAAAAAAGATTGTAAACATCATAACTAGGGCTACACATTTTTCTACCGGAACGTGAATGAAACTATTCAAATAAAAAAGGGGTTAAAACTGCCAGAATAATTTGAACGCTACTTCATCTGTTGCCTAAAATGTCCAAAATAGACATTAGGCAGTTCAATCAAATATGGACCAAAGTCCTAAATTATGTTAAAATAAGCCGAAACGTAACCCTAATCCTAAACATTGCCTAAAATGTCCAATACACATTCCATTTCAATCAAATATGGACTGAAGTCCTGAATTGTGTTAAAATAAGCCTAAACCTAATCCTAAACATTGCCTAAAATAGACGGCATTTCAATCAGATATGGACGACTGCCGTGACATGTCTCCATGGCTGTGAGACACAGAGAGGACATGTCTCCATGGCTGTGAGACACAGAGAGGACATGTCTCCTCCATGGCTGTGAGACACAGAGAGGACATGTCTCCTCCATGGCTGTGAGACACAGAGAGGACATGTCTCCGTGGCTGTGAGACAGAGAGGACATGTCTCCGTGGCTGTGAGACACAGAGAGGACATGTCTCCTCCATGGCTGTGAGACACAGAGAGGACATGTCTCCATGGCTGTGAGACACAGAGAGGACATGTCTCCGTGGCTGTGAGACACAGAGAGGACATGTCTCCGTGGCTGTGAGACACAGAGAGGACATGTCTCCGTGGCTGTGAGACAGAGAGGACATGGAGGACATGGCTGTGAGACACAGAGAGGACATGTCTCCTCCATGGCTGTGAGACACAGAGAGGACATGTCTCCTCCATGGCTGTGAGACACAGAGAGGACATGTCTCCTCCATGGCTGTGAGACACAGAGAGGACATGTCTACATGGCTGTGAGACACAGAGAGGACATGTCTCTGTGGCTGTGAGACACAGAGAGGACATACAGAGAGGACATGTCTCCGTGGCTGTCCCTGGTGAGAATGTCCTCCGTGTGGAGGGGAGAGAGACACAGAGAGGAGCTGCAGACACCCAGAGGGCCTGGGGGGGGGGGGGGGGGGGGGTTATGCCTTTAGGGTGAGAGGAGTGTGTGAAGGACATATGTGGCTGCCCCCCCCCCGCCCCATATGTCCACCAGCGGCACAGGGACCGGCAGGGCCTTACAAGGCCAGGGGAGGGGGGGGGAGGTCAGGGGAGGGTGGGAGGGGAGGCCAGGGGAGGGGGGGAGGCCAGGGGAGGGGGGGAGGGGAGGCCAGAGGAGGGGGGGAGGCCAGGGGAGGGGGGGGGAGGCCAGAGGAGGCCAGGGGAGGGGAGGCCAGAGGAGGGTGGGAGGGGAGGCCAGAGGAGGGGGGGAGGCCAGGGGAGGCCAGGGGAGGGTGGGAGGGGAGGCCAGGGGAGGGGGGGAGGGGAGGCCAGAGGAGGGTGGGAGGGGAGGCCAGAGGAGGGGGGGGGAGGCCAGGGGAGGGTGGGAGGGGAGGCCAGAGGAGGGGGGGAGGCCAGGGGAGGGTGGGAGGGGAGGCCAGGGGAGGGGGGGAGGGGAGGCCAGAGGAGGGTGGGAGGGGAGGCCAGAGGAGGGGGGGGGAGGCCAGGGGAGGGTGGGAGGGGAGGCCAGAGGAGGGGGGGAGGGGAGGCCAGAGGAGGCCGGGCTTTAACAGAAAGGGGGGAGAAAAATAAATAAATAGAAAAGAGGAGAGGATGCCTTCACTGTTTTTACGCGAGTGTCCGCTGTAGCAGGGAAGGGTACCTGGCTGCCAAGACTGCGGTAATTAAATGTGTGTGAGTGTGTGTGTGTGAGAGTGTGTGTGTGTGTGTGTGAGAGTGTGTGTGTGTGTGTGAGTGTGTGTGTGTGTGAGAGTGTGTGTGTGTCAGCGCAGTGTTGTGTGTTGGCAGGGATAAGGGACCATTCCAGTTTGTATCCTCAGGGGGGGAGGGGGGGGGCTGCCACAGACATGCAGCGGAGAGGATCGGCATGTCAGCAATGTGGTCGGGGGGGGGGAGCTAACATAAAGATCCTCATAAGAGCGATTGAGTAATTGTGCGATAAGCTGTAATTTATGATCCGATTAGTCGACTAATCGTTAAAATAATCGGTGACTAGTCGACTATGAAAATAATCAATCCTATCCTCTGTTTGGACCAACCGTGTACTTCAGGGCAATGTAAGCTATTCCTACAGACCAACCGTGTACTTCAGGGCAATGTAAGCTATTCCTACAGACCAACCGTGTACTTCAGGGCAATGTAAGCTATTCCTACAGACCAACCGTGTACTTCAGGGCAATGTAAGCTATTCCTACAGAACAAAAGATGGCACATAATAATGAGAGCTAAATTAAATGTCTATATTTCTATAATGTGTGTGCAGTTCTTTGAGATAAATCACTATGGACAACGACTTTTGACATGTTTTGTCATTCAACCATGTTATTTTGGGGATATGCACGAGTATAGGGGTTGAGCTGAAATCTGCACATTGAAATGCATGTTTTAAGTGACATGAGGCTGCTGGACTGTCACAGAAATGGACTTTAAATGATAAAGACTCGGAACATGTAAAGCCCCCAACAAGTGGTGTATTAACATAGAGGAGAGTGGGGGGGGGGGTGTATTAACATAGAGGAGACCCTACTACAACCTTACTACAACCCTACTACAGCCCTACTACAACCTTACTACAACCCTACTACAACCTTACTACAACCTTACTACAACCTTACTACAGCCTTACTACAACCTTACTACAACCTTACTACAACCTTACTACAGCCTTACTACAACCCTACTACAGCCTTACTACAACCCTACTACAGCCTTACTACAACCTTACTACAACCTTACTACAACCTTACTACAGCCTTACTACAACCTTACTACAGCCTTACTACAACCTTACTACAACCTTACTACAGCCTTACTACAACCTTACTACAACCTTACTACAACCTTACTACAACACTACTACAACCTTACTACAACCTTACTACAGCCTTACTACAACCTTACTACAGCCTTACTACAACCTTACTACAACCTTACTACAACCTTACTACAACCTTACTACAGCCTTACTACAACCTTACTACAACCTTACTACAGCCTTACTACAACCTTACTACAACCTTACTACAGCCTTACTACAACCTTACTACAACCTTACTACAACCTTACTACAGCCTTACTACAACCTTACTACAACCTTACTACAGCCTTACTACAACCTTACTACAACCTTACTACAACCTTACTACAACCTTACTACAACCTTACTACAACCTTACTACAGCCTTACTACAACCTTACTACAGCCTTACTACAACCTTACTACAGCCTTACTACAACCTTACTACAGCCTTACTACAACCTTACTACAACCTTACTACAGCCTTACTACAACCTTACTACAACCTTACTACAGCCTTACTACAACCTTACTACAGCCTTACTACAACCTTACTACAACACTACTACAACCTTACTACAACCTTACTACAACCTTACTACAACCTTACTACAACCTTACTACAACCCTACTACAACCTTACAACAACCTTACTACAGCCTTACTACAGCCTTACTACAGCCTTACTACAGCCTTAGTACAACCTTACTACAACAGCCTTACTACTACAGCCTTACTACAACCTTACTACTACAACCTTACTACAACAACCTTACTACAGCCTTACTACAACCTTACTACAGCCTTACTACAACCTTACTACAGCCTTACTACAGCCTTACTACAGCCTTACTACAGCCTTAGTACAACCTTACTACAACAGCCTTACTACTACAGCCTTACTACAACCTTACTACTACAACCTTACTACAACAACCTTACTACAGCCTTACTACAACCTTACTACAGCCTTACTACAACCTTACTACAGCCTTACTACAACCTTACTACAGCCTTACTACAACCTTACTACTACAACCTTACTACAACAACCTTACTACAGCCTTACTACAACCTTACTACAGCCTTACTACAACCTTACTACAGCCTTACTACAACCCTACTACAACCTTACTACTACAGCCTTACTACAACCTTACTACAGCCTTACTACTACAACCTTACTACTACAGCCTTACTACAACCTTACTACAACCTTACTACTACAGCCTTACTACTACAGCCTTACTACAACCTTACTACTACAACCTTACTACTACAGCCTTACTACAACCTTACTACTACAGCCTTACTACTACAACCTTACTACTACAGCCTTACTACAACCTTACTACAACCTTACTACTACAACCTTACTACTACAGCCTTACTACAACCTTACTACTACAACCTTACTACTACAGCCTTACTACAGCCTTACTACAGCCTTACTACTACAGCCTTACTACTACAGCCTTACTACAGCCTTACTACTACAACCTTACTACAACCTTACTACTACAGCCTTACTACTACAGCCTTACTACAACCTTACTACTACAGCCTTACTACTACAGCCTTACTACTACAGCCTTACTACAACAGCCTTACTACAGCCTTACTACTACAGCCTTACTACTACAGCCTTACTACTACAGCCTTACTACAACCTTACTACTACAACCTTACTACAACCTTACTACAGCCTTACTAGAGCCTTACTACAACCTTACTACAACCTTACTAGAGCCTTACTACAGCCTTACTACAGCCTTACTACAGGCTTACTACAGCCTTACTACTAAAGCCTTACTACAACCTTACTACAGGCCTGGATGAGAAAAACAAACAAAGGAAATGAAGCCGGGAAGCTGAGGAGATAACAGCCTGGGGCCGCGGTGCTCCTCGATGAAGGGCAGAGTCCACGCTGCCCCCCGCCCTCCCTCCCCCACCCCCTCCCCCCCCCCCCCCCCACATGCAGCTGCAGGAGCCTGCAGGACACGGCGCAGCAGCGATGTGTATTTAGTTACGCAACACACACTCACCCCCGCAACACACACTCACCCCCCCCAGGAAGAGAGAGACAACACACACTCACCCCCCCAGGAAGAGAGAGACAAGGCAGACAAGTGGAGAGGAGTGGAGAGGAGTGGAGAGGAGAGGACAGGAGAGGAGATGAGGGGGGAGTAGAGGGGGAGAGGAGGAGGAGGGAGTAGAGGGCAGGTGGAGAGGAGAGGAGGAGGAGAGGAGAGGAGGAGGGGGAAGTAGAGGACAGTAGAGGAGGAGAGGAGGGGAAGGGAGAGGAGGAGGAAAGGAGAGGACAGGACAGGGGAGGAGAGGAGAGGAGAGTAGAGAGGAGGAGGACAGGGGAGTAGAGAGGAGGAGGACATGGGAGTAGAGGACAGGACAGGGGAGTAGAGAGGAGGAGGACAGGGGAGTAGAGGACAGGACAGGGGAGTAGAGAGGAGGAGGACAGGAGGACAGGAGAGGGGAGGACAGGACAGGAGGAGGACAGGAGAGGAGAGAGGAGGAGGACAGGAGAGGGGTCGTCCTCCATTTTTCTTCTCCTCCTGAGGACAGCTGGGCCTCTCTCCCCAGAATGACACACTGGCAGAGGCAGAGAGACGTCCCAGCAGGGGGGGGGGACGTCCCAAAGCAGGTGTGACCAGACACCAGCGGGGGGGGGGGGGGGGGGGGGTGCAGGCCTGGGATCTGGTGTTAAATTAGGAGCGGGCAAAAATAAGTTACCCCTGAAAAGGAGAAAGAATGGGGTCTGTGTATTCAGGATGTGCTGAGGGATGTGTGTGTGTGTGTGTGTGTGTAGACTATGGGGTGTTATAAACACACAATTTGCCAACTCCCGCCATTGTAAGTCATTGAATGTCATTCAATTTTCCCTGCAGTTTTGGGATTTATAAAAACTGTGCGCACCTCTAGACTACGCACACTGTGGGTGTAGACAATGGGGTGTTATAAACACACTATGACAGGACAGGGGTGTTATAAACACAGCCAGTCAGAAGGGGTGAGTGTTATAAATTACACTTTAAATGAATGTGCAATAACACTATGTGCAATATGACAACCCTAGTCGTCTATCTGTACAATATAGTATAGTGGATAGTGTACATAGCCTTTATTTATGTAAACCAGCTCCTTTCCCTTCTTGTGTTTTTTTTAGTTTTTTTTTTCTTTCCTAGCACCAGGGGATCCACCCCTCCCAAATGTCGTTGTTTTGGTACCTGTACTATAGCAATGACAATAAAGACCATTCATTCATTCATTCATTCATTCATAAAACAGAAGGGGTGAGTGTTATAAACAGAAGGGGTGAGTGTTATAAACAGAAGGGGTGAGTGTTATAAACAGAAGGGGTGAGTGTAGTCCACCACAGCAGCACAGTGGGATGAATGAGAGAGTGCAGCTCAGGAAGTGGAATTTAACCGCGGCTGCGTTCCAAACCCCTCCCTGCCACCTCCGCGTCCCGTGGCCTATATTACACAATAACAAGGGTTGTTGTTTTTTTCCTGACTGCACCATTCCAGCTAACCGGCGGTTTATGACTCATTACTGGTCGGGGAAGGGTTGGTTGTTGTGACCAGTTATCTATGTTTACTATCCGTGTCTATGCGTCACTGTCACCACCAGTAGTTAAAACAGTATAAACTGTTACATGAACTTCTGATTAAAACCTGAATTCCTACCCCCCCCACCCCCACCCCAACCCCAATTTCCAAGGCACCACAAAATCCTTATCTTTGATATAAATGTTTATCCTTTCCTGACTAGACACCTTACACACGACTAGACCTCGCCTACCAATCAGAACGTCTGGGGTGTTCCACATCATAATGACATACTGTACAGACACAGTAGAAACTCATTGCCCAATAAGCCTTTTTTTTTATATCCAGTTTGACACGCCACTGAACTCTGCATGTCAAACTGACACATCGTCTGTGTTGACAAGGTACTGTCAGTTTTTTGTTTTTAAACGTCGTATGATTGCTGCATCATATCATGTCATGTAAATTCACATGTCAGTTTAACAGGCTTGTCTGTGTGTGTCAGGTTAACAGGCTTGGTCTGTGTGTGTCAGGTTAACAGGCTGGGTCTGTGTGTGTCAGGTGTTTAACAGGCTTGGTCTGTGTGTGTCAGGTGTTTAACAGGCTTGGTCTGTGTGTCAGGTTAACAGGCTGGGTCTGTGTGTGTCAGGTGTTTAACAGGCTTGGTCTGTGTGTCAGTTGTTTAACAGGCTGGGTCTGTGTGTGTCAGGTGTTTAACAGGCTTGGTCTGTGTGTGTCAGGTGTTTAACAGGCTTGGTCTGTGTGTGTCAGTTGTTTAACAGGCTTGGTCTGTGTGTGTCAGGTGTTTAACAGGCTTGGTCTGTGTGTCAGGTTAACAGGCTGGGTCTGTGTGTGTCAGGTTAACAGGCTGGGTCTGTGTGTGTCAGTTTAACAGGCTGGGTCTGTGTGTTTCAGGTGTTTAACAGGCTGGGTCTGTGTGTGTCAGGTTAACAGGCTGGGTCTGTGTGTGTCAGTTGGTTAACAGGCTTGGTCTGTGTGTCAGGTGTTTAACAGGCTGGGTCTGTGTGTGTCAGGTGTTTAACAGGCTTGGTCTCTGTGTGTCAGGTGTTTAACAGGCTTGGTCTGTGTGTGTCAGTTTAACAGGCTGGGTCTGTGTGTGTCAGGTGTTTAACAGGCTTGGTCTGTGTGTGTCAGGTGTTTAACAGGCTGGGTCTGTGTGTGTCAGGTTAACAGGCTTGGTCTGTGTGTGTCAGGTTAACAGGCTTGGTCTGTGTGTGTCAGGTTAACAGGCTTGGTCTGTGTGTGTCAGGTTAACAGGCTTGGTCTGTGTGTGTCAGGTGTTTAACAGGCTGGGTCTGTGTGTGTCAGTTGTTTAACAGGCTTGGTCTGTGTGTCAGGTGTTTACCAGGCTTGATCTGTGTGTGTCAGGTGTTTAACAGGCTTGATCTGTGTGTGTCAGGTGTTTAACGGGCTTGATCTGTGTGTGTCAGGTGTTTAACAGGCTGGGTCTGTGTGTGTCAGGTTAACAGGCTTGGTCTGTGTGTGTCAGGTGTTTAACAGGCTGGGTCTGTGTGTCAGTTGGTTAACAGGCTTGGTCTGTGTGTGTCAGTTTAACAGCTCCTGGTCTGTGTGTCTGCTGTGGCGATCGGCCGTTGCCGTTTCTGTGATTGTTTGGTGTCGCCTAAGCAACCATCGCCACCCGCTGTTTGTTTTTCAAAGGGGAACCCAAGCAGAAAATGTGCATTCTAGCTAAAGCTAGCACGGGCTCCCGGCGGAGGGCGGGGTGTTGTTCCCAGGACCAGGACCCTGACAGGCTGACAGCCACACCAGACCAGACCAGACCAGACCCAGACCAGACTAGACCAGACCAGACCAGACCAGACCCAGACCAGACGAGACCAGACTAGACCCAGACCAGACTAGACCAGACCAGACCAGACCAGACCCAGACCAGACGAGACCAGACTAGACCAGACTAGACCCAGACCAGACTAGACCAGACCCAGACCAGACCAGACCAGACCAGACCAGACCAGACCAGACCAGTCCAGACCAGACCAGACTAGACCCAGACCCAGACCCAGACCAGACCCAGACCAGACCAGACCAGACCAGACCAGACTAGACCCAGACCAGACGAGACCAGACTAGACCCAGACCAGACCAGACCAGTCCAGACCAGTCCAGACCCAGACCAGACCAGACCAGTCCAGACCAGACCAGACCAGACCAGTCCAGACCAGACCAGACCCAGACCCAGACCAGTCCAGACCAGTCCAGACCAGACCAGACCAGACCAGACCAGACCAGACCAGTCCAGACCAGACCAGACCCAGACCAGACCCAGACCAGACCCAGACCAGACCAGACCCAGACCAGACCAGACCCAGACCCAGACCCAGACCAGACCCAGACCAGACCAGACCAGTCCAGACCAGACCAGACCCAGGAGTGAGGAGGACAGACCAGACCAGTATCAGTTGGTGTCAGAGTGTCAGGTGGTGTCAGAGTGTCAGTTGGTGTCAGAGTGTCAGGTGGTGTCAGAGTATCAGGTGGTGTCAGAGTGTCAGGTGGTGTCAGAGTATCAGGTGGTGTCAGAGTATCAGGTGGTGTCAGAGTGTCAGGTGGTGTCAGAGTGTCAGTTGGTGTCAGAGTGTCAGTTGGTGTCAGAGTGTCAGTTGGTGTCAGAGTGTCAGGTGGTGTCAGAGTGTCAGGTGGTGTCAGAGTGTCAGTTGGTGTCAGAGTATCAGGTGGTGTCAGAGTGTCAGGTGGTGTCAGAGTGTCAGTTGGTGTCAGAGTGTCAGTTGGTGTCAGTGCTGCAGCTCCAGGGTGTGTTTGGTTGGTTACACAAATCGAATGTGGACTAAATGTTGTCATGGGAGCCAGTGACGCCCCCCCGCCCTCCTGCCCTCCCCCTGCCCTCTCTGTTGCCTTTCTCTGGTCCTTTCTTCCACAGTACAGGCTGGATGAACACATGGGGCTGAGGGGGGAGGGGAGGAGGGAGGAGGGAGGGGGTTCCTTCCACAGTACAGGCTGGATGAACACATGGGGCTGAGGGGGGAGGGGAGGAGGGAGGTGGGAGGGAGGGAGGGAGGGGGTTCCTTCCACAGTACAGACTGGATGAGCACATGGGGGTGTGGGGGGAGGGGGGGAGGGAGATTTACAAGCTGTTGAACTTCCAAAACGTGGGTAGGTTGTGTGTGGGGGGGGGTAGGGGGGCCTCATCTGTAAATTATCCACTTTTGACCTCCTGAATTTCCCGCATTCATCATCTCTCTCTCTCTCTCTCTCTCTCTCTCTCTCTCTCTGTCTCTGTCTCTGTCTCTGTCTCTGTCTCTGTCTCTGTCTCTGTCTCTGTCTCTGTCTCTGTCTCTGTCTCTGTCTCTGTCTCTCTGTCTCTCTGTCTCTCTGTCTCGTCTCTCTCTCTCTCTCTCTCTCTCTCTCTCTCTCTCTCTCTCTCTCTCTCTCTCTCTCTCTCTCTCTCTCTCTCTCTCTCTCTCTCTCTCTCCTCTCTCTCTCTCTCCCTCTCTCCCTCTCTCCCTCTCTCTCTCCCTCCCTCTCTCTCTCCCTCCCTCTCTCTCTCTCTCCCCCTCCCTCTCTCCCCTGGGTTACAGACTCTAGTCCCCTGGGTTACAGACCCTCTAGTCCCCTGGGTTACAGACTCTCTAGTCCCCTGGGTTACAGACTCTCTAGTCCGGGGTAGTGGTGGTCTAGTGGATAGTGTGTTGGACTTCCGATCGGAAGGTTGTGGGTTCAAATCCCGCCTGAAACCACACACTACTAGTGTGCCCCTGAGGATCAAGCCCTCAGCCACTCAGTTACCCTGGGGGACTGTCCCTGCATTCGTAATTAGCTAAGTCGCAGTTGGAGAACTGTCCGTCATGCTAATCGCAATAGTAAGTTAAATTCTATTACAACCCTCTACAACCACTGCGAGTTCTCAAACCCTCTAGTCCCTGGGTTACAGACCCTCTCCCCTGGGTAACAGACCCTCTAGTCCCCTGGGTTACAGACCCTCTAGTCCCCTGGGTTACAGACCCTCTAGTCCCCTGGGTTACAGACCCTCTAGTCCCCTGGGTTACAAACCCTCTAGTCCCCTGGGTTACAAACCCTCTAGTCCCCTGGGTTACAGACCCTCTAGTCCCCTGGGTTACAGACCCTCTAGTCCCCTGGGTTACAGACCCTCTAGTCCCCTGGGTTACAGACCCTCTAGTCCCCTGGGTTACAGACCCCCTCCCCTGGGTTACAGACCCTCTCCCCTGGGTTACAGCAGTGCAGAAGTGTCCCGCCATGCTGGGGGGGGGGGGGGCGTGTGCTTTCACACCAGGGTGTTCAGGTCCAGCCAGACACAGACGGGCCCCCGCACGCCCCAGGACCAAACGTACAGTCCTGGACTCTCCTCTCTCTCCCCCCCCCCAAAGGTGGTTAATGAGGCTGTGTCACCAGATCACTCAACCACCACTAAAGGAAAACCACCCCTGTTGGCAGCTATCTAACAACCAGCACTACGAAGGTAGTAACACTATGGCAGTTATATAACAACCATCACTACTAAGGTAGTAACACGATGGCAGTTATATAACAACCAGCACTACTAAGGTAGTAACATGATCCATAATTTAGGTTCCTGTATTTAACCGGAGACCCGTCAATCTCAGAAACAAAAGACTAGAGGCTCATGGGAGGAGGAGACAGCGGACACCTGATGACCCAGTTA
>NC_137689.1:76554762-76559762 GCF_963989245.1 Nansenia antarctica
ACCGGCAAGGCCTTCAGCCCGTTAGGCACCGGGTCTTTCTGCAGGACAAACAAACAAGAGGAGCGTTCAGGAGCACCGTGGCTGGTCAGGGTTCCTACAAGTTTCAACAAGTCAAATTTAAGACCTTTTTAGCCCTTTTTTTAGACCTCTTTGAATATAATTTGGGACCTATTCGCGACACCATATGATAGCTTTTTGTCGTCCTCGAGGTGATGAAATTCTGGATTTCACTGCCATACAGACCAAAAAGTCTGAAGGATAATTAATATAAAATAAATAAGTCCCATAATTACTCAAAAGTAAATGTTCATTTCCACGTAAATAGATGTGGTCGGACTGATTTCCTTGCAGGACAAGCTAATCTCATTTTTTAGACCTAATAACTGAAATGTGTGACCTTTTTAGGCCTTGTAAATCATGGCATTGCTGGATTTTAGACGGTGATTCCAGTAATGATGGGGTTCCCTCTGCCAAGGGAACGCAGTGGCTTCATCCTTTGTTTCATAAATCACCTTGGTTCTAAAAGTCTGGGATTGGGATCTATGATAGGCGCGAGACACACATACACACACACACACACACACACACACACACGTCTCTGGTAGGAGCCAGCTCACCTTGTGCAAGATGAACATGCGTACGAAGTAGAACACAAAGGCCGACATGAGTCCCGACAGGAGGGGGGAGAGGAACCAGGAGGCGACTGTGGAGAGAACAACAGTTAGCATGGTAGCAGCTGTTAGCATGGTAGCACAGAAGTGGCTGTGGAGAGAACAGCAGTTAGCATGGTTGCACAGTAGTGGAAACCAAGGGATTCATTGAGTCAATACTTCCTGTTCGACAAATTAATCATTAACATGGCCAGGTAAACATTTGCATTACTTGTACAAACATGTACACACACCCCACCATCCAATTCAGACAATGGCGGATCTCTCACGTTTACGTTCACATGTTTGGCGTTTAGCACACGCCTTATTCAAAGTGACTGACAACAAATACTTCTGACTAAGTAAGTGAATCATCTGTGCACCAGTCACAACAGGAACATAATCTATGCTCAGGCCTGGAGCCATTCATTCTTACGTTATTATTATTACACAGGAGAAACAGTACAGAGGGGTAGTAGGGGGGTAGAGGGGGTAGTAGAGGGTAGGGCTGCACGATTTGGGGGGGAAATCGAATTGCGATTATTTGGACAGATATCGCGATTGCGATTAATTTGCGATTATTATTTTTTTAAATAGCAAAAAAATAAAATAAAAATAAAAAGGGAGTTTTTGTAAAGTGTGGCCATATCTCCGGCTAGGAAGGTCGTATCAACGTGCAGTTTGTTTGTACGTCTTCAGGGGACTTAGAGGCTCCCTCCTCTAGCACCCCCACAGCCCGAGCTACGAGTGAAAGAACTAAACTTACATTGGGTTGCTTTAAAGTTGGGTTGCTTTAAAATCAAGCTTCAGATTAAAACATGTGATGGAGCATTACTAACCTGACTCAGGTGGTTTGTTTCACACAACCATCTAGGAAAGCTTAATTGGAAGCTGTTTGGAAAAGGGCAGGTACTTTCAAAAAATACTTGGCAGGTGATTGGATGAATCTGTCTATCACCTATTTTCAGAGAGCATTACCACATGATACCATCAAACTATTAACTGCTCTAATAATTCTAATGCAAGGATGAGAACTTAAAAGATATTAATTGTATATATGATAACCTCATCTCATCTAGACAGGTGGCTACTTTCTAAGATGATCCAGCTATTAAAATGATCATTTGGGGATACACTGTGACTATAACTGAAAGGACCACATCTAGATGACTCGGTCAACAGTCGAACTGATGAATGATAGAATGGTGGTCTCACCAATAGTGCCTTCAGGACCCATCACTGTACACTGTATAGTCTGGTTGGATGGCCATCTCTTTCTGTCAGAAGGCTCCAACACTGGTACACTCTTGTGTTTAAAATCATCTCTGGCTTCTTACCGAATTATCTGGGCCTGAAGTTCATCCTTATACCGAGTGGCTCGGGTCTCAGATCTCGTAGATGGCTACAATACAAGGTGCCACTTATCATGAACAATGTTGGAAGGGCAAGCTTGTCTTATTATGGCCCTTGGTCTTGGAATGACCTATAGACTACTTTTAAATTAGAGGCCCTTATTTCCATAAGTATCTTCAAGTGTAGATTAAAGGATGTGGTCACCGCTCGCTGTACCTGCTTTGGTTAGACTTCTCAATGTTTTAATCACCTTGTAAATACCCCTACCATTGTTTGTCTATTGTATTGTTGCCACTGTCTTATGTCTTGTCTTGTTATCTGAACTGTTTTTTAAGCTACTATTTTGACCCTGTCTTGGCCAGGTCTCTCTTGTAAAAGAGGTTTTAATCTCAATGTGACTTCCTGGTAAAATAAAGGTAAAAAAAGTAAATAAATAAATAAAAATAATAATCGCGGGCAAATCGCAGGCTTTGCGATTAGCTAATCGCATCATTTCAAATCGCGATTTCGATTTAAAATCGATTAATCGTGCAGCCCTAGTAGAGGGGTAGAGTGTCAGTACAGGGGGTAGTAGGGGGGTAGAGGGGGGTAGAGGGGTAGTAGGGGGGTAGAGGGACAGTACAGGGGGTAGTAGGGGGGTAGAGGGGTAGTAGGGGGGTAGAGGGGGGTAGAGGGGTAGTAGGGGGGTAGAGGGACAGTACAGGGGGTAGTAGGGGGGTAGAGGGGTAGTAGAGGGGTAGTAGGGGGGTAGAGGGTCAGTACAGGGGGTAGTAGGGGGGTAGAGGGGTAGTAGGGGGGTAGAGGGGGGTAGAGGGGTAGTATGGGGGTAGAGGGGGGTAGAGGGGTAGTAGGGGGGTAGAGGGGGGTAGAGGGGTAGTATGGGGGTAGAGGGGGGTAGAGGGGTAGTAGGGGGGTAGAGGGGGGTAGAGGGGTAGTATGGGGGTAGAGGGGGGTAGAGGGGTAGTATGGGGGTAGAGGGGGGTAGAGGGGTAGTAGGGGGGTAGAGGGGGGTAGAGGGGTAGTATGGGGGTAGAGGGGGGTAGAGGGGTAGTAGGGGGGTAGAGGGGGGTAGAGGGGTAGTATGGGGGTAGAGGGGGGTAGAGGGGTAGTATGGGGGTAGAGGGGGGTAGAGGGGTAGTAGGGGGGTAGAGGGGTAGTAGGGGGGTAGAGGGGTAGTAGGGGGGTAGAGGGACAGTACAGGGGGTAGTAGGGGGGTAGAGGGACAGTACAGGGGGTAGTAGGGGGGTAGAGGGGTAGTAGGGGGGTAGAGGGGTAGTAGGGGGGTAGAGGGTCAGTACAGGGGGTAGTAGGGGGGTAGAGGGTCAGTACAGGGGGTAGAGGGTCAGTAGTAGGGGGGTAGAGGGGGTAGTAGAGGGGTAGAGGGGTAGTAGGGGGTAGAGGGGTAGAGGGGGTAGTAGAGGGACAGTTTGACTCACCGATCCTCAGCAGCTCCAGCCACTTAACCCCCTGGCTGCCCCGGGCGACCAGAGAGTATCCGATCGTAGCTCCCACAATGCAGTGCGTTCCAGAGATGGGCAGCTTGAGGAAGGAGGCGAACAGCTGCCACACCGCAGAACCTGCAGGGGGCAGCAGAACCATCCTCTGTTAGGACCCATCGTCTGTTAGGACGCACCGTCTCAGGACGTCTTTAACCAGGGTCCCCACACCTTCTGAAACATTCAAGCACCTTCCAAGGACTTTCAAGACTCAAGTCCCTCAAATTCAAGGACCCAACACGGCGTAGTTTGAGACAGATCTAGATGAGAGTTTATATAAAAGGAACTATCCGCTCACAGACAACAATTAAAAAGAGAGGCTTGAATGTGTGAACACTAGATGGTCTCTTGCCTTCTCTACCACAGCACAGCAGAACAATATATTGTGAAATATGTGTAAAGTTAAGCAATACAGAGACTTATTTACTAGTTGATGAGCCAAGTAATTATTTTTTTATAAATATATATATTTTTTAGAGAGAGGGGGGAATTCAAGTACTTTCAATGACCCATGTCTATTTTCAAAAACCTTTAAGACCTTGATTGTTTTTCTCAAAATTCACAAACTTTCAAGGATTTCAAGGACCCGTGGGAGCCCTGTTAACAGCTTAAACTGCTACTACCTGCTATAAGTAAATCTTATTTTCTGTCTTATTTTTGCACTTTTAACCTGTGCACTGTGCACCAATGTATGTCCCTCTGGTCACATACTCATTGTTTTATGTCCTATTGTATTCTGTTGTGATGTTGGCCATTATTCTTGTTTTTTTTTTTTAAATCTATTGTACGATGTTATGTCATGAGGACTACGGATGCAAATTAGCTCACAGCTAAATCCGGCATATTTACTGTCACCATACTCTGTATAAATGACTGCTCATTAATGTGCACTGCCCTGACTAAATACAGATCTCTCTCTCTATCTCTCCCCATCTCCCCCCCCCCCCCAAAAAAAATAGACAGACAAAGTTATCGTTAGCCTCATAGCATAACTGCCTACGTAATTTTTTGGCCAAATGTAGATATCTGCCTAACTCTACTCTCCTAACACTGCTGATTCACTGGGCATTATTGCGTCTATGACATCAGCCTATCAGAATGCTTGTTGTTACATTCCAGAATCACTATCTGCCCAAGTCATCTCTTTGACATCTTAGGCATTTCTGACACCACATACAAAGATGTGAAGAGGGCTGACCACAAGCTTGACTTCTTATGAAGCATGACGCTACTATGCTATGAGGCTAACGTTTCAGAAAGCAATAAAAGAAGAAAATACCCAATATTTTCAATGAATTCATTTACATTTACATGTTTGGCATTTAGCAGACGCCTTATTCCAAAGAGACTTACAATCGATACATTTGACTAAGCAAGTGAATCATCAATCCACCAGTCGTAGCAGGAAGAGTAATCTAGCTCAGGCCCGGGGCCATTGGCAGTCTCCGTGATAGAAGAAAAATAAATAAATAAATAAATAACGTTTTTTTTGTATATAGAC
>NC_137689.1:76561432-76568932 GCF_963989245.1 Nansenia antarctica
TCAGTGCTGCAGCTCCAGGGTGTGTTTGGTTGGTTACACAAATCGAATGTGGACTAAATGTTGTCATGGGAGCCGGTGACGCCCCCCCCCGCCTCCCCCCCCTCCTGCCCTCCCCCTGCCCTCTCTGTTGCCTTTCTCTGGTCCTTTCTTCCACAGTACAGGCTGGATGAACACATGGGGCTGAGGGGGGAGGGGAGGAGGGAGGTTGGAGGGAGGGAGGTGGGAGGGAGGGGGTTCCTTCCACAGTACAGACTGGATGAGCACATGGGGGTGTGGGGGGAGGGGGGGAGGGAGATTTACAAGCTGTTGAACTTCCAAAACGTGGGTAGGTTGTGTGTGGGGGGGCCTCATCTGTAAATTATCCACTTTTGACCTCCTGAATTTCCCGCATTCATCATCTCTCTCTCTCTCTCTCTCTCTCTCTCTCTCTCTCTCTCTCCTCTCTCTCCTCTCTCTCTCTCTCTCTCTCTCTCTCTCTCTCTCTCTCTCTCTCTCTCTCTCTCTCTCTCTCTCTCTCTCTCTCTCTCTCTCTCTCTCTCTCTCCTCTCTCTTCTCTCTCTCTCTCTCTCTCTCTCTCTCTCTCTCCTCTCTCTCTCTCTCTCTCTCTCTCTCTCTCTCTCTCTCCCTCTCCCTCTCCTCTCCCTCTCCCTCTCCCTCTCCCTCTCCCTCTCCCTCTCCTCTCCCTCTCCCCTCTCCCTCTCCCTCTCTCCCCTGGGTTACAGACTCTCTAGTCCCCTGGGTTACAAACCCAAGGGGTAGTGGTGGTCTAGTGGATAGTGTGTTGGACTTCCGATCGGAAGGTGTGGGTTCAAATCCCGCCTGAAACCACACCACTACTAGTGTGCCCTTGAGTAAGGCACTTAGCCCTCAGTTACTCCAGGGGGACTGTCCCTGTAATTCGTAATTGTAAGTCGCTTTGGATAAAAGCGTCTGCTAAATGGCAAAATTAAAATTACAAACCCTCTAGTCCCCTGGGTTACAGACCTCTCCCCTGGGTAACAGACCCTCTAGTCCCCTGGGTTACAGACCCTCTAGTCCCCTGGGTTACAAACCCTCTAGTCCCCTGGGTTACAGACCCCCTCCCCTGGGTTACAGACCCTCTAGTCCCCTGGGTTACAGACCCCCTCCCCCTGGGTTACAGACCCTCTAGTCCCCTGGGTTACAGCAGTGCAGGAGTGTCCCGCCATGCCGGGGGGGGGGGGGGGCGTGTGCTTTCACACCAGGGTGTTCAGGTCCAGCCAGACACAGACGGGCCCCCTGCACGCCCCAGGACCAAACGTACAGTCCTGGACTCTCCTCTCTCTCCCCCCCCCCCAAAGGTGGTTAATGAGGCTGTGTCACCAGATCACTCAACCACCACTAAAGGAAAACCACACCCTGTTGGCAGCTATCTAACAACCAGCACTACTAAGGTAGTAACACTATGGCAGTTATATAACAACCATCACTACTAAGGTAGTAACACGATGGCAGTTATATAACAACCAGCACTACTAAGGTAGTAACATGATCCATAATTTAGGTTCCTGTATTTAACCGGAGACCCGTCAATCTCAGAAACAAAAGACTAGAGGCTCATGGGAGGAGGAGACAGCGGACACCTGATGACCCAGTTAGATACCATGGCACTGGATGAACTGTACCCTGGGAAGGAGGGGGCAGGGGGGTGGGGGGGGGTGCCATCCTGCCACTTATGACACCAGGAAGTAAGTCCTTCAGTGTGACCAGAGATTATCTGCTGTTAAGCTGCTGGCTACGTTACGGACAAGAGCAACGGGCTAAAGTAGTGTGTGTGTCTGTCTGGGTGTGCGGGTGCGTGTGTGTGTCTGCCTGTGTGTGTGTGTGTGTGTGTGTCTGTCTGCCTGTGTGTGCACCTGCCTGTGTGTGTGTGTGTGTGTGTGTGTGTGTGTCTGTCTGCCTGTGTGCCTGTGTGTGTGTGTGTGTGTGTGTGTGTGTGTGTGTGTGTGTGTGTGTGGTAATTTCAGTGTGCATCGGGGACAGTATACGTGTCAATATCTTGTTCCTCCTCCCGCTCTAAATCACTCCCTAGCCTCCCTGGCCTCCCCTAGCCTCCCCTGGCCTCCCCTGACCTCCCCTAGCCTCCCCTGGTCTCTGCCCCGTGTCCCTGGCAGCAGGAATGTGAGCTCTCTATCGAGGCGTCCGCGATTAAAAGGTTCCGTGTCCAGCTGCCTCACATCTAGAAGGTTCTCTGTGTCCAGCTCTGTCTCATCTAGAAGGTTCTCTGTGTCCAGCTCTGTCTCATCTAGAAGGTTCCCTGTGTACAGCTCTGTCTCATCTAGAAGGTTCTCTGTGTACAGCTGCCTCACATCTAGAAGGTTCTCTGTGTCCAGCTCTGTCTCATCTAGAAGGTTCTCTGTGTCCAGCTCTGTCTCATCTAGAAGGTTCTCTGTGTACAGCTCTGTCTCATCTAGAAGGTTCTCTGTGTAACAGCTCTGTCTCATCTAGAAGGTTCTCTGTGTACAGCTGCCTCACATCTAGAAGGTTCTCTGTGTACAGCTCTGTCTCATCTAGAAGGTTCTCTGTGTACAGCTCTGTCTCATCTAGAAGGTTCTCTGTGTACAGCTCTGTCTCATCTAGAAGGTTCTCTGTGTACAGCTCTGTCTCATCTAGAAGGTTCTCTATGTCCAGCTCTGTCTCATCTAGAAGGTTCTCTGTGTCCAGCTCTGTCTCATCTAGAAGGTTCTCTGTGTACAGCTGCCTCACATCTAGAAGGTTCTCTGTGTCCAGCTCTGTCTCATGTAGAAGGTTCTCTGTGTACAGCTCTGTCTCATTTAGAAGGTTCTCTGTGTCCAGCTGCCTCTCATCTACAGTAGAAGGTTCTCTGTGTACAGCTCTGTCTCATCTAGAAGGTTCTCTGTGTACAGCTGCCTCTCATCTAGAAGGTTCTCTGTGTACAGCTCTGTCTCATCTAGAAGGTTCTCTGTGTCCAGCTCTGTCTCATCTAGAAGGTTCTCTGTGTCCAGCTCTGTCTCATCTAGAAGGTTCTCTGTGTCCAGCTCTGTCTCATCTAGAAGGTTCTCTGTGTCCCAGCTCTGTCTCATCTAGAAGGTTCTCTGTGTCCAGCTCTGTCTCATCTAGAAGGTTCTCTGTGTCCAGCTCTGTCTCATCTAGAAGGTTCTCTGTGTACAGCTCTGTCTCATCTAGAAGGTTCTCTGTGTACAGCTCTGTCTCATCTAGAAGGTTCTCTGTGTACAGCTCTGTCTCATCTAGAAGGTTATCTGTGTACAGCTCTGTCTCATCTAGAAGGTTCTCTGTGTCCAGCTCTGTCTCATCTAGAAGGTTCTCTGTGTCCAGCTGCCTCACATCTAGAAGGTTCTCTGTGTCCAGCTCTGTCTCATCTAGAAGGTTCTCTGTGTCCAGCTGCCTCTCATCTAGAAGGTTCTCTGTGTACAGCTGCCTCTCATCTAGAAGGTTCTCTGTGTCCAGCTGCCTCTCATCTAGAAGGTTCTCTGTGTCCAGCTCTGTCTCATCTAGAAGGTTCTCTGTGTCCAGCTCTGTCTCATCTAGAAGGTTCTCTGTGTCCAGCTCTGTCTCATCTAGAAGGTTCTCTGTGTACAGCTGCCTCTCATCTAGAAGGTTCTCTGTGTCCAGCTCTGTCTCGTCTAGAAGGTTCTCTGTGTCCAGCTGCCTCTCATCTAGAAGGTTCTCTGTGTCCAGCTGCCTCTCATCTAGAAGGTTCTCTGTGTACAGCTGCCTCTCATCTAGAAGGTTCTCTGTGTACAGCTGCCTCTCATCTAGAAGGTTCTCTGTGTACATCTCTGTCACAGCTAGGTGAGAGTCACACGGCTGTATGGTATGTGACTGACTACACAGAGCCTCTGCAGTGAGCACATGCACTCTCCTCTCTCTCTGTGTGTGTGTGTGTGTGTGTGTGTGTGTGTGTGTGTGTGTGTGTGTGTGTGTGTACGCACATCAGTGCATATGTGGTCCTACTCTGGCCTGTGGCCTGCGTTAGGCCCAGGCCAGGTGAGGCCAGGTGAGTCTTGCATTGTTGGGCCCTGCAGGTAGAAGAACAGAGAGGAGCGGAAGCAGCTCGTTTAACAGCGTTTCAAAACTACCAGGAACAACAAAGCATGACACACACACACACATACACACATATATATATATATATGTGTATGTATGTTAAATAAAAAGTTATTATTATTATATAGAGAGAGAGAGAGATTTTTTCTTCTTAACATAGGCAGAGCCTGAGTCCCTATGACTGAAAGCTTGTAGATAGAATAATGATTTGGGCACGGATGTGAGTGAGCGGATGCTGCTTTATTCCCCCACGTTAACATAGGCAGCGCTCACAACGCAACTAGCAGAGACTGTGTGACACATTCTGGCCACACTCCCTCTTCAACTAGCAGAGACTCTGTGACACATTCTGGCCACACTCCCTCTTTACTCCATTTATCCTCCTCTGTGTGGGAAAGGGAGGGAGGGGGGGGGGGGGCAGACATTGACGTCAAAGAGAATAAAAGAGAGAAAATCTTATTTCCATGTCCCTGCTGTGCTCCTCCTCCTCTCTCCTCTCTGCAGTTTCATCCCCCTCTTTAATGAGCCACACAGCACCCCGCCACACTCCCAGAAAAGGCCCAAACACATCAGGTTAAAATAACAGCCCTTGTCTGGAGGTCCGGTAAACACAAGTCTGGTTCTGTCTGGAATAAGGCTGGTGGTGGTGGTGTGTGTCCGGGAGGGCTGAGGGGGTGGAGGGTTATTCTGGGCCGCGGCTGAGAGCGAGAGCAAGGTGGGAGGGAGGGAGGGAAGGGGGAGGGTCAACCGTACTCACTTGGAGCTCCGGTGTACATGATGGAGAACAGGTTGATCCCCATGGTGATGGCGTAGAACACCGGCAAGGCCTTCAGCCCGTTAGGCACCGGGTCTTTCTGCAGGACAAACAAACAAGAGGAGCGTTCAGGAGCACCGTGGCTGGTCAGGGTTCCTACAAATTTCAACAAGTCAAATTTAGACTTGTTCCTACAAATTTTAGACCTTTTTTTAGACCTCTTTGAATATAATTTGGGACCTATTCGCGACACCATATGATAGCTTTTTGTCGTCCTCGAGGTGATGAAATTCTGGATTTCACTGCCATACAGACCAAAAAGTCTGAAGGATAATTAATATAAAATAAATAAGTCCCATAATTACTCAAAAGTACATTTTCATTTCCACGTAAATAGATAGACTGATTTCCTTGCAGGACAAGCTAATCTCATTTTTTAGACCTAATAACTGAAATGTGTGACCTTTTTAGGCCTTGTAAATCATGGCATTGCTGGATTTTAGACTTTAAGGCGTTTTAAGACCAGCACGGGACCCTGATTGTACCGTGTATGAAGGGGGGGAGGGGGCAGTGAATCTGATCTGACAGTGTGATGGTGATTCCAGTAATGATGGGGTTCCCTCTGCCAAGGGAACGCAGTGGCTTCATCCTTTGTTTCATAAATCACCTTGGTTCTAAAAGTCTGGGATTGGGATCTATGATAGGCGAGACACACACACACACACACACACACACACACACACACACACACACACACGTCTCTGGTAGGAGCCAGCTCACCTTGTGCAAGATGAACATGCGTACGAAGTAGAACACAAAGGCCGACATGAGCCCCGACAGGAGGGGGGAGAGGAACCAGGAGGCGACTGTGGAGAGAACAACAGTTAGCATGGTAGCATCTGTTAGCATGGTAGCACAGTAGCGGCTGTGGAGAGAACAGTTAGCATGGTAGCATGGTAGTATCTGTTAGCATGGTAGCATGGTAGCAGCTGTGGAGAGAACAGCAGTTAGCATGGTAGCAGCTGTTAGCATGGTACCACAGTAGCAGCTGTGGAGAGAACAGCAGTTAGCATGGTAGCAGCTGTTAGCATGGTAGCACAGTAGCGGCTGTGGAGAGAACATCAGTTAGCATGGTAGTATTTGTTAGCATGGTAGCAGCTGTGGAGAGAACAGCAGTTAGCATGGTAGCAGCTGTTAGCATGGTAGCACAGAAGTGGCTGTGGAGAGAACAGCAGTTAGCATGGTTGCATAGTAGTGGAAACCAAGGGATTCATTGAGTCAATACTTCCTGTTCGACAAATTCATCATTAACATGACCAGGTAAACATTTGCATTACTTGTACAAACATGTACACACACCCCACCATCCAATTCAGACAATGGCGGATCTCTCACGTTCACATTCACATGTTTGGCGTTTAGCAGACGCCTTATTCAAAGTGACTGACAACAAATACTTCTGACTAAGTAAGTGAATCATCTGTGCACCAGTCACAACAGGAACATAATCTATGCTCAGGCCTGGAGCCATTCATTCTTACGTTATTATTATTACACAGGAGAAACAGTACAGAGGGGTAGTAGAGGGGTAGAGGGACAGTAGTAGGGGGGTAGAGGGGGGTAGAGGGGTAGTAGGGGGGTAGAGGGTCAGTACAGGGGGTAGTAGGGGGGTAGAGGGGGTAGTAGGGGGGTAGAGGGGGTAGTAGGGGGGTAGTAGGGGGGTAGAGGGGTAGTAGAGGGGTAGTAGAGGGGTAGTAGAGGGGTAGTAGAGGGGTAGTAGGGGGGTAGTAGGGGGGTAGAGGGGTAGTAGAGGGGTAGTAGAGGGGTAGTAGGGGGGTAGAGGGTCAGTACAGGGGGTAGAGGGGTAGTAGGTGGGTAGAGGGGTAGTAGGGGGGTAGAGGGGTAGTAGGGGGGTAGAGGGGTAGAGGGGTAGTAGGGGGGTAGAGGGTCAGTACAGGGGGTAGAGGGGTAGTAGGTGGGTAGAGGGGTAGTAGGGGGGTAGAGGGGTAGTAGGGGGGTAGAGGGGTAGTAGGGGGGTAGAGGGGTAGTAGGTGGGTAGAGGGGGTAGTAGAGGGTCAGTAGTAGGTGGGTAGAGGGTCAGTAGTAGGGGGGTAGTAGGGGGGTAGAGGGTCAGTACAGGGGGTAGTAGAGGGACAGTTTGACTCACCGATCCTCAGCAGCTCCAGCCACTTCACCCCCTGGCTGCCCCGGGCGACCAGAGAGTATCCGATGGTCGCTCCCACAATGCAGTGCGTTCCAGAGATGGGCAGCTTGAGGAAGGAGGCGAACAGCTGCCACACCGCAGAACCTGCAGGGGGCAGCAGAACCATCGTCTGTTAGGACCCATCGTCTGTTAGGACGCACCGTCTCAGGACGTCTTTAACCAGAGTCCCCACACCTTCTGAAACATCTTTAACCAGGGTTCCCACACCTTCTGAAACATTCAAGCACCTTCCAAGGACTTTCAAGACTCAAGTCCCTCAAATTCAAGGACCCAACACGGCGTAGTTTGAGACAGATCTAGATGAGAGTTTATATAAAAGGAACTATCCGCTCACAGACAACAATTAAAAAGAGAGGCTTGAATGTGTGAACACTAGATGGTCTCTTGCCTTCTCTACCACAGCACAGCAGAACAATATATTGTGAAATATGTGTAAAGTTAAGCAATACAGAGACTTATTTACTAGTTGATGAGC
>NC_137689.1:76573932-76578932 GCF_963989245.1 Nansenia antarctica
CTCCCCTGGTGTTTAAGAAAGGAAAAAGAAACACATTTTGGAAAAAGCATAGATGCATAAAATCACAAGAAGATAAAGAGCTGGTTTACATCAATAGAGGCTATGTACACAATCCACTGTACTATACTGCACAGATAGTCAACTAGGGTTGTCATATTGCACAAGAAAGTATTTTTTCACATTTTTTTTTAAAGTGTCACAGTTTGCAGGCTTGAAAATGTACATGTTTGTGCCTCAGCACTAGCTGCCATTACAATCCGTCCGGACTTGTCCTGGGCCCAGAACTTAGGCCTTTTCTGTGTTCAGGGCCTGAGAATATATATATAATATATATAATATATATCTGAGAATATAATACATGCACTATCTGAGAATATACCGTAATACATGTACTATCTGAGAATATAATACATGTACTATCTGAGAATATACCGTAATACATGTACTATCTGAGAATATACCGTAATACATGTACTATCTGAGAATATACCGTAATACATGTACTATCTGAGAATATAATACATGTACTATCTGAGAATATACCGTAATACATGTACTATTTGAGAATATACCGTAATACATGTACTATCTGAGAATATAATACATGCACTATCTGAGAATATACCGTAATACATGTACTATCTGAGAATATAATACATGTACTATCTGAGAATATACCGTAATACATGTACTATCTGAGAATATACCGTAATACATGTACTATACATGTGAAATATCAGAGATCTGGTCTGAGTGGATCGCGACTAGGACGCTACTCGTCTTTATGAGAAGCGGCGCTCAGGGTTGCCAGATGGGATTGACAACGTACAGCCCAACCACGGTCTAACAACCGCCAAATCCACCAATGTGATCAAAAGTAGCCCAACCTGGCAACCCTGTCGGTACTACAGTACTCCGTGCAGGGGCGGGGCTTCGGCCACCCGCGTCATAACCCCCACACACACACACACACACACACACACACACACACACACAATACACACAATACACACACACACAATACACACACACACACACATACACACACACACAATACACACACACACACACAATACACACACACACACATACACACACACACACACACACACACACACACACACAATACACACACACAATGTACCGTGATGATTCATTGATGACAAATCTGCTACTTTATTGCACTTTCGTGGCACAAAAGAGCACTTCACAGCCATAGCCAGGTCTTATATTCCACATTATGATGCATGATGTCACATATTGTAAAGAACAAAAGATACACCTGACATGTGCAGTAAACGAGCCAACTCAACTCAACTCTGCTATAATAAAAATAAAAAAATACAACGAATGACAGTTTTATCCAAAGTCACTTGTAATACGATGACATGAGAGCAGGACAGTGAGACGGGTCCATTGATAACACATTATGGGGGCAGAACATTGATCGTATTTGAGAGTATTGATTTTGGGCAGTTTCTGATCAGTGCCTTCCATGACCTGTTGCATGTGTGTCTGACTAACATCTCCTCTGCTTGACTAGCCATGCATGTTTTCTTGACAAGTGTGCCTGAATCAGGAAAAGCCCGGCTATATACAGCGATGTGTCCACTGTTGTATGACCATTCTCTCATATTTCAGGGATCTATTCATTGCACATGTATTATGTTTGGTTGATGGTTGTGTGATGTGGTGATTATTTAAGGATAATTCATAGGAGCTTTATTGAGGATGTCAATAGGCGTCATATTGTCACTGCCATGTTTTCAGAATTGTACCATAATTTATTGTCCAATTTTAGCCTGCAGTTCCCCTGCCCCCTCCCTGCCTTTGTCTTGTTCTCGCCCACATTCTAGTCGGGTTAGATGTGGAAGTCAGACAGCTCCCTCTGCTGGACGCTGAGCGCATCTGTCTGTCTGCCTGCCTGCCTGCTCCCTCTGCTGGACGCTGAGCGCATCTGTCTGTCTGCCTGCCTGTCTGTCTGCCTGTCTGTCTGCCTGCCTGCCTGCTCCCTCTGCTGGACGCTGAGCGCATCTGTCTGTCTGCCTGCCTGTCTGTCTGCCTGTCTGTCTGCCTGCCTGCCTGCTCCCTCTGCTGGACGCTGAGCGCATCTGTCTGTCTGCCTGCCTGTCTGTCTGCCTGTCTGTCTGCCTGCCTGCCTGCTCCCTCTGCTGGACGCTGAGCGCATCTGTCTGTCTGCCTGCCTGTCTGCCTGCCTGTCTGTCTGTCTGCCTGTCTGTCTGCCTGCCTGCCTGTCTGTCTGTCTGCCTGCCTGTCTGCCTGTCTGTCTGCCTGCCTGCCTGTCTGTCTGTCTGCCTGCCTGTCTGCCTGCCTGTCTGTCTGTCTGCCTGCCTGTCTGTCTGCCTGTCTGTCTGTCTGCCTGCCTGCTCCCTCTGCTGGACGCTGAGCGCCATCTGAAGGACTTAAAATCATATCAAACATAGAGTTTTCCTGCTCAAAATTGCCTAATTTTGTTTTTACTATTTTACAAAGTGAACATGTTAAACAATTTTTTTTAATCATAATTGTTAATTATGTTCGTTTGAATTCATAACTATGTACAGCTGGCTGATACAACAAGGCCAGGCACTTGCATAGCCTACTTTTCACCTTTCCCGTGGTCCTTTCAAAGCAGAACATCTCAACCCATCTTTGTCTCAACCTGACATGCTTGGGGCACGAGCAGCTGACCTGGAGACAGACTAAGAGCACCGCCTATGAGAATCTCGCTATCATAACCAGTAACCAATGAGAGATGAGTTTTCCCTTCTAGGAGGAGGGACTCCCGAGGGGGCGTGAGATGTGCGTGAGATGTGAGTCAGGTCAAAGAAGCACGGTGCAGGTTGTATTGAGCTGCTCAACTCATAACTGAGCCCAGGGATTAGATTCTGTTATATATAGAAGATATTATATTATATTCTGATTCAGGCTTTAGGTTTGTAGGGATGCAGCGCTGCACGTAGACAGCAAACCGTCACGACTCTCTGTGTGTTTGTAACACCCAGGTAGCTGCTCAATGCTATGTGGCTAAGCTAGTTCAGCTAATGTCAAACTAGTGTGATTATTATTATTATTGTTATTATTGATTATGAGCCATGAGCCTTCATAGTGTGTTGTCTCTGTACAACTACATGTGCTCCATTTAGCTGTTCAACCAGTCTGTGTGTGTGTGTGTGTGTGTGTGTGTGTGTGTGTGTGTGTGTGTGTGTGCTGTGTGTGTGTGTGTGACGTCACCAGTAGGAGTGAGATGTGTCACGTGATGCACCAGGGTTGGTATTAGTTCATTAGATTCCATTATATTTTCCCCATGGCAGCTTCAACCATCTACTTTATGATATTGAAAAACCCTGTTCGGCATCAAAACTGCGCTTGACTCAAACTCAAAGCAACTTGCTATCCAGTGCCATCATCATTTCTACCACTACTTTTTTTTTTTTGCTGTTGCTCAACCAGTAAAGTCGGATTACGACCACCAGTTGGCTATATATATATATATATCATTCAAGCATGTTTCAGTCTATGCAACGGCGTCAGATCTGTGAAATCAGTGTGTGTGCTGTAAGGCTGCAAAGCAAGCGCGCCCTCTTGAGAGGAGGTGTCGGCAAGAGCAACGCCTGCCACCCTGGAGCCACACCTGGAGCCACACCTGGAGCCACACCTGGGTGGATGGGCCGGCGCGTGGGCTTGCTGCTGTCGTGGCTGCAGCGGTCGGGGGTGGGCAGGGGGAGCGACGCGGCGGCGGGGTCTGGCAGGAAGAAGCAAGGGCTGCTGTCGCTCTTAGCCAACCACTGTAGCTTCGTGACGGGCCAGAGACTCAGGCGCGCCTTCCAGATCGGAGAGCTTTACTCCAACCTGTACTCCGAGCGGACCCGCTGGACCCTGGCGGGCAGCCTGTGGCGCCGCCTCCTGCAGAGCAAGCACGCGCCGCCGGGGAAGCTGATGGCGGCTCTGGCCGGCGTGTTCATGTGGGAGGACGCGAAGATACGAGACGAAGAACTGCGCAGGTGTGTGATGGTGCCAGCGGTGACACAGGACACTCCTGGACATGTTCTTAATGATGTGCCCCCATTACACACACACACACACACACACACACACACACAACTCGTTCCTTGTTTACATATTCTGCAGGTTTGCAATGTGACCTTGGCCCTCAGTGAGGTGTTTGATGTGATGTAGACTAACCTGCAGACTAGTAGGGTTAGAGGCTTCTGCTAAGGCCCTTCCTGTCCTCTTCCTGTCCCCTTCCTGTCCCCTTCCTGTCCTCTTCCTGTCCTCTTCCTGTCCTAGGTGTGGACTTGAGCTGCAGTCGTTGGACGTGGTGAAGAACGTCAGCGCTGCCTCAGAGAAGAAGAAGGTGGTGGAGGAAGGCTGGGAGGTTGTCATGGAGAAGAAGAACTTCAGGGTGTGGAGGCGGCCCATCCCAGGCAGCCACCTGTGTGAATACAGAGGTTAGTCAGTCTGCATTCCTACATTGTAATAATAATAATAATAATAATATAACTATACTCTGTGGTGTATGCATTGTAAGCCATGCATAGACAGTTAGAACTGTACTCTTACTGTGCTATGCAGTACTACTCTCCAGGAGGACATCTGGCCTCTCTAGATGTCTTGATGCTATGCTAGTGCGCTCTTTCACCTCCTGCTGTTATTGATCGGAAGCTACGTCATCATCAATACTTTCCTTTTCTTCACAGTTCTTGGCTCTTACAACGATGTCACCCCAAGACAGTTCTTCAACGTTCAGGTAATAAGTTGGGGTGGCTGTGTCTCAGGAGGTAGAGGCTGTGTCTCAGGAGGTAGAGGCTGTGTCTCAGGAGGTAGAGGCTGTGTCTCAGGAGGTAGAGGCTGTGTCTCAGGAGGTAGAGGCTGTGTCTCAGGAGGTAGAGGCTGTGTCTCAGGAGGTAGAGGCTGTGTCTCAGGAGGTAGAGGCTGGTGGAGGTAGAGGCTGTGTCTCAGGAGGTAGAGGCTGTGTCTCAGGAGGTAGAGGCTGTGTC
>NC_137689.1:76583932-76623932 GCF_963989245.1 Nansenia antarctica
CCCCTCTACCCCCCTGTACAGTTTCTCTACTGTCAATAAACACAAGCATAAACAGTAATTCTGTGGCATTGTGATTGACTGCCATTGGCCCCTGGTGAAGAGATGATTCACTTACTTAAGACAAATGTACTTGTTGTAAATTGCTCGTGCGTGCGTGTGTGTGTGTGTGTGTGTGTGCGTGCGTGCGTGCGTGCGTGCGTGTGTGTGTGTGTGTGTGTGTGTGTGTGTGTGGTACCTGACCTTGTCATGTTGTCCTGCCTCACAGAACGGCTTTGATTACCTGCTGACCTACAGCGACGACCCGCAGACCGTCTTCCCCCGGTACTGTGTCAGCTGGATGGTGTCTAGTGGTGAGTACTGTGTACTAGGGGTGAGTACTGTGTACTAGGGGTGAGTACTGTGTCCTAGGGGTGAGTACTGTGTACTAGGGGTGAGTACTGTGTACTAGGGGTGAGTACTGTGTACTAGGGGTGAGTACTGTGTCCTAGTGGTGAGTACTGTGTACTAGGGGTGAGTACTGTGTACTAGGGGTGAGTACTGTGTCCTAGGGGTGAGTACTGTGTACTAGGGGTGAGTACTGTGTCCTAGGGGTGAGTACTGTGTCCTAGGGGTGAGTACTGTGTACTAGGGGTGAGTACTGTGTCCTAGGGGTGAGTACTGTGTCCTAGGGGTGAGTACTGTGTACTAGGGGTGAGTACGAAATGAAAGAACACACATGGAATGATGTAGTAAACAAGAAACCATGTTCTTCGACTTCTCCAGTGCATTTAACACTATCAAGCCATCACTGCTGGCTGACAAACTAGCAGTGATGTGTGTGGAGGACTCCCTGACGGCTTGGATCCACAACTACTCTTCACCCTCTATACCTCCGACTTCCAGTTTAGCTCCGACCAGTGCCACCTGCAGAAGTTTTCGGATGACTCCTCTATCGTCGGTTACATCACAGACGACAGGGATGAGGAGTACAGGGCCCTGGTGGAGAGCTTCGTGCAGTGGTGCGACACCAACTACCTTTTGCTTAACACCAGCAAAACAAAGGAGTTGGTGGTGGATTTTAGGAGGAAGAGAAGGACCCCAGCCCCCATCACCATCAAGGGGGTGGAAGTCGAGAGGGTGGACTCCTACAGGTACCTGGGAGTACAAATTAATAACAAACTGGACTGGACTGACAACACCGAGGCTCTTCTCAGGAAAGGGCAGAGCAGACTGTTTTTCCTGAGAAGGCTGAGGTCTTTCGGTGTCTGCAACAAGCTGCTGCAAATGTTTTACCAGTCGGTGGTTGCCAGCGTTCTGTTCTTCGCCGTGGCCTGCTGGGGTGGAAACATCTGTGCCAGGGATGCTGCGAAGCTAAACAAACTGGTGAAGAAGGCCAGCTCTGTGGTGGGGACCGGGCTGGACAGCCTAGAGGTGGTGGCAGAACAGAGGATGGGGAAAAAACTGGCGGCCATGCTGGCCAATCCCTCCCACCCGATGTACTGCGAGCTGGCAGGGATGAGGAGCAAGTTCAGCCACAGATTTGTTCTCCCCCGTCAAAGTACAAAAAGATTTGGACAGTCCTTTATTCCAGCTGCACTCCGACTCTACAACCAGGCCCTGCAGGGTGGGGGAGACCTGGAGATGGAACTTTTGGAACTTTTTACTTATTGAGCCTGCACTGTTTTATGTTTTTTTATTGAATGTTTTTCTGTTTTCTGTACTGAATGTTTTCTGCCCTAACTGAGCTGTTTGACAACAAAATTTCCCCATTGGGGACAATAAAGGTTTTCAATCAATCAATCAATCAAAGTGTTAAACAAACCAGAATGTGGGTTTGTGTGGGTGTTCCATCTTCTGGAGATAGTCAGTCAGCTGTTTAGATGAATGAATGAATGATGACCAGGAGACAGGATGAGATGCAGCACGTTCAGGGTTTTGGAAGGGAAAGAGAGAAGGGATACCGGTCTGTAGTTGTGGACAGAAGACGGGTCAAGGGTTGGTTTCTTGAGGAGAGGCGTTGAGTTGATTACGGTGGAGAGGTAAGGAAGGATGTCAGGGGAAATGGATTGGAGAAGAGGGAAGGGGATGGGATCGGGAGGGCAGGTGGTCCGCTGCTTAGATGTGATCAGTGTGAGAATCCCCTCAGGGGAGAGGGGGGGAAAAGATTACAGGCCAGAGACAGAGTGTCGAGCAGAGAGTTTGGAAGGGGTGTTAGGAGGAGGGGCAACGGTGCTGCTAATGTCATCAACCTTCTTTTTGAAGTAGGTGACAAAGTCATCGGCAGACAAGGAGTAAGGGGAGGAGGAGGGTTGAGGAGTGTGGAGAATGTGGAGAACAGTTTTCTAGGATTAGAGGCAGAAGAATGTATTTTGGAATGATAGTAGGAAGCTTTAGCAGCTGATGCAGAGGAGGCGTAGTTGGAGAGGAGAGAGTGATCGAGGTTTAGGTCGTCAGGGAGGCCGTTTTTTCTCCATCTCCTCTTAGCTGCCCTGAACTCTATTCTATTCTATTCGAAGCATGTAGCGTTTCAGAGAGCCAGGGAGCTCGAGGAGAGGATCGAACTGGCTTCAAGGTTAGTGGACAGAGGGCGTCGAAGGATGGGGAGAGAGCGGACAGGAGGGTGGAGGATGCTGAGTCAGTGGATAGAAGGGAGAAGGATTCAACAGAGGGTAGGGAGGATAGGAGAGAAGAAGAGAGGGTGATGGGGGACGGGGTACGTAGGTTGCGACGAGAGGGTCTAGAGTGGTTGGAGACTGACAGGGAAGAGGTGGTTTTGAGGGGGAGGGAGAAGGATACAAAGTGGTGATCAGAAACAGGATCTGGTGAAGACAAGGACTCTCTCTCTCATCCTGTCTCCTGGTCACCAAGCGTGTCTCCCCTCCTTCACAGGCATGCCTGATTTCCTGGAGAAGCTCCATTCTGCAGCGCTGAAGGCCAGGAACCTGGAGGTCGGCATCTACGACTACGTGGGCGTCATAAAGGCCAAAGACAGCAAACACCAGGCCAGCCCCGAGCGCCTGGGGGGGGGGGGGGACAGCACGCGCCCCGGCCAGATCTACGCCTGAGGGGCCGTGTCTTCTCAGCCGGGGGGGCTCGACGAGAACACCTGAGAACACCTGAGAACACCTGAGCCCTCTGGAGGAAACACTCCCATTCTGCTGCCAGGAAGTTGCCATTGGTCCTGGCCGCCTCGCCACTACTCCCGCCAGCCAACCCCCCGAGGGGAAATGCCCTCACGCCCCCCTCCCCACGCCCCCCTCCCCAAACAGACACACCCTCACGCCCCCCTCCCCACGCCCCCCTCCCCAAACAGAAACGCCCTCACGCCCCCCTCCCCAAACAGACACACCCCCACGCCCCCCTCCCCACGCCCTCCTCCCCACGCCTCCCTCCCCACGCCCCCCTCCCCAAACAGAAACGCCCTCACGCCCCCCTCCCCACGCCCCCCTCCCCAAACAGAAACGCCCTCACGCCTCCCTCCCCACGCCCCCCTCCCCAAACAGAAACGCCCTCACGCCCCCCTCCCCAAACAGACACACCCCCACGCCCCCCTCCCCACGCCCTCCTCCCCACGCCCCCCTCCCCAAACAGAAAGTGAGGCGCCAGCCCAGCTGCTGCTGCCGCCAAAGCCTTGTTTGTTTGATCCTGTTTGTTTGATCCTGTTTGTTTGATGCTGTTTGTGATCCTTGTCTGTCCTCATCAGCACTGCAGCACCTGTCTGAAGGCTTGGCGGTTAGGGAGTTCATAATAATAATAAAGAAATAAAATCTTATATGATGGAAGAGTTCTGCAGAACTACGTGCAGTGATGTCAGGAGCTGAACGTCTGACTGACCTCCACAGACCAGGGAAAGGGCGCGTGTGTGTGCGTGTGCGTGTGCGTGTGCGTGTGCGTGTGCGTGTGTGTGTGTGTGTGTGTGTGTGTGTGCGTGCGTGTGCGTGCGCGTGTGTGTGTGTGTGTGTGTGTGTGCGCGTGCGCGAGTGAGTGTGTGTGCGTGCGTGCGTTCGTTCCTCCTCTTGCCCGTCACGCCTTGTCGTTGTGTGTGTTGCTGCCAGGTCGCTTCAGACAGCCTTCACAAGATGGCCGCTCCTGTACACAAGGGACATTGTGTCTTATGTCCACAAGGGACATTGTGTCTTACGGCGACTGCTAAATCCTCAGCAACGATGGTACTATACGCTCAGCTTGTTTTGTTGGTTTGTTGTTTTTCATTTCCATCGCAATTCCCCTCCACTTGCTGATGCTCAGACCTCCCAGAGAAGCTGTCAGCACGGGTCCTTGTGCCGCCTCGTAACATCACAGCTCTGCATTTCAAGGGAGCAGGGTGATATGACTGATTACACTGTATTTCTTATCTCATTCATGGAACACATTATTAACAGATTGCACTATACTAGTTTGCGCTACGGAAGAAGTAAAAGTTAGTGTTTGCTAAACAGTTACTGGACATTCACAGTAAGATGTACCTAACTAGTAGTGAAGACCTTTACTAGTACTGATACAACGTGGAAGGCACACGTTTTCTAACATGTAACCTTTACATCCATTTGTGTGTGTATTTAATATCTTAAGATTAAGCGCGTTCTGGTTTTGTTTTTGAGTGTTGATATGAGTGCATGTCCAAACAGAGATAGCAGTGGTAACTATGGTAACTATGTTTCTCTGTATGTTCCTCCTGGTGGAAGTGTGTGCATGTGTTTAGGTAAGAATACCACATGTGCTCTGAGAAAGCTCTGTTCACATGTGCTCTGAGAAAGCTCTATGTTCACAGCCCAACAGTCTGGCACCAACCACCTCACACCTGTCTGTGCAAACAAAACTAAGTGTAACTACTTATATTGGTTAAATCAGACATCTTTCTTTGAAAGTTCTCTTGATATGGATTTTCAGGCACTTCTGGTATAAATATACATTTAAATGAAACAGATATTTGGTAGTAATGGTCCACCAACAAAAATGTTTAAATTCCTTTCCAGTTCTAAGTTAGTAGTTCATTGGGTCCCATGTATTGTGTAACTTACTCTGAAGTCCAATGTGTGTATAATCCTTGTGTGTTTCTTGGTCTGTAAAACATCAGAATATTACTGTTTTTAAGTGTAAAAGGAATATGAAATGCCTCTAGTTGTTTCTGACCTCCCGTCTCGATGGTCAGTAGTTATGAGATATGAAAGTATATAATTTTTGGCGTCCGTGTTGGAACAATTGTTTGCGATGTTTGAGAATGTTCAGCGTGCGAATGTCAGGCGTGCTGGTGTGTGTTCCCTCCCCAGGCCCCCTGCTGCGCCCCACAGGGGGGGGGGACGTTAGCTCTTCAACACGCGTTCTCACGGGGGGGGGGAGACGTTATCTCTTCAACACGCGTCCTCAAAGGGTTTCCAATCCTTAACTCTTCAGAAACTGTGTGAAAATGTCACTGGAAAATGTATTTAATGCAACCAAGGAAGATGTCGGTTGTACAATAATCGATGGTTTAATGTGGACATGTTGAAACGGAGCAGCTAATCAAATACAATAAACCAATTTGAAATAAAGTCTGTGTTGTCTTACTTATTTTGTAGGTGCTTTGTTAAGATTTGAACCGTGACAGGAAGTCCTGTTCAGACAGGAAGCCCTGTTCAGACAGGAAGCCCTGTTCAGACGGGATTGGTGTTATCTGGGGATGTCAGTGTACAATGTAATGCTGTGCAGTGATTCCCGCAGAAATGAAATATACTTTGGGGGAACGACTCGTGGTGGGCCCCCCCCGTGAAAAATGTTGAGATTTTTTTTCTCAATTCCTGCATTCTAGTGAATTTTCATAGTAACACTGCACTTCAGACAACCTACAACTGATGGTGTCTAGGTCTTTAAGTGTTAAACAGCTGAGAGCAGTCACTGCTGTTTTTTGTGGTCTTCTTTCACACACACATCTTACCAAGTGTGTATGAACATCCTCACAAACCAACAAAGAACATGATCTATATCAAATTTAAGACAGACAACTCCACACTGGTATCTGATCGTCAATCACCGGATAACTTTATTTTAACTATATACAAACTGGTGAATGAAATGATAAAATAATTTATGGGTGGCTCCCCCCAAAGTATAATTTATGGTTTTTTAAGTTTTTTTTACTCACTGAGCACAAATTATACTTTGGGGGGAGCCATTATACTTTGGGGGGCCCCCCAAAGTAACATGCTGTGGGAATCACTGCTGTGCAAGGCAGTCTCTCTCTCTCTCTGTCTCTCTCTCTCTCTCTAAAAAAAAAAGTCTGAGTGGGGCTCATATTTTTCATTTTTATTGACAGTTACAGTGAAGATTTAGACAGGAAGGATGGGTGAGAGAGAGAGGAGGGATGACATGCAGGACATGTCCCCGGCCGGAATCTTACATGGTCAGCGCTTAACCCGCTACGCCACCTAAGCGCCCCTCTCTCTCTCTGTCTCTCTCTCTCTCTGTCTCTCTTTCTTTCTCTCTCTCTGTCCCTCTCTCTGTCTGTCTCTCTCTCTCTCTGTCTCTCTCTCCCTCTCTCTCTCTTTCTCTCTCCCTCCGTCTCTCTCTCTCTCCCTCTCTGTCTGTGTCTCTCTTTCTCTCTCTGTCTCTCTTTCTCCTCTCTCTCTGTCTCTCTTTCTCCTCT
Source organism: Nansenia antarctica (assembly GCF_963989245.1). Classification (NCBI taxonomy): domain Eukaryota; kingdom Metazoa; phylum Chordata; class Actinopteri; order Argentiniformes; family Microstomatidae; genus Nansenia; species Nansenia antarctica. Next base: position 76,590,534 of record NC_137689.1, read on the forward strand.
CTCTCTCTCTCTCTGTGTGTCTCTCTCTCTCTATGAAATCACGTGATTTACAAGAAGCCTGCAGCTGCACTACCTGCCTATGAGCAGCAGGGGGCAGTGCAGTTTACGGTGTATAAATATCACATCCATCATTCTGTACAACTTCCACATGTTTAATTGTTAACAATCACACGTATATGTATAATGTATATATGTATGTAGTTTGTTAACGTTTAACGTTATGGATTCATGCTCATTGGTTGAGTTGTATGACTGATCAACCCGTTGTACAACAACAACAACAACAACAACAACAACAACAACAACAACAACAACAACACAATTACTGCACATTTCAGGTTCCACCATTGTCTCTATGGTCTTTCAGCTTCCTTTTTTCTTCTTCGCTCAAATTTTCGACCATGTAATGTAATGGTCAAACAGCTGCTTCTCACTGTTGAGACAAAATGTTATAAAGAAGTGATTAATAAATAATTTAAGAAACTCACATGCATCAGTGGTTGCAAACTGTCATGGAAATTGTATTAGCACTCTCCAGCTTACCTCAAGTCATACTGTGGTCCACATTTATACATTTCCATGGCTTTCTTATTGGAAACACAGTCCACAGATAAATAAATAAAAAACAAGAATTAGACATAAATAGACATAAATAGGGGGGATATAAATAAAAAATAGAATAGAAATACATTAACTGTACATAGCTCATAACTGTATATAATTATCTTTGTTTTGTCACTATTTGTACTTCTGGTTATATGCCAAACTGCATTTTGTTGTTGGTACTTGTACTCAGCAATGACAATAAAGTTGAATCTAATCTCATATCTGATAACGCTAAACCACATAGGATTACCCAGTTAGCCAAGCCTGATTTATGAACAAAACTACGTGCGAAACAGCCAAATGCGTAACACATCCAACAACCTAAATATTAAATACATATATGAAAACTATAACGTTCATTAATCATATACATATATGTATAACTATATGTTCATTAATCATATTTCGAAATTCTCACCTGAGCTGTATTTGCCATTGTCCTTTAAAATCTCGCGGTCCTCTAAGATCCTTCAAAATCTCGCGGTTTCTCGCGGTTACTTCTGTGATGACGCGCTCGAACCAAATATGGTCTCCATGCGTCCGGGTGTCGCCAAACGAAGGATGCAGCTGGACCCTTCTCCATTTGACACAAGCATCGATACATTTGTATCGACGCACATTGTGTCGGAAGATCGACGCCGTGTCGTGACTACTGCGTCGAGCGTAACATCACTAGTTTATAGCTGAACATGATCTGTCTTTCACAATGGCTCAGCCACTCGTCGATTTGTGCAAGAAGCTATCAGAAGACAAAAATGCACTGACAAAGCTGTCCGTTTCCAATCAGCACGCCAGCTATTTAAACACACATGGCCTTTGTCCCAGAATTGAAAAAACGGCTGTGTGAAAAGCTTAAAAAAGCAACGTTTTCAATGAATATCGACGAAGCTACTAATCTTAACATGGACAAAATCCTCAATGTTCTTGTTCGATTTTTTGATGATGATCTGGCCACAGTAACAACACAACACCTAGCCAGCAGGAAAGTAAACATCGCCAACTCGTCAGCCCTCAATGGTCTTGACTGGTCACTAGTCATCAGTATTCTACTTGATGTAGATCTATTGATCTATTGTTATAGTGATAGTGGCTTAATAAGTGATGCAATCAGTTTGGCCTTAAGATTTAATCAGTTTGTTCTTTTAAAGACATCTAAATATATTATTTTATTTTGTATTGAGTATAAAACAGTATTAATGCATTTTAACATTGAGACATATATTTTGTATTGACTATAAAATAGTATTAATGCATTTAAACATTGAGACAAGAAGCTGTCTTCTGTACCCGCTCTCCCAATATCTCAAACTGTGACCCCCTCCCCAAGAAAAAGTTTCAGGCACAGGATTTTTTCCCACTTTAAGCCTTGACTATATGGACACAATTATGTTTATGAGAATATCAGACTAGTCTAAGGTTTAGACCAGTCTTAATCTATGTTTATGAGAATATAAAACTAAGGCTTAGACCAGTCTTAATCTATGTTTATGAGAATATAAAACTAAGGCTTAGACCAGTCTTAATCTATGTTTATGAGAATATCAGACTAGTCTAAGGCTTAGACCAGTCTTAATCTATGTTTATGGGAATATAACACTAGTCTAAGGCTTAGACCAGTCTTAATCTATGTTTATGAGAATATAAGACAGAAACCTTAGAAAGGGAGGGAAACGGAGAGACAGAGGGAAAGAGAGAGAGGGAGGGAAAGGGAGAGACAAAGGGAGAGACAGAGAGTACTTCATGTGTGTCATAAACTATCTGCATATGGAATGTCAATATGAGTGATTTTCTTTCTTCATCATTATGTATTTTAATAGCAGCTTTTTTGTGCACAAATTTCCTCAGGCCACTAATGCCAGCATGAATCCAGGGGTATATCTGTAATAATGATTATAATTATGGGGACATATCTGATTATGAACACCTGAACTAAGAGCTCAGTAACAGACTTATTCAGCCATGAGTTGATGATTAACTCCAGATGGTAAAGTCTCTCTGATCAAGATTACAACTGGACTAGAGTCACTCCATTCTGGGTTCCCAGATGAGAACAAGGCAGACTGGAGAAGGCAGTGGGCCACAACCATTCACTAAAAGTAAGTGCAAATGTTTGTTTCATGTTTGTTTCATGTTTGTTTCATGTTTGTTTCATGTTTATAACCCCGTTCTTTTATGATCAGAATGATGTCATGTTTATTGTGTGGTGCAGAAACGTCAATGGAACATCCAATCCAAGCACCCACTCTTAAGGTGCATCAGACTGTTGTTGTCTGTGAGCTGAACTGACCAGCCTGCCAGTCTGATTGAACATGACTCTAGATCTGTCACCACTTGTGTGGTTCAGTGTCTGGTCCTAGTGTACATGACTCTAGATCTGTCTCTACTTGTGTGGTTCAGTGTCTGGTCCTAGTGTACATGACTCTAGATCTGTCTCCACTTGTGTGGTTCAGTGTCTGGTCCTATTGTACATGACTCTAGATCTGTCTCCACTTGTGTGGTTCAGTGTCTGGTCCTAGTGTACATGACTCTAGATCTGTCTCCACTTGTGTGGTTCAGTGTCTGGTCCTAGTGTACATGACTCTAGATCTGTCTCCACTTGTGTGGTTCAGTGTCTGGTCCTAGTGTACAGGTGTCATATTGCAGGGATGTATCTGATTGTGGACTCTGGAACTGTGAGCAGAGTAACAGCCAGTCATGTGGGAGTTCATTACACCAATAAAGCTTCTCTCTGTGAAGATAGGAACTAGTGAGGAAGACTGTGAGGAAGGCGTTAAGGCCGTGGAGAGAGAGAGAGAGAGAGAGAGAGAGAGAGAGAGAGAGAGAGAGAGAGAGAGAGAGAGAGAGAAAGGGATAGAGAGAGCGAGGGAGAGATACAGAGAGATATAAAGAGAGAGTGTGAGAGAGAGAGAGATACAGAGATAAAAAGAGAGAGAGAGAGAGTACTGTATGTGTGTGTGTCTTTATATTAAATTCACGTTGTGATTCTCAGGCTGATTCAGTCCTCTCCTGTGATCCGGGGAGTCAGATGTGTGGGACTGGCTGCCACTACATCATTTGACCATGGAGCCGTTGAGGTGAGAGGAGAGAGAGAAACCTGTGTGTGTGTGTGTGTATGTGTGTGTGTGTGTGTGTGTGTGTGTGTGTGTGTGTGTGTGTTCTAACTCATAGAGTGAGTTATCTCCATGTGTATTCCAGCTCAGATCAGCCAGGATGCAGCTCCTCTGAGCCCAGCTGTGTGTCCATGAAGAGAGATCAGGCCAGGGACTCTTCTACAGGAGACTTTGACACAGAGCCACGGTAACATCATGTTCACCTAATAACCTCTACATGTAACATGCACTGGACAGAACTAGGTGTGTGTGTGTGTGTGTGTGTGTGTGTGTGTGTGTGTGTGTGCGTGTGTGGTGTGTGTGTGTGTGTGTGCGTGTGTGGTGTGTGTGTGTGTGTGTGTGTGAGTGTGTGTGTGTGTGTGTGTGTGTGTTGAGACACATATTAAAGGCCTGTCTTGTGTTACAGCACTGTCCAATCAGGATGCAGCTCTGCCCCCAGCTGTGTGTCCATGAAGAGTAATCAGTCGAAGGATCATCCTTGGACACATTTTCGTGAACAAAACATTGACAGTGAACAAAGGTAATATCACACAAGTCCTCACAACCTCTACATGTAAAATACTATGATCCAGTACAAATGTATGGGCTACAATCCAGTACAAATGTTTGGGCTACAATCCAGTACAAATGTTTGGGCTACAATCCAGTACAAATGGATTAAATTAAAAGCACAGCATGGAGTAGGCTTATCAAATAATAACAAAATAACAATACATAACAGAAACGAAAATGGCCATAAAACCGCATCCTACAGACCGCAGCGTCTGGCTGTTCTCCAGGCCTGTTCTAGGTGTTTAACTGTCTGTTCTCCAGGCCTGTTCTAGGTGTTTAACTGTCTGTTCTCCAGGCCTGTTCTAGGTGTTTAACTGGCCTGCTGGGCTGAAACATACTGATACTTTCAGGCTCCATTTGATTTCCACCAGAGAAGGGCATCTCCGTCTCTGTCAATCACGAGCTCTGAACAACAGGCAGTCCTCTCTGATTATTATTATTGTTATTATTATTATTATTTATTTATATTTGTTCTCCATTTATATTAATTTCTGAGGAGAAGCCGTCATGTGACACGTCTTTTGACAGGTTATTTATTTGACAAACGACGTTGTTTACAAAAGCTTCTGTCATCTCATAGCATCTTCAACCACACAGACAGTGGTGCTGGACCAACACTCTTAACACACAGACAGTGGTGCTGGACCAACACTCAGGCCTTTATTATATATAGCAAGATCGAGATCAAAAAAGTTACAACAATATGCAAACTGCAAATTACAAGCTAACGTTAGCTAGTTAGCTTAGTAGCTACGCATTGAGCTTCAGTTTAGTTTAGTTTATTAGTTTATTATATCGAGGACAATCCAAATACATGAACCATATAAAATACAGTAAAAAAGGCAGCGTTAGCCTAATCGGCTAATTTTCAGCTGGAGTCCCTGGCCAGTTGCAACATGGCATCCTGAAAAGTAACGTCATTAGTTAAAATAAAACATTTAAATATTCTAAGAACACGTGGCTGAGACAAGGTACCCCAACATCACACTTGACAAAAAACACAAGTAAGCAAGCTGAGGTGATTACAAGCGGCTGCAACAAACACTAACAGCGCATAGGGGACAGGGACACATGACGTCATAGCAAACACAGTATTTATTTTTACTTTGAATTACGGTAATAATTAAGTAAATGGATATTAATCCGGTAAAGTGGAAAGTGTGATTCCACATAAACAAATATTGATCATGTTCAAGGTTGTGAGGCTCGTAATGCCGCTTCTCTCTGGTCCTCACTCTCTAGCTTCCTGCTGAGTTACCGTAATAACCCTGTAGGCCCTATGGGTAGAAACCACAGCTTTACCGTAATAACCCTATAGGCCCTATGGTAGAAAGCACAGCTTTGAGTTACCGTAATAACCCTGTAGGCCCTATGGGTAGAAAGCACAGCTTTGAGTTACCGTAATAACCCTATAGGCCCTATGGGTAGAAAGCACAGCTTTGAGTTACCGTAATAACCCTATAGGCCCTATGGGTAGAAGGCTCTGCTTTGAGTTACCGTAATAACCCTATAGGCCCTATGGGTAGAAGGCACAGCTTTCAAGCGTTGGAATTTTTCCGATAACACATAGTTTAGGAATTACGGTAATGAGAACAATGTGTGTAAAATGATGTCTACATGCCATGGCCTGTCTTATTAAGGCATGTGTGTGTGTGTGTGTGTGTGTGTGTGTGTGTGTGTGTGTGTGTGTGTGTGTTGAGACACATATTGAAGGTCTGTCTTTTGTTACAGCTCTGTCCAATCAGGATGCAGCTCTGCCTCCAGCTGTGTGTCCATGAAGAGTGATGAGTCGAAGGATCATCCTTGGACACATTTTCGTGAACAAAACATTGACAGTGAACAAAGGTAATATCACACAAGTCCTCACAACCTCTAACATCCCTTTAATAATTATAATAACTTTTTATTTGTATAGCGCTTTTCCTGCAAACGTTGCAGCTCAAAGTGCTCAGCTAATGTTGTAAAGAACCTGTGAAGGAATCCCTGCTGCCTCACCAGGCATGATTATAACCATCATTATTATTACATCTGTGATATATGGATGGACAATCTGGTTACACTTCCACTAGTAATGATGTTTATGGAACAGAGCACACCTCTGAATGATACTAAGTGTTCTGAGCAGCCAAAAGCAACAAGGAGAATATGACACAATGCAACATTGAGACAAGGTGTTTTATTTCCACAGGAGCCGACCCAGATCAGAGGCAGAGATCCCCAGTGGTCCTGACCTGTCCTCTGTGTTGGAGGTGAGTCTTGTTTTACATTTGTAAAGCCACCGTCTGTCAAATGTATTTCCAGTCAGAAGTATTGTCCAGACTCTTGTTTGTAAGCTGTGGGTTAGGGGTTAGGGGTCTTGGCTAATGAGTTAGCAGAGTCTCAGTAGAATTAATCAGGGTGAAATGGCTTCAAAGTGGAGGAACAAATAAAATATTGTATTTATTTATGTAACCTTTGGCCTTGTCCACACGGAGATGAATGTGGGCGTATCTGCCAAAGTGTTTTATCGTAGGGCCGTTTCGTCACACGGAGCCGCGTTCTGGGAGCCTGAAGACGCTCTTTTAACCCGGGTCCCAGAGTGAACACATCTGAAGACGCTATCTTTTAACCCGGGTCCCAGAGTGGACACATCTTAAGACGCCAGACTTGCGCTTCCGTCTTTACAAGCCAGATGCATCCTTCCTGAACCGATGACGCCATAGCCCCGCCTCTCCCTTAACCCGCATGCGCTAACCCAGCCAACAACAACAACAACAACGGCGCCTTACATGGTTGTTGCGTTCGTGCTGCAGAAGCTATTGAGCTTGATTGGGCTTTTACAGCTAAATTACTGCTCCTCCTGAGACATCTTCTGACCCTCACCACTACGTCTCCTAAAGACACCCGCTTTCCCCTCTACTGTGTCCCTAAGAACTTCTATTGCCCCCCTTGTACTGTTTCTCAGTTTCTCCAGTAATATAAAAAAAAAAAAAAAAAAAAAAAAAAAAATTAGTAGAAGGCGATAATAGGGAGAAGGTTTTTCCTTCTATCAGTGGCCCCGGGCCCGAGCTAGAGTACTCTTCCTGCAACGAATGGTGGATTGCTGATTCACATGCTTAGTATTCAAATGTATTGATTGTAAGTCGCTTTGGAATAAGGCGTCTGCTAAATGCCAAAAATGTAAATGTAAATGTAAAATAATAATAATAATAATTCATTAATAATTCATTAAATGTATATCGCGCTTTTGCGTGTCCAGGGGGGGGGTGCAGGGTTAGGGGAGATGGCTAGGGGTAGGGGAGGTTGTATGCATGTCGGGGGGAGGGTGGATGGCAGGGTTAGGGGAGATGGTTAGGGGTAGGGGAGGTTGTATGCATGTCCAGGGGGGGAAGGGGGTGCAGGGTTGGGGGAGATGGCTAGGGGTAGGGGAGGTTGTATGCATGTCGGGGGGAGGGTGGATGGCAGGGTTAGGGGAGATGGTTAGGGGTAGGGGAGGTTGTATGCATGTCGGGGGGAGGGTGGATGGCAGGGTTAGGGGAGATGGTTAGGGGTAGGGGAGGTTGTATGCATGTCGGGGGGAGGGTGGATGGCAGGGTTAGGGGAGATGGCTAGGGGTAGGGGAGGTTGTATGCATGTCCAGGGGGGGGGGGGTGCAGGGTTAGGGGAGATGGCTAGGGGTAGGGGAGGTTGTATGCATGTCGGGGGGAGGGTGGATGGCAGGGTTAGGGGAGATGGTTAGGGGTAGGGGAGGTTGTATGCATGTCCAGGGGGGGAAGGGGGTGCAGGGTTGGGGGAGATGGCTAGGGGTAGGGGAGGTTGTATGCATGTCGGGGGGAGGGTGGATGGCAGGGTTAGGGGAGATGGTTAGGGGTAGGGGAGGTTGTATGCATGTCGGGGGGAGGGTGGATGGCAGGGTTAGGGGAGATGGTTAGGGGTAGGGGAGGTTGTATGCATGTCGGGGGGAGGGTGGATGGCAGGGTTAGGGGAGATGGCTAGGGGTAGGGGAGGTTGTATGCATGTCCAGGGGGGGGGGGGGTGCAGGGTTAGGGGAGATGGCTAGGGGTAGGGGAGGTTGTATGCATGTCCAGGGGGGAGGAGGGTGGCAGGGTTAGGGGAGATGGTTAGGGGTAGGGGAGGTTGTATGCATGTCCAGGGGGGGAGGGGGGGCAGGGTTAGGGGAGATGGCTAGGGGTAGGGGAGGTTGTATGCATGTCCAGGGGGGAGGAGGGTGGCAGGGTTAGGGGAGATGGTTAGGGGTAGGGGAGGTTGTATGCATGTCCAGGGGGGGAGGGGGGGCAGGGTTAGGGGAGATGGCTAGGGGTAGGGGAGGTTGTATGCATGTCGGGGGGAGGGTGGATGGCAGGGTTAGGGGAGATGGTTAGGGGTAGGGGAGGTTGTATGCATGTCGGGGGGAGGGTGGATGGCAGGGTTAGGGGAGATGGTTAGGGGTAGGGGAGGTTGTATGCGTGTCCAGGGGGGGGGGGGGGGTGCAGGGTTGGGGGAGATGGCTAGGGGTAGGGGAGGTTGTATGCATGTCGGGGGAGGGTGGATGGCAGGGTTAGGGGAGATGGTTAGGGGTAGGGGAGGTTGTATGCATGTCGGGGGGAGGGTGGATGGCAGGGTTAGGGGAGATGGTTAGGGGTAGGGGAGGTTGTATGCATGTCGGGGGGAGGGTGGATGGCAGGGTTAGGGGAGATGGTTAGGGGTAGGGGAGGTTGTATGCATGTCCAGGGGGGGAGGGGGGTGGCAGGGTTAGGGGAGATGGTTAGGGGTAGGGGAGGTTGTATGCATGTCGGGGGAGGGTGGATGGCAGGGTTAGGGGAGATGGTTAGGGGTAGGGGAGGTTGTATGCATGTCCAGGGGGGGAGGGGGTGGCAGGGTTAGGGGAGATGGCTAGGGGTAGGGGAGGTTGTATGCATGTCGGGGGGAGGGTGGATGGCAGGGTTAGGGGAGGTTGTATCCATGTCCAGGGGAGGGTGGATGGCAGGGTTAGGGGAGATGGTTAGGGGTAGGGGAGGTTGTTTGCGTGTCCGGGGGGGGGGGGGGTGGCAGGGTTAGGGGAGATGGTTAGGGGTAGGGGAGGTTGTAAGCATGGGAGAACATCCACCTCATTTTTCTGGTTTTCTGCTCGAAATGACATGCCCACAGTGAATATAGAATATCTCCACAATCACAAGGGCCTTCATAATGATATTGTTATGAAAGCTACCACCTGTGGGGTGGCTGTAGAAGTGTCAGAATCAAAATCTATGTTACTGTGTCAGAGCAAATAGAGCTAGAACATTATAAAACATCTCAAATTCAGTCTCCGCCTAAAAAAACAACAGCTTTTACAGTGAATATCACCTTGGAAACCTGATAACGAAGCCCAAATCATCTAGGAATCAGTACTCCAGGGTCTTATTAGTACTTGTGCCAAAGTCGATGCTAGTAATGTGAGCAAATGCAACTTTGTACCTGTTTTAGTACAGGTATGTTTAGGCGGACACCTATATGTTTAGGCCATTTGGAGATATGTTGGCACCATCTTTGACCTTTGACCTTTCTCATGTATCAGATATCTTTTTATTTATTTTTTTGGGGGTTGGCCGACTAATGGTATGGAAATTCGGCGTTGAAACCGGACATGACACATTCTCCAGTTGGAGAAAACTGGATGTGACTTAGGCCGTGTTTACCGTCTCAGGGAAAAAATGGTGGCATCGTATAGCATGCAAAATTGTGAAAAAAATTTGATATCGATGAAGAGAATTGATAGAGGTAAACTCTTTATATCACTTCGGATGCCGATGGGGGTCCGTTGGCTCCTATGAGGTTAAAGGCGAGGAGTGAGGGTGAGTCTCTGAGTGGTTGAGGGAGAGAGTTCCAGAGGCGGGGTGCAGCTCGTGAAAAGGCACGGTGACCGAAGCTTTGAGGGTGGGACAGTGAGGGGAACAATGGATGAGGATCGGAGGGTACGGGTAGGGCGGTGGGGGAGAAGGAGGTCAGTCAGGTAAGGGGGGGCCAGGCTATGGAGGGCTTTGTATGTGAGGATGAGCACTTTGAATTGGATACGTTCTTTGATGGGGAGCCAGTGGAGAGAGTGGAGGACAGGAGTGATGTGGTCACGGGAGCGGGTGTTTGAGAGGAGGCGTGCAGCAGAGTTTTGGACCATCTGGAGTCTATGGAGGGAGCGGGAGGTGATGCCGGTGAGTAGGGAGTTGCAGTAGTCGAGGCGGGAGGAGATGAAGGCGTGGATGAGGGATTCAGCAGCGGACGGGGAGAGGCAGTGTCTAATTTTTGCAATGTTGCGGAGGTGGAAGTAGGAGGTCTTGACGATGGAGCTGACGTGGGGATCAAATGAGAGGGTGGGGTCCAGGATGAAGCCAAGGTTGCGAGCCAGGGGGGAGGGGGTGATGGTTGTGTCGTCAATGGTGAGTGTGATGGGTCCGGTTTTATTGAGAATGGATTTGGTGCCGATGAGGATGACTTCGGTCTTTTCACTGTTGAGTTTGAGGAAGTTGTGTGTTAGCCAGGTTTTTATTGCTGAAATGCAGATTTCAATGTGAGTGAGGGGTGGGTTCTGGGTGGATTTTGTGGTGATGTAAATCTGGGTGTCGTCGGCGTAGCAGTGGAAGTCCAGATTGGAGTGCGTCACGGTAGGAGGAGGTGTGTTGCTTGTAGGCTTCGGCGTGGACAGTGAGGTGGGTTCTATTGTGGAGTCGTTCGAGTTGGCGGCCGGTCTGTTTCATGGTGCGCAGTTCAGGGGTGAACCAGGGGGAGGAGGAGGTGAAGGAGACAGTGGTGGTTTTCAAGGGGGCCAGTGAGTCAAGGGAGTCAGAGAGAATGGGGTTGAGCATGGGGGCATAGTCTGGAGGGTTGGAGGGGGTGGAGTCAGTGAGGAGGGCAGAGGATATGGACTGAGATAGAGTGAGGGTTGACAGATTTTATGTTACGGAAAGAGATGGTGCGTTTGATGGGGTGGCGCGGTAGGGGCAGGGGGGCAGAGAAGAGGATGCAGTGGTGGTCAGAGAGTGGGAAAGGAAGAGGGTGGGGGTTGGATATGGGTAGGGAGGCAGAGCAGACAAGGTGGAGTGTGTGGCCTTTTACATGGGTGGGGGAGTTGATGTGCTGGGTGAGGTGAGGTGGGTGAATCAAGGAGAGAGAGGAAGTCAGAGGTGAGGTTGGAGTTGGGTTGGTCCACATGGATATTAAAGTCACTGTACTGTGTACGGCTCCTCTACTACTACCACCACCAGCAACAAATGGACCTGGAGAACAGCTACAACATGTTCTTCAACATTTAATATTATATTAATTAAATTAATCAGTGGTTTCGTTTGGACGCACATATTTCTTGAGATGACTTCGTGTTTATGGAAAACCTTTTTAAAATGAAAAAGAAAAAGATCGGTTCTGTCTCTGTGTGGATGTGGCCTTTATTTAACCAGCTAAGACCCATTGAGGTTAACAGCTGTTTTGCGAGGGTGACCTGGCAAGAAGGCACACAGGGAAGTAGCAGTGTGTACATGAAATGTTACAACAATACAAATATACAGAAAACACTTAATGTCAAGTTACCAACGCATTATGAAATACAAAACAACTGCAGCATCAAAAACATTGTTGTTGATCAGAGACTTAAAAACAGGCAAGGATACTAACTCCTCTAACTTCAGAATGTTTGAAGTGTGATCCAGGATGAAGGGCATTATGGGAAACATATACAGTATGTTCCCTGCCTCAGTTCTAGCCTGAGGAACAGACAAGGACAGCAGCGGGTGTGAATACTGTTCTAGTAACACTACTAGGACTGAGTGGCTGATCTAGTAAGGAACAGAGATACAGAGGGAGTTGCCCTATCAATGCTTTGTACACAAAGGTGTACCAGTGCTTTAGCCTCCTGGTGGAGAGAGAGCTCCATTGCACCCTGGCAGACCATTCACAGTGATGAGTGATCTAGCATCATTAATGAATCTTAAAGCACCATGATATACTGTATCAAGAGCTGTTAAGGTACCATGATATACTGTATCAAGAGCTGTTAAGGTCCTAGGACTTCAGACAAGATCATTTCTAACTGATATTGAAAAAAAAGATGTGTCCCTAAAATAAAAACCCAATTTCAACTTAAGTTTTTTGGTCTCTTTAGTTTCAGCTTTTCAATGTGCTATTTAAAATGTAGCTTTTCATCTAACCACATCCCAAGGTACTTATAGGAGGGGACCCTAACAATATGCTGAGATAAGATCAAATCTGCATACAGTTCAAAAGAAAGTTCATTTATTTTTTCCATTGACTTTTGAAGCGGTTTTAATTTCTTCTTCAGTTGCCTGAAGAGGATGAGAGGCAGAGGGTGGGGGCCAGGAAGGAGGCTGGACAGATGCTGAGAGCCATGAACCAGATGGAGCTCACTGTCACACTGGAGAGTAAGAGCTTCCTACTATCAGTCTGTCATGTGACTTCTTCTACTGAATATCAACCATGTGACTAGTTCTACAGAATATCAACCTTGTTGTGCAAATATAAGCTATTCTTCCTGTTTTTACTGACTATGATTGTGTGTTTACGGTTTAAGGTTAATGAAATACTGTAACATTTTTGGCATAATTTGTTCCCTCAGATGAGCGTGCTGTGGAGTGCCAACTTAAACTGAAACTCAACCATAAGAGCAGGTGTCAGTGTGTGTTTGAGGGAATAGCTAAACAAGGCAACCCAAAACTTCTCAATGAGATCTTCACAGAGGTCTACATCATTCAGGGTGGAAGTGGAGAGGTCAATAATGAACATGAGGTCAGACAGATTGAGACAGCATCCAGAAGACCAGCTACAGAAGAGACACCAATCAAATGCAAAGACATCTTCAAACCCTCACCTGGACAAGACAGACCAATCAGAAATGTGTTAACTAGGGGAGTCGCTGGCATTGGAAAGACAATCTCTGTGCAGAAGTCTATTTTGGACTGGGCTGAAGGAGAAGCCAATCAGGATGTCCAGTTCATATTTTCACTCCCTTTCAGAGAGTTGAATTTATGCATCGGCAAAAACTACAGTTTGTTGGAACTCCTCGATCACTTCTATGTGGAAACAAAAGAATCAGGAATCTCCAACTATGACAAATACAAAGTTGTGTTTGTCTTTGATGGTCTGGATGAGTGTCGACTTCCTCTAGACTTCCAGAACAACAAGAGATGTTGTGATGTCACAGAGTCAGCCTCAGTGGACGTGCTGCTGACAAACCTCATCAAGGGGAATCTGCTTCCCTCTGCTCTCCTCTGGTTAACCTCCCGACCTGCAGCAGCCAATCAGATTCCTCCTGAGTGTGTTGACCGGGTGACAGAGGTACGAGGGTTCAACGACCCACAGAAGGAGGAGTACTTCAGGAAGAGAATCAGTGATGAGAACATGGCCAACAGAATCATCAAACATGTTGAGGGATCAAGGAGTCTCCACATCATGTGCCACATACCAGTGTTCTGTTGGGTCTCAGCCACTACTCTGGAGAGACTGATGGGTGAAGCAGAGGGAGGAGAGATGCCCAAGACTCTGACACAGATGTACACACACTTCCTGGTGTTTCAGACCGTACAGACGAAAGTGAAGTATTCTGGAGTCCATGACAGAGATTCACTCTGGGACAAAAAGATCATTCTGTCACTGGGAAAACTGGCCTTCAAACAGCTGGAAAATGGACATCTGATCTTCTACGAGGAGGAACTAAAAGAGTGTGGCATTGACGTCGGAGAAGCAGAGTACTCAGGAGTGTGCACACAGATCTTTAGGGAGGAGAGTGGACTGCACCAAGGGAAAGTGTACTGCTTTGTGCATCTGAGTGTTCAGGAGTTTCTCGCTGCTCTGTATGTGTTCCTCACATTCAACGACAGCAATACCAATCTTATGAACACACCACCCACAATCAGAGAGAAAGCAGCCATCAGCCTCTACAAGAGCGCAGTAGACAAGGCCTTGCAGAGTGAGAATGGACACCTGGACCTGTTCCTCCGCTTCCTCCTGGGCCTCTCACTGGAGTCCAATCAGAATCTCCTACGAGGCCTTCTAAAAAAGAAAGGCCTAATAAGGCTTTTTCTGACACCGACACGAAGCAGCTCACAGACCAATAAGGAAACAGTCAAGTACATCAAGGAGAAGATCCAGGAGAATCCCTCTTCAGAGAGATGCATCAACCTGTTCCACTGTCTGAATGAGCTGAATGACCATTCTCTAGTGAAGGAGGTCCAACGCTACCTGGAGTCAGATGATCTCTCAGGGGCCAAACTCTCACCTGCACAGTGGTCAGCTCTGTCCTTTGTGTTGCTGACTGGTCAAGGCAACTTGGATGAATTTAACCTCAGCGATTACTCCAGATCAGAGAAGTGTCTCCTGGGGCTACTGCCAGTGTTCAGAGTCTCACGAACAGCCAAGTGAGTATCTCAATTGTTGGCTTTTGTTGCTTATGAATGTCTCTGTTGACTCTGCGTTGTGTTTAGTACCAACAATTAAAATAATTTTACAATTAACGATCCAACACGAATATGCAGTGGTTTGACAGAAAAGGTGGTGTTTATTCAACAAGTTCAGATGTTTACAGTCTTTACAGTAGGAGGGATTAAAATCCCCAAATGACTCCTGTCTGTTTGCCTGTCACCCTCACGCGTATGAAATAATCTGGCATTCAGACAACAACTTATAGAGTTCTCTACCAGTGGGAGTCATCATAACTTATCAGACACTAAAACTGCTAAACTGTGTACAGAGGTCAACGGGGGACAGAGTTGATCAACATCACATTCCTGGGTGAAAAACATGACCAACACACACCCTGTCATATGAAAAACATGACCAACACACACCCTGTCATATGAAAAACATGACCAACACACACCCTGTCATATGAAAAACATGACCAACACACACCCTGACATATGAAAAACATGACCAACACACACCCTGTCATATGAAAAACATGACCAACACACACCCTGTCATATGAAAAACATGACCAACACACACCCTGTCATATGAAAAACATGACCAACACACACCCTGTCATATGAAAAACATGACCAACACACACCCTGTCATATGAAAAACATGACCAACACACACCCTGTCATATGAAAAACATGACCAACACACACCCTGTCATATGAAAAACATGACCAACACACACCCTGTCATATGAAAAACATGACCAACACACACCCTGTCATATGAAAAACATGACCAACACACACCCTGTCATATGAAAAACATGACCAACACACACCCTGTCATTTGAAAAACTCACACAAAGCCAGAATGTAGTTACCGTAAATCCTCTAATATTGGCTCCTTTATTTACTGAGCCGCAGAGAGCAGCAGGCCTTTGTTGGAGGCAGGCTTATATTAGAGGGAGGCCTTTATTTCTTACATTAAACTCTCATGGACATAATCCTTCATTTCCTGACTTTTATTGCAAACCATTGCACAAACCAAACACAAAGCAAATACATTAACTTCACAGTTAAATTATCGTTATAACGACCAGATTACCAGTAAACTGGAATACCACAGGTATTAACAAATAACATAAATGTGCCCAATGCCACATACAAACTAAACTAAACAAATGGCAGACTGGCAGTTTACAGCACAGTCAATAAGAATCAGATTCAGCGTCAATATCAGCAAAATACGGCCCTGCATCTCTCCAGTTTACAGCATAACCACCAGATTAAACTGTTATATTAACAACATAACATCATCACATTCACAGCATAACCACCAGATTAAACTGTTATATTAACAACATAACATCACATTCACAGCATAACCACCAGATTAAACTGTTATATTAACAACATAACATCATCACATTCACAACATAACCACCAGATTAAACTGTTATATTAACAACATCATCACATTCACAGCATAACGACCAGATTAAACTGTTATATTAACAACATAACATCATCACATTCACAGCATAACCACCAGATTAAACTGTTATATTAACAACATAACATCATCACATTCACAACATAACCACCAGATTAAACTTGTATATTAACAACATCATCACATTCACAGCATAACCACCAGATTAAACTGTTATATTAACAACATAACATCATCACATTCACAGCATAACCACCAGATTAAACTGTTATATTAACAACATAACATCATCACATTCACAGCATAACCACCAGATTAAACTGTTATATTAACAACATAACATCATCACATTCACAACATAACCACCAGATTAAACTTGTATATTAACAACATCATCACATTCACAGCATAACCACCAGATTAAACTGTTATATTAACAACATAACATCATCACATTCACAGCATAACCACCAGATTAAACTGTTATATTAACAACATAACATCATCACATTCACAGCATAACCACCAGATTAAACTGTTATATTAACAACATAACATCATCACATTCACAGCATAACCACCAGATTAAACTGTTATATTAACAACATAACATCATCACATTCACAGCATAACCACCAGATTAAACTGTTATATTAACAACATAACATCATCACATTCACAGCATAACCACCAGATTAAACTGTTATATTAACAACATAACATCATCACATTCCCACCACCAGCTAGCCGTGCTCTTCCCTTCAGCTCAGTTTAGCTGTTTTAAGTCCATAGAACAGAACACATAGAACCATCGTACCATTACCACAGATGTCTTACTGTTACATCTTTTGTATTACTGTTATATTTTTCTATGAAGGCTGGAGAGATGTAACCTCACAAAGAGATGCTGTGAAGCGCTGGCCTCAGCTCTCAGCTCAAACTCCTCCCACCTGAGAGAGCTGGACCTCAGTCAGAACAATCTACAAGACTCAGGAGTGAAGCTGCTCTCTGCTGGACTGGAGAGTCCACACTGCAAACTGGAGACACAGAGGTGTGTAGACATACTGGCTAATATACAGTCAAAGTCAGCTTCATTGTCAATCCAATACATGTACAGACATACAGAGGGCTGAAATTGCGTTTCCCTCTCATCCACGGTGCATAGCAAACAAAAACAATAAATAACGATATAATACGACAACTTTTAAAATAACTATAGATACAAAAAATACTAGATAAAAGATTGGAAATGTGCGGTACAATGTACAGGGGTGGAATACAATATGAACAATGACAATAGTGGTAATTGGCTCAGTATAATAGAGTAAAGTGGCTAAAGTACAGGTATGCTTGTATGTATGTATGTATGTATGTATGTATGTATGTATGTGTGTGTATGTATGTATGTATATGGATGTATGTATGTATGTGTGTATGTATGTATGTGTGTATGTATGTATGTATGTATGTATGTATGTATGTATGTATGTACAGGTATGCTTGTATGTATGTATGTATGTATGTATGTATGTATGTATGTATGTATGAATGTATGTATGTATGTATGTATGTATGTATGTATGTATGTATGTATGTATGTATGTATGTATGTATGTATGTATGTATGTATGTATGTATGTATGTATGTATGTAGGTAGGTAGGTAGGTAGGTAGGTAGGTAGGTAGGTAGGTAGGTAGGTAGGTAGGTAGGTAAGTAGGTATGAATGTATGTATGTATGTATGTATGTATGTATGTATGTATGTATGTATGTAGGTAGGTAGGTAGGTAGGTAGGTAGGTAGGTAAGTAGGTATGAATGTATGTATGTATGTATGTATGTATGTATGTATGTATGTATGTATGTATGTATGTATGTATGTATGTATGTATGTATGTATGAAGTGAGATTGTTCTTAGTCCGGAGTCAGTGGGGGCAGAGTAGGAGGGGCGGGGAGAGAGTTCAGCTTCCTGACAGTGGGGGCAGGGGGTAATATACAGTATTTCACTTTTAATCCACAGATGCTTGAATATGAAGATATATTAATATAAACTCATATAAGTAAACAATGAAATATCCAATGTTAAAAGAGAGACATTGAGGTAAAGGCCATAACCTTTTTGATGCAATCATTTGTCTTCTTTCAATGTAAAAGTAGGTTACTCTTAATGATACACTACAAGACTTGAATTTTAGCTAAATTAAAATGTTGTTCATCTCTAACTTTTGCTTCAGTGTTGAATGTATAGTGTATGGTGTGTTGAGTGTATGGTGTGTTGAGTGTATGGTGTGTTGAGTGTATGGGTTGTTGAGTGTATGGTGTATGGTGTGTTGAGGTCAAATCAAATGAAAGCTGTTCATATGCACAGGATACAGGATGTAAACGCTACAATGAAATGCTGCTACGAGCCTCTCAACCTCTCAACAGCACAGTGAAATATCAAGGAGAAGAAATACAAATAAATAATAACAACTACACAATAGGCAGTAGGGCACAGTAAAAGTACCAAGTCAATAACAATTCAATTATCATAACAGGTCAATAACAGCCAAGTGAGTATCTCAATTGTTGGCTTTTGTTGTTTATGAATGTCTCTGTTGACTCTGCGTTGTGTTTAGTACCAACAATTAAAAGAAGTTTCCAATTAACAATCCAACACGAATATGCGGTGGTTTGACAGAAAAGGTGGTGTTTATTCAACAAGTTCAGATGTTACAGTCTTTACAGTAGGAGGGATTAAAATCCCCAAATGACTCCTGTCTGTTTGCCTGTCACCCTCACGCGTATGAAAGAATCTGGCATTCAGACAACAACTTATAGGGCCGGTTTCAGAGACAAGGCTTAAGCCTAGTCCTGGACTAAATCACACTTTCAATGTAAAATCTCCATTGAAGATGTTTTTTAGTCTAGGACTAGGCTTAAGCCTTGTCTGTGAAACCGGCCCTAAAACTGCTAAACTGTGTACAGAGGTCAACGGGGGACAGAGTTTATCAACATCACATTCCTGGGTGAAAAACATGACCAACACACACCCTGTCATATGAAAAACATGACCAACACACACCCTGTCATATGAAAAACATGACCAACACACACCCTGTCATATGAAAAACATGACCAACACACACCCTGTCATATGAAAAACATGACCAACACACACCCTGTCATATGAAAAACATGACCAACACACACCCTGTCATATGAAAAACATGACCAACACACACCCTGTCATATGAAAAACATGACCAACACACACCCTGTCATATGAAAAACATGACCAACACACACCCTGTCATATGAAAAACATGACCAACACACACCCTGTCATATGAAAAACTCACACAAAGCCAGAATGTAGATACCGTAAATCCTCTAATATTGGCGCCTTTATTTACTGAGCCGCAGAGAGCAGCAGGCCTTTGTTGGAGGCAGGCTTATATTAGAGGGAGGCCTTTATTTCTTACATTAAACTCTCATGGACATATTCCTTCATTTCCTGACTTTTATTGCAAAACATTGCACAAACCAAACACAAAGCAAATACATTAACTTCACAGTTAAATTATCGTAATAACGATCAGATTACCAGTAAACTGGAATACCACAGGTATTAACAAAATCTAACATAAATGTGCCCAATGCCACATAAAAACAGAACTAAACAAATGGCAGACTGGCCAGTTTACAGCACAGTCAATAAGAATCAGATTCAGCGTCAATATCAGCAAAATACGGCCCTGCATCTCTCAGTGAAAATACGCCCTGTCATCCAACACACTAATCAAAGAGGCCTACCGCTATGTAAACAGCCAGTTTACAGCATAACCACCAGATTAAACTGTTATATTAACAACATAACATCATCACATTCACAGCATAACGACCAGATTAAACTGTTATATTAACAACATAACATCATCACATTCACAACATAACCACCAGATTAAACTGTTATATTAACAATATAACATCATCACATTCACAGCATAACGACCAGATTAAACTGTTATATTAACAACATAACATCATCACATTCACAGCATAACAACCAGATTAAACTGTTATATTAACAACATCATCACATTCACAGCATAACCACCAGATTAAACTGTTATATTAACAACATAACATCATCACATTCACAGCATAACGACCAGATTAAACTGTTATATTAACAACATCATCACATTCACAGCATAACCACCAGATTAAACTGTTATATTAACAACATAACATCATCACATTCACAGCATAACGACCAGATTAAACTGTTATATTAACAACATAACATCATCACATTCACAGCATAACGACCAGATTAAACTGTTATATTAACAACATAACATCATCACATTCACAGCATAACAACCAGATTAAACTGTTATATTAACAACATCATCACATTCACAGCATAACCACCAGATTAAACTGTTATATTAACAATATAACATCATCACATTCACAGCATAACCACCAGATTAAACTGTTATATTAACAACATAACATCATCACATTCACAGCACATTCCCACCACCAGCTAGCCGTGCTCTTCCCTTCAGCTCAGTTTAGCTGTTTTAAGTCCATAGAACAGAACACATAGAACCATCGTACCATTACCACAGATGTCTGACTGTTACATCTTTTGTATTACTGTTATATTTTTCTATGAAGGCTGGTTGGATGTGACCTCACAGAGAGATGCTGTGAAGCGCTGGCCTCAGCTCTCAGCTCAAACTCCTCCCACCTGAGAGAGCTGCACCTCAGTAACAACAATCTACAAGACTCAGGAGTGAAGCTGCTCTCTGCTGGACTGGAGAGTCCACACTGCAAACTGGAGACACTGGGGTGAGTAGACATACTGGCTAATATACAGTCAAAGTCAGCTTCATTGTCAATCCAATACATGTACAGACATACAGAGGGCTGAAATTGCGTTTCCCTCTCATCCACGGTGCATAGCAAACAAAAACAATAAATAACAATATAATACGACAACATTACAAAATAACTATAGATACAAAAAATACTAGATAAAAGATTTGAAATGTGCGGTACAATGTACAGGGGTGGAATACAATATGAACAATGACAATAGTGCAATAGTGGTAATTGGCTCAGTATAATAGAGTAAAGTGGCTAAAGTACAGGTATGCTTGTATGTATGTATGTATGTATGTATGTATGTATGTATGTATGTATGTATGTATGTATGTATGTATGTGTGTGTATGTGTGTGTGTGTATGTATGTATGTATGTATGTGTGTATGTATGTATGTATGTATGTGTGTATGTATGTATGTATGTACAAGTATGCTTGTATGTATGTATGTATGCATGTATGTATGTATGTATGTATGTATGTATGTATGTATGTATGCTTGTATGTATGTATGTATGTATGTATGTATGTATGTATGTATGTATGTATGTATGTATGTATGAAGTGAGATTGTTCTTAGTCCGGAGTCAGTGGGGGCAGAGTAGGAGGGGGGGCGGGGAGAGAGTTCAGCTTCCTGACAGCGGGGGCAGGGGGTAATATACAGTATTTCACTTTTAATCCACAGATGCTTGAATATGAAGATATATGAATATAAACTCATAATATGAGTATATTGGATATTTCATTGTTTACTTATATTATAAGTAAACAATGAAATATCCAATGTTAAAAGAGAGACATTGAGGTAAAGGTGATAACCTTTTTAATACAATCATTTTACAATAATGTGTCTTCTTTCAATGTAAAAGTAGGTTACTCTTAATGATACACTACAAAACTAGAATTTTAGCTAAATTAAAATGTTGTTGATTACAAACTTTTGCTTCACTGTTGCGTGTATGGTGTATGGTGTGTTGAGTGTATGGTGTGTTGAGTGTATGGTGTGTTGAGGTCAAATCAAATTAAAGCTGTTCATATGCACAGGATACAGGATGTAAACGCTACAATGAAATGCTGCTACGAGCCCCTCAACCTCTCAACCTCTCAACCTCTCAACCTCTCAACCTCTCAACCTCTCAACCTCTCAACCTGTCAACCTCTCAACCTCTCAACCTCTCAACCTCTCAACCTCTCAACCTCTCAACAGCACAGTGAAATATCAAGGAGAAGAAATACAAATAAATAATAACAACTACACAATAGGCAGTAGGGCACAGTAAAAGTACCAAGTCAATAACAATTAAATGATCATAACAAGTCAATAAAGTTATCATTCTCTATGATATATCAATCCATTTCTTACGTCAGTAACACAAAAAATCTTTAATCTTAGGTGACCATTTTTGACCAATGAGATCATTTCAGGGCATTATTATACATATAATTATATATATTATATTCCTGACTATTTCCCTTTTAGCTCAGGATCACCCCCAGAGGCAAAGTCCTCCATCATGTAACTTTAACAGTTTTTGATCTAACCACATCATTTCCTGAAGCGTAGCGTTAGTTCAGACGGGTTGAGTCAGAGGGTGCAGCTGTCTGTCAGGTGACCAGAGGACAGCCAGCGATCGTACCTCTAGTGACACATGTTAGTGTTGACTACTCATATGGAGAAGCAATGTAAAGGACATTGTTAAAAGAAGAAACAAGGTCAAGGCCTGACCTCACTGAATGCATGTACGAAAGGCGCTATATAAATAAAGCTTTACTTACTTACTTACTTACAATCTTTTGTCAGTATTGTAATTATTACTGTAGGCTACACTGAACTGTTATGGACTTACTGCATCATTTTATTGAATTCTTATTCAGGCTGGAGGGATGTGACCTCACAGAGAGATGCTGTGAAGCGCTGGCCTCAGCTCTCAGCTCAAACTCCTCCCACCTGAGAGAGCTGCACCTCAGTAACAACAATCTACAAGACTCAGGAGTGAAGCTGCTCTCTGCTGGACTGGAGAGTCCACACTGCAAACTGGAGACACTGACGTGAGTAGACATACTGGCTAATATACAGTCAGCTTCATTGTCAATCCAATACATGTACAGACATACAGAGGGCTGAAATTGCGTTTCCCTCTCATCCACGGTGCATAGCAAACAAAAACAATAAATAACAATATAATACGACAAGATTAAAAAGAACTATATATACAAAAAATACTAGATAAAAGATTTGAAATGTGCGGTACAATGTACAGGGGTGGAATACAATATGAACAATGACAATAGTGGTAATTGGCTCAGTATAATAGAGTAAAGTGGCTAAAGTACAGGTATGCTTGTATGTATGTATGTATGTATGTATGTATGTATGTATGTATGTATGTATGTATGTATGTATGTATGTATGTATGTATGCATGTATGTATGTATGTATGTATGTATGTATGTATGTATGTGTGTATGTATGTATGTATGTATGTATGTATGTATGTATGTATGTATGTATGTATGTATGTATGTATGTATGTATGTATGTATGTATGTATGTATGTATGTATGTATGTATGTATGTATGTGTGTATGATGTGAGATTGTTCTTAGTCCGGAGTCAGTGAGGGCAGAGTAGGGGGGGGGCAGAGTAGGAGGGGGCAGAGTAGGAGGGGGCAGAGTAGGAGGGGGGCAGAGTAGGAGGGGGCAGAGTAGGAGGGGGCAGAGTAGGAGGGGGGCAGAGTAGGGGGGGGGCAGAGTAGGGGGGGGGCAGAGTAGGAGGGGGCAGAGTAGGAGGGGGCAGAGTAGGAGGGGGCAGAGTAGGAGGGGGGCAGAGTAGGAGGGGGCAGAGTAGGAGGGGGCAGAGTAGGGGGGGGGCAGAGTAGGGGGGGGGCAGAGTAGGAGGGGGCAGAGTAGGAGGGGGCAGAGTAGGAGGGGGGCAGAGTAGGAGGGGGCAGAGTAGGAGGGGGCAGAGTAGGGGGGGGCAGAGTAGGGGGGGTGGGGGCAGAGTAGGAGGGGGCAGAGTAGGAGGGCGCCAGAGTAGGAGGGGGGCAGAGTAGGAGGGGGTCAGAGTAGGAGGGGGCAGAGTAGGAGGGGGTCAGAGTAGGAGGGGGGCAGAGTAGGAGGGGGGGCAGAGTAGGAGGGGGTCAGAGTAGGAGGGGGGCAGAGTAGGAGGGGGGGCAGAGTAGGAGGGGGCAGAGTAGGAGGGGGCAGAGTAGGAGGGGGCAGAGTAGAGGGGGGGCAGAGTAGGAGGGGGGCAGAGTAGGAGGGGGCAGAGTAGGAGGGGGCAGAGTAGGAGGGGGGCAGAGTAAGGGGGGGGGGAGCAGAGTAGGGGGGGGGCAGAGTAGGAGGGGGCAGAGTAGGAGGGGGTCAGAGTAGGAGGGGGCAGAGTAGGAGGGGGGCAGAGTAGGAGGGGGTCAGAGTAGGAGGGGGCAGAGTAGGAGGGGGCAGAGTAGGAGGGGGCAGAGTAGGAGGGGGCAGAGTAGAGGGGGGGCAGAGTAGGAGGGGGGCAGAGTAGGAGGGGGGCAGAGTAGGAGGGGGCAGAGTAGGAAGGGGCAGAGTAGGAGGGGGGCAGAGTAGGAGGGGGGCAGAGTAGGAGGGGGGCAGAGTAGGAGGGGGCAGAGTAGGAGGGGGCAGAGTAGGAGGGGGGCAGAGTAGGGGGGGGGGGAGCAGAGTAGGGGGGGGGCAGAGTAGGAGGGGGCAGAGTAGGAGGGGGTCAGAGTAGGAGGGGCCAGAGTAGGAGGGGGGCAGAGTAGGAGGGGGTCAGAGTAGGAGGGGGCAGAGTAGGAGGGGGCAGAGTAGGAGGGGGCAGAGTAGGAGGGGGCAGAGTAGAGGGGGGGCAGAGTAGGAGGGGGGCAGAGTAGGAGGGGGCAGAGTAGGAGGGGGCAGAGTAGGAAGGGGCAGAGTAGGAGGGGGGCAGAGTAGGAGGGGGGCAGAGTAGGAGGGGGGCAGAGTAGGAGGGGGCAGAGTAGGAGGGGGGCAGAGTAGGAGGGCGCCAGAGTAGGAGGGGGGCAGAGTAGGAGGGGGTCAGAGTAGGAGGGGGCAGAGTAGGAGGGGGCAGAGTAGGAGGGGGCAGAGTAGAGGGGGGGCAGAGTAGGGGGGGTGGGGGCAGAGTAGGAGGGGGCAGAGTAGGAGGGGGCAGAGTAGGAGGGGGCAGAGTAGGAGGGGGCAGAGTAGGGGGGGGCAGAGTAGGAGGGGGGCAGAGTAGGAGGGGGGCAGAGTAGGAGGGGGCAGAGTAGGAGGGGGCAGAGTAGAGGGGGGGCAGAGTAGGAGGGGGGCAGAGTAGGAGGGGGCAGAGTAGGAGGGGGGCAGAGTAGGAGGGGGCAGAGTAGGAGGGGGCAGAGTAGGAGGGGGCAGAGTAGGAGGGGGCAGAGTAGAGGGGGGGCAGAGTAGGAGGGGGGCAGAGTAGGAGGGGGCAGAGTAGGAGGGGGCAGAGTAGGAGGGGGCAGAGTAGGAGGGGGCAGAGTAGAGGGGGGGCAGAGTAGGAGGGGGGGCAGAGTAGGAGGGGGCAGAGTAGGGGGGGGGCAGAGTAGGTGGGGGCAGAGTAGGGGGGGGGCAGAGTAGGGGGGGGCAGAGTAGGGGGGGGCAGAGTAGGGGGGGGCAGAGTAGGGGGGGGGGCAGAGTAGGAGGGGGCAGAGTAGGAGGGGGCAGAGTAGGGGGGGGGCAGAGTAGGAGGGGGGCAGAGTAGGAGGGGGCAGAGTAGGAGGGGGCAGAGTAGGGGGGGCAGAGTAGGAGGGGGGCAGAGTAGGAGGGGGCAGAGTAGAGGGGGGGGCAGAGTAGGAGGGGGGCAGAGTAGGAGGGGGGCAGAGTAGGAGGGGGCAGAGTAGGAGGGGGGCAGAGTAGGGGCGGGGGCAGAGTAGGGGGGGGCAGAGTAGGAGGGGGGCAGAGTAGGAGGGGGGCAGAGTAGGAGGGGGCAGAGTAGGAGGGGGGCAGAGTAGGAGGGGGCAGAGTAGGAGGGGGGCAGAGTAGGGGGGGGCAGAGTAGGAGGGGGCAGAGTAGAGGGGGGGGCAGAGTAGGAGGGGGCAGAGTAGGAGGGGGCAGAGTAGGAGGGGGCAGAGTAAGAGGGGGCAGAGTAGGGGGGGGGGCAGAGTAGAGGGGGGGCAGAGTAGGAGGGGGCAGAGTAGGAGGGGGCAGAGTAGGAGGGGGCAGAGTAGGAGGGGGCAGAGTAAGAGGGGGCAGAGTAGGGGGGGGGGCAGAGTAGGAGGGGGCAGAGTAGGAGGGGGCAGAGTAGGAGGGGGCAGAGTAGGGGGGGGGCAGAGTAGAGGGGGGCAGAGTAGGAGGGGGGCAGAGTAGGAGGGGGCAGAGTAGGAGGGGGCAGAGTAGGAGGGGGCAGAGTAGGAGGGGGCAGAGTAGGAGGGGGCAGAGTAGGAGGGGTCAGAGTAGGAGGGGGCAGAGTAGGAGGGGGCAGAGTAGGGGGGGGGGCAGAGTAGAGGGGGGGCAGAGTAGGAGGGGGGCAGAGTAGGAGGGGGCAGAGTAGGGGGGGGCAGAGTAGGAGGGGGCAGAGTAGGAGGGGGCAGAGTAGGAGGGGGCAGAGTAGGAGGGGGCAGAGTAGGAGGGGGCAGAGTAGGAGGGGGCAGAGTAGGGGGGGGCAGAGTAGGAGGGGGGCAGAGTAGGAGGGGGGCAGAGTAGGAGGGGGCAGAGTAGGAGGGGGCAGAGTAGGAGGGGGCAGAGTAGGGGCGGGGGCGGGGCAGAGTAGGAGGGGGGCAGAGTAGGAG
Source organism: Nansenia antarctica (assembly GCF_963989245.1). Taxonomy (NCBI): domain Eukaryota; kingdom Metazoa; phylum Chordata; class Actinopteri; order Argentiniformes; family Microstomatidae; genus Nansenia; species Nansenia antarctica. Next base: position 76,617,227 of record NC_137689.1, read on the forward strand.
GGGGCAGAGTAGGAGGGGGCAGAGTAGGAGGGGGCAGAGTAGGGGCGGGGGCGGGGCAGAGTAGGAGGGGGGCAGAGTAGGAGGGGGCAGAGTAGGGGGGGGCAGAGTAGGAGGGGGCAGAGTAGGAGGGGGCAGAGTAGGGGGGGGCAGAGTAGGAGGGGGCAGAGTAGGGGGGGGCAGAGTAGGAGGGGGGCAGAGTAGGAGGGGGCAGAGTAGGAGGGGGCAGAGTAGGAGGGGGGCAGAGTAGGAGGGGGCAGAGTAGGAGGGGGGGCAGAGTAGGAGGGGGCAGAGTAGGAGGGGGCAGAGTAGGGGGGGGGCAGAGTAGGAGGGGGGCAGAGTAGGAGGGGGCAGAGTAGGAGGGGGCAGAGTAGGAGGGGGGCAGAGTAGGAGGGGGCAGAGTAGGAGGGGGCAGAGTAGGAGGGGGCAGAGTAGGAGGGGGCAGAGTAGGAGGGGGGGCAGAGTAGGGGGGGGCAGAGTAGGGGGGGGCAGAGTAGGGGGGGGCAGAGTAGGGGGGGGCGGGGAGAGAGTTCAGCTTCCTGACAGTGGGGGCAGGGGGTAATATACAGTATTTCACTTTTAATCCACAGATGCTTGAATATGAAGATATATGAATATAAACTCATATAAGTAAACAATGACATATCCAATGTTAAAAGAGAGACATTGAGGTAAAGGTGATAACCTTTTTGATACAATCATTTTACAATAATTTGTCTTCTTTCAATGTAAAAGTAGGTTACTCTTAATGATACACTACAAAACTTGAATTTTAGCTAAATTAAAATGTTGTTCATCTCAAACTTTTGCTTCAGTGTTGAGTGTATGGTGTATGGTGTGTTGAGTGTATGGTGTGTTGAGTGTATGGTGTGTTGAGTGTATGGTGTGTTGAGGTCAAATCAAATTAAAGCTGTTCATATGCACAGGATACAGGATGTAAACGCTACAATGAAATGCTGCTACGAGCCTCTCAACCTCTGAACCTCTGAACCTCTCAACCTCTCAACCTCTCAACCTCTAAACCGCTCAACCTCTCAACCTCTCAACAGCACAGTGAAATATCAAGGAGAAGAAATACAAATAAATAATAACAACTACACAATAGGCAGTAGGGCACAGTAAAAGTACCAAGTCAATAACAATTAAATTATCATAACAAGTAAATAAAGTTATCATTCTCTATGATATATCAATCAATTTCTTACGTCAGTAACACAAAAAATCTTTAATCTTAGGTGACCATTTTTGACCAATGAGATCATTTCAGGGCATTATTATACATATAATTATATATATTATATTCCTGACTATTTCCCTTTTAGCTCAGGATCACCCCCAGAGGCAAAGTCCTCCATCATGTAACTTTAACAGTTTTTGATCCAACCACATCATTTCCTGAAGCGTAGCGTTAGTTCAGACGGGGTTGAGTCAGAGGGTGCAGCTGTCTGTCAGGTGACCAGAGGACAGCCAGCGATCGTACCTCTAGTGACACATGTTAGTGTTGACTACTCATATGGAGAAGCAATGTAAAGGACATTGTTAACAGAAGAAACAAGGTCCAGGCCTGACCTCACTGATTACAATCTTTTATCAGTATTGTAATTATTACTGTAGGCTACACTGAACTGTTATGGACTTACTGCATCATTTTATTGAATTCTTATTCAGGCTGTGGAAATGTGACCTCACAGAGAGATGCTGTGAAGCGCTGGCCTCAGCTCTCAGCTCAAACTCCTCCCACCTGAGAGAGCTGCACCTCAGTGACAACAATCTACAAGACTCAGGAGTGAAGCTGCTCTCTGCTGGACTGGAGAGTCCACACTGCAAACTGGAGACACTGAGGTGAGTAGACATACTGGCTAATATACACTTTCACTTTTAATACACATATTACATTTAGAATATCTAGCAAAGTTTGAAATCAAATCAAAACCTTATGAATATAAAGTCATATAAATAAACAATGAAATATCCATTGTTAAGAGAGACAATAAGGTAAAGATGATAACCTTTTTGCCTTCTTTCAATGTAAAAGTAGTTTACCTCAAACCTTTGCTTGAGTTTTGAGTGTTTGGTCAAAAAGAAAAAGTCTAGGGTTAGAAGAAGGTGATAGAAGAGGATTTTTCCTTCCATCACAGAGACTGCCAACGGCCCCGGGCCTGAGCTGGATTACTCTTCCTGCTACGACTGAACACCCTCCACCCTCCACATCCACCCTCCACCCTCCACCCACCACATCCACCCTCCACCCTCCACATCCACCCTCCACCCTCCACATCCACCATCCACCCACCACATCCACCCTCCACCCACCACATCCACCCTCCACCCACCACACCCACCCTCCACCCACCACATCCACCCTCCACCCAGCCTCCACCCACCACATCCACCCTCCACCCTCCACCCAGCCTCCACCCACCACATCCACCCTCCACCCTCCACATCCAGCCTCCACCCACCACATCCACCCTCCACCCTACACCCTCCACCCACCACATCCACCCTCCACCCTCCACCCACCCTACACCCTCCACCCACCACCCTCCACCCACCACATCCACCCTCCACCCACCACCACTCCCAGCCTCCACCCTCCCCCCACCCTCCACCCCCAGCCCCCTTTCCTCCTTGATGATGAATTAAACATTAGGTCACGTGGCACCTGTCTAACACAGGTGAACAAACATGATTAAATGATCCATACAGACAGATATCATCACCAGATAAACTTTACACAGGTTCAGTTTCAGTAACCAGTGAACACTTCAATTATCCAATGATCATGTTTTACTAGGCTCAGCAGATGTGGTCTTACAGTGGAGAGCTGTGATACATTGGCCTCCGCCTTCAACTCAAACACCCCCCTGAGAGACCTGGACCTGGGAGACAATTACCCATTCTATCCTGCTGAAGTAGACAGACTCAGGTAAATACTGAATATATGGTTGTTGGGTTCTCTGTCTTGTTGGGTAACCTCTTCATCATGCAAACGTCATGTTTCTTTTTTGTGTTACAGCGAGGACCACAGTGGTGACTCATTGACATGTCGTCTCAGGAGACGTAAGTTTGGATGTTTGAGGAGGAACATCAGGAGATGTTTGAGGCATAGTTAGCTGCTTATACCATGACTTATTAGGGATGTAGCTAGTTAGCTGTTTATACCATGACTTATTAGTGATGTAGCTAGTTAACTGTTTATACCATGACTTATTAGAGATGTAGCTAGTTAACTGTTTATACCATGACTTATTAGGGATGTAGCTAGTTAGCTGTTTATACCATGACTTATTAGAGATGTAGCTAGTTAGCTGTTTATACCATGACTTATTAGAGATGTAGCTAGTTAGCTGTTTATACCATGACTTATTAGAGATGTAGCTAGTTAGCTGTTTATACCATGACTTATTAGAGATGTAACTAGTTAACTGTTTATACCATGACTTATTAGGGATGTAGCTAGTTAGCTGTTTATACCATGACTTATTAGGGATGTAACTAGTTAACTGTTTATACCATGACTTATTAGAGATGTAGCTAGTTAGCTGTTTATACCATGACTTATTAGAGATGTAGCTAGTTAGCTGTTTATACCATGACTTATTAGAGATGTAACTAGTTAGCTGTTTATACCATGACTTATTAGGGATGTAACTAGTTAGCTGTTTATACCATGACTTATTAGAGATGTAGCTAGTTAGCTGTTTATACCATGACTTATTAGAGATGTAGCTAGTTAACTGTTTATACCATGACTTATTAGGGATGTAGCTAGTTAACTGTTTATGCCATGACTTATTAGAGATGTAGCTAGTTAGCTGTTTATACCATGACTTATTAGGGATGTAGCTATTTAGCTGTTTATACCATGACTTATTAGGGATGTAGCTATTTAGCTGTTTATACCATGACTTATTAGGGATGTAGCTAGTTAGCTGTTTATACCATGACTTATTAGGGATGTAACGATACGCTCAACTCACGATTCAATACGATTTACGATACTGGGTTCACAATACAATTTCCGAATAATTTTTTTAACAAAATGAGATTGCAGACAAATTATGATTGAAAAATATTATTTCTCAGACAAAAACTGTTTTCCTAAAGAATGCCTCTTAGTCCAAAGTAGATGACAGCCTCTGCTGTCCCTTCTAACCCTGTTATTAATTATCTATCAAACACTCCGCCTGGATTTATTTAGTTTCCAAGGTTATAAAGGTTTCAGAAAACATCCTAGGAATAAGTGTTTTTGCCCCTTTTTCCAGGATTACTTCAGCTTTCAACATACGGCAGAACGAATTGGTTTTGTAAAAGTGTGATAAAATATTTAGCATGTTCAGTTTTAAATATCAGCTAATATATTACATCTGTCCAAGAAAGTTTGTGATCAAAACCTGCTCGCTCATAATGCCGCTTCTCTCTTGTCCTCAGCTCTCTGTTTTGAATTACCGTAATAACCCGATATGCTTTCATGCTGCTTTCATGAACCGTTGGAATTGTTTTGATAGCACATATAGTTTAGGAATTACGGTAATGACAACAACGCTTGTAATGCTTTCGGTTTTCAAGTGTTAAAAAAGTATCGCTATGAATTTTTCATGTCATCGATTTGAATCGTCACTTAATATTTGTATCGATAATTAACTGCATCGTTACATCCCTATCACTTATTCTTGTATATTTTTACAGCATTCGCTCTCTCACTGAAATATGAAAAGCTAGCCAGCCAGACATGTTTTGTGTGAACTAACATTAACTTGAATGGTCTTCCTCATCAGATGCCTGTGAGCTCACACTGGACCCAAACACAGCACACAGAGGCCTCTCTCTGTCTGAGGGGAACAGAAAGGTGACATGGGTGGGAGAGGAGCAGTCGTATCCTGATCACCCAGAGAGGTTTGACCACCTGTATCAGGTGCTGTGTAGAGAGGGTCTGACTGGCCGCTGTTACTGGGAGGTAGAGAGGAGTGGGTACGCTGTTATAGGAGTGGCTTATAAAGGAATCAACAGGAAAGGAGAGGGTGAAGACTCTGAGCTGGGACACAATGACACATCCTGGATCCTGGAGTGCTCACCTGGTTGTTACACCATCAGGAACAATGATATTAGAATCCGTCTACCTAAACCTTCCTCCCGCAGAGTAGGAGTGTATCTGGACTGGCCGGCCGGCACTCTGTCCTTCTACAGCGTCTCCTCTGACACACTGACCCTCCTGTTCACGCTCACAACCACCTTCACTGAGCCCCTCTACCCAGGGTTTTGGGTGAGGTGGGGGGGTGAAGGATCTGTGTCCCTGTGCAGAGTAGAGGAGAAGCCTACACACACACACACACACACACTTTGAGATAGAGGTACGGTCGGATTCGGCTCGACGCGCTGATGTGGATAGAGGTATAGAACTCACACACACACACACTCTCTCACACACACACACACACACACACACACACACACACACTCTCTCTCTCTCACACACACACACACACACACACACGTTTGTGTGTGTGTGAGTTCTATACCTCTATCCACATCAGCGCGTCGAGCCGAATCCGACCGTATCTGGACCTCTAGGAGAATGTAAGTGTGCGTGCGTGTGCGCGTGTGTGTGCCTGATGCACACCTGCCACTGATTCCCATTCATTCTCTATGGAGAGAGGTTCATTAGCTCACCACATCTACAGGCAGGGTCCCACACACACCAGATTTGAACCCACCCTCCCCAGGAGGCCTCTGGTGAGAGGGTAGCAAGGGCTTAGCCCCCGGACCTCCACAGCCCCCCCACGCTGAGGTTATGTATGTAAAAAACATACAGGTGGCCACATCCACAGGCAGGGTCGCACAGCCAAACGGACGTCCCTCTACTCTCCCCCGGGACCCCATCAGTCCCTCTACTCTCCCCCAGGACCCCGTCAGTCCCTCTACTCTCCCCCAGGACCCCATCAGTCCCTCTACTCTCCCCCAGGACCCCATCAGTCCCTCTACTCTCCCCCAGGACCCCAGCAGTCCCTCTACTCTCCCCCAGGACCCCAGCAGTCCCTCTACTCTCCCCCAGGACCCCAGCAGTCCCTCTACTCTCCCCCAGGACCCCATCAGTCCCTCTACTCTCCCCCAGGACCCCATCAGTCCCTCTACTCTCCCCCAGGACCCCATCAGTCCCTCTACTCTCCCCCAGGACCCCATCAGTCCCTCTACTCTCCCCCAGGAACCCATCAGTCCCTCTACTCTCCCCCAGGACCCCATCAGTCCCTCTACTCTCCCCCAGGACCCCATCAGTTGTAGAATGATGAAATCAGATAGAAAACACTTGGAACCTTTTTTTATGTTTTATTTTGTGTTCCATATTTTCAAGATTGTTGTGATTCCACATTGGACACATATACATGTTTACCTGCAGTTGCTTACGTTGCTTCAGAAATGAAACAATGATGATATTAGTTAGGAATCTTTATCATGTATGAGTCTAATTTTATCGTAGTAAATTATTGATGAACAATGTTTTGGCCCTTATGTCATATTGTACCTGTCATATTGTATCTGTCATATTGTATTTCTAATGTACATCTTGTCTGTTTCTATGCAATACAAATTAAGTGGATCAAATGTAAACACGTCATCTCTTTCCAAAATAAAGGTGATTTATTTGTACAAAGCTCCTGGTACAGTATTAGGTGGCAGAGAGGACAGATAAGTGCTTCAAACAGAGTGT
>NC_137689.1:76628932-76671432 GCF_963989245.1 Nansenia antarctica
TGTTGTATATTATATCGAGTGGTACTTTAAAACTTCCAAGTTGCCTGTTATGAAAAAAACGAAAAGCAGATATTGTTGACACCCCTTCGATTCTGCGACTGGTTTCTGGTCTCACCAGCAGCGTCTCTAGGCTACACTTTTAAAAAGGGTCCTATAATTGATTTGCCATTTGTAAGAGAAGATAAATAGAATAAAAACATGAAGGCACTAAAACTAGAAATCTGACAGTAACTCATTTTTTTTCTACAATGCTGAATGCTGCTGTCTACATTGTTTTAACTTTAAACCAGTTGGTCACTGAGTACTGCAGAGTACTGTTTTTGTTGCTTGAATAAAGGCTGGCAGTCTTTAATAGCCAACTGTTGTTGTGGACTACATACTGGGGAAGTAATTGTTATTATTCAGGAGTAAAACAATAAATACAAATATCGGATTGATATCGGTATCGCAGATACCTGAAGCCCAGTATCGGTATCGGTAGTGAAAAAATGGGATCGGGACATCCCTAGTTATATTTATATTTCATGATTAATGTTTATTTTATGTTTTTGGTTATTTATGTGATGAAGAGCGGTATGTTTTTGGTTATAGAATTATTAATGTTTTAGTCGTAATTGAGTGCCACGTGGTGAGGTGATAGGATGGGCCCAGGTGTATTTATGGAGTCAATTAGCAGAACCTGGGTGGATGGAAATAGGTTAGACTGGCAACAACATTATTTTTGACATAATGTAGCCGCCAATTCCACCTTGTGAATGAAAACAGTAATAGTCCGGGTTGGATAATCATGCACGATCACTCTGTTCTGTAATCACATACTTTACCGTTCGCTTTATGACTTTTTGTTTCGTTTAAATACATTGGATTACTTTTCGGACAATAAATCTTGTACATTTTATACAACTTACAAGGAAAGCGTGGCGTGCGTGATTATCCAACCCAGACTATTACTGTTTTCATTCACAACGTGGAATTGGCGGCTACAGGGAGGACAGGGGGACACAGGGGAGGACAGGGGGAGACAGGGGAGGACAGGGGGACACAGGGGAGGACAGGGGGACACAGGGGAGGACAGGGGGACACAGGGGAGGACAGGGGGACACAGGGGAGGACAGGGGGACACAGGGGGACACAGGGGAGGACAGGGGGACACAGGGGAGGACAGGGGGACACAGGGGAGGACAGGGGAACACAGGGAGGACAGGGGAGGACAGGGGGACACAGGGGAGGACAGGGGACACAGGGGAGGACAGGGGGACACAGGGGGAGACAGGGGGACACAGGGGGAGACAGGGGAACACAGGGGAGGACAGGGGGACACAGGGGAGGACAGGGGGACACAGGGGGACACAGGGGAGGACAGGGGGACACAGGGGAGGACAGGGGGACACAGGGGAGGACACAGGGGAGGACAGGGGGACACAGGGGAGGACAGGGGGACACAGGGGAGGACAGGGGAGGACAGGGGGACACAGGGGAGGACAGGGGGACACAGGGGAGGACAGGGGAGGACAGGGGGACACAGGGGAGGACAGGGGGACACAGGGGAGGACAGGGGGACACAGGGGAGGACAGGGGGACACAGGGGAGGACAGGGGGACACAGGGGAGGACAGGGGGACACAGGGGAGGACAGGGGGACACAGGGGAGGACAGGGGAGGACAGGGGGACACAGGGGAGGACAGGGGGGGACACAGGGGAGGACAGGGGGACACAGGGGAGGACAGGGGGGGACACAGGGGAGGACAGGGGAGGACAGGGGGAGACAGGGGAGGACACAGGGGAGGACAGGGGGACACAGGGGAGGACAGGGGGACACAGGGGAGGACAGGGGGACACAGGGGAGGACAGGGGGAGACAGGGGAGGACAGGGGGACACAGGGGAGGACAGGGGGACACAGGGGAACACAGGGGGACACAGGGGAGGACAGGGGGACACAGGGGAGGACAGGGGGACACAGGGGAGGACACAGGGGAGGACAGGGGGACACAGGGGAGGACAGGGGGACACAGGGGAGGACAGGGGGAGACAGGGGGAGACAGGGGAGGACAGGGGAGGACAGGGGGACACAGGGGAGGACAGGGGGAGACAGGGGAGGACAGGGGGACACAGGGGAGGACAGGGGGAGACAGGGGAGGACAGGGGGACACAGGGGAGGACAGGGGGAGACAGGGGAGGACAGGGGGACACAGGGGAGGACAGGGGGAGACAGGGGGAGGACACAGGGGAGGACAGGGGGACACAGGGGAGGACAGGGGGACACAGGGGAGGACAGGGGGAGACAGGGGGAGACAGGGGGAGACAGGGGAGGACAGGGGGAGACAGGGGAGGACAGGGGGACACAGGGGAGGACAGGGGGACACAGGGGGAGACAGGGGAGGACAGGGGGACACAGGGGAGGACAGGGGGACACAGGCTCTCCTACCTGGAAGCGGAGGACGTAGAGGATGGGGACGAAGGTCTCCGTGTGGACGATGGCAGCGTCGTGCGCCAGGCCTGTGATGATGGTGGGCTCCACGTAGTTACCAGGGCGATCAATCACCTGGACACACAGGACGAGGACACACTCACCTGTCAGGGGTCTGCTGAGTAACCATGGTAACCACACATGGCATTAAACTGTTTGACTCTACTGTGTACACACACACACACACGCACGCACACACACCAGGTGTGTATAAACACACACACACACACACACACACACACACACGCACACGCACAAGCACACGTGTGTATAAACACACACACATAAACACCAGGTGTGTATAAACACACACACACAAACACACACACAGGTCCCCCCCCCAGCGTACAGGTGTCCCCCCCCCCCCCCCAGCGTACCTTTCCTCCACAGACCAGCGTGCCCCCCTGCTGCTGGGCCTGCTCCACGGCCGCCAGGTACTGACCCACCGCCTGCTTGGTGTGGAGGGGGCCGTACAGGGTGCTGGCTGGGGGGGGGGACAGAGCATTACCTGTAGTTAAACACCTACACAGTGACCCCTGCTCTCCCACCCTGCCAGTACTCACGGTCCCAGGGTGTATACAGGGTGTATAGAGGGTGTATAGAGGGTGTGTACTCACGGTCCCAGGGGTCTCCAATGCGGACCTGCTTGTAGGCCTTGGCCAGCCGCTCCACCACCTCGTCATGAACGCTGTCATGCAGCATCTGAGGAGACGCAGCACAGCTATGTACACGCAACAAGTAGTAAACAACTAGTAACTAAGTTGTAATAAGTGTGTGTGTGTGTGTGTGTGTAGGTAGGTGTGTGTATGTGTGTAGGTAGGTGTGTGTGTGTGTGTAGGTAGGTGTGTGTGTGTGTGTAGGTAGGTGTGTGTGTCTCACCAGTCTCCTGGTCGTGGTGCAGCGCTGGCCCGCCGTCCCCACAGAAGCGAACACACACCCCGGCACCACCAGGCTCAGATCAGCATCCTCGAACACTGACACACACACACACACACACACACACACACACACACACACACACACGTAATGTAACGATTGTTTCCGACATTACGACGGTAATGAATGTCCACGGTCTATACACTGTGCCCAGGGAGCTATATCCTATAAACATGAACAGTCCCTCTGTGTTCTTACCAATGATGGCGTTGTTCCCACCTAGCTCCAGCAACTGACGACCTGCAGACAGACAGAGAGACAGAGAGAGAGACAGAGAGACACAGAGAGAGAGAGAGAGAGAGAGAGAGAGACAGAGACACAGAGAGACAGAGAGAGAGAGAGAGAGAGACAGAGAGACACAGAGAGAGACAGAGAGAGAGACAGAGAGAGAGACAGAGAGAGAGAGAGAGACAGAGACAGAGACAGAGACAGAGACAGAGAGAGAGAGACAGACAGACAGACAGAGAGAGAACACATTCAGTAATAGTCTGATAACTTGTTTATTCATGTCAGATGCTGCAAGTTAGCACATTTCATACAACAGAGGCCACCCAAAGTGCTTTACATAGAGCATTACACAAACATACAACATTTAAACATTTGAATGAATGAATGAATGGTCTTTATTGTCATTGCTATAGTACAGGTACCAAACAACGAAATTTAGGAGGGGTGGCTCCCCAATTTAATAAGTGTAGATAAAGTCCTAGTGTCGAGCCATAAGTGCTGCAGAACATGACTTTTTTTTCAGTCTTGTTGTAAAAAAAAAAGCAAGAGGCAGAGTGACTGAAAGCTGCTGCACCGTGTTTTGTTTTCACTCTTGGAATGATTAGTCTCAGCTGACCTTAGGGACCCAGCTGGAATACAGGGTGTATACAGGGTGTATATAGGGTGTATAGAGGGTGTATATAGGGTGTATAGAGGGTGTATACAGGGTGTATACAGGGTGTATACAGGGTGTATACAGGGGAATTCAGGTGCTCACCGAACCTCTCCTGCACCGCCAGGGCGACCATCTTGCCTACGTGGGTGCTGCCAGTGAAGGACAGGAGGTCGACGCGCTGGTCCTTAGACATGGCTGAGCTGCACCACAGAGAACCACATCAACACTGGGTCAATCTGACCCAACATCAACACTGGGCCTGACTGACCAGAGGTAGGTGTGTGTGTGTAAAAAAAAGAGAGAGAGAGAGAGAGGAGGGAGAGAGAGACAGAGAGAGACAGAGAGAGAGACAGAGAGAGAGAGATACAGAGAGAGAGACAGAAAGAGAGACAGAGAGAGAGAGATACAGAGAGAGAGACAGACAGAGAGAGAGAGAGACATAGAGAGATGAGACTCACCCTATGTCAGCACCACCACATGTCATGGAGCAGATGGCACCAGGAAGATTGTTCTTTTCAAGCACCTCTGCTACGATTCTGTTAACAAAGAGAGACAGAGAGAGAGACAGAGACAGAGAGAGAGACAGAGAGACAGAGAGAGAGACAGAGAGAGACAGAGAGAGAGAGACAGAGAGAGAGAGAGAGACAGAGAGAGAGAGAGAGAGACAGAGAGAGAGACAGAGAGAGAGACAGAGAGAGAGACAGAGAGAGAGAGAGAGAGAGAGAGACAGAGACAGAGACAGAGAGAGAGAGAGAGAGAGAGACAGAGACAGAGAGAGAGAGAGAGAGAGGGAGCTTCAGCATGTCGAGTCTGACTGATATGACAACAGTTAGCAACATTAGCATAGCTAGCTTAACAATCAGCATCAGCCAATGCAGTACAAGGCTAGTGAGAAGACTTACTTGGTGACAGCGACGGTGGTGAGCGGGGTGGTGGGAGCGCCCTTCCTACAACACATCAACACACACGTTCAGAGGCAGGAGAGGAGGAGGAGGAGGAGGAGGAGAGGAGAGGAGAGGAGGAGGATGGAGGAGGGAGGAGGGAGAGGGGTGGTGGGAGCGCCCTTCCTACAACACATCAACACACGAGCTCAGAGGCAGGAGAGGAGGAGGAGGAGGAGGGAGGAGGAGGAGAGGAGTAACAGGAGGAGGGAGGAGAGGAGGGAGGAGAGGAGGAGGAGGGAGAGGAGGCGGTGGAACAGTTCAGAGGGAGGAGAGGAGAAGGAGGAGGAGGGAGTAACAGGAGGAGGGAGGAGAGAAGGAGGAGGGAGAGGAGGCGGTGGAACAGTTCAGAGGGAGGAGAGGAGAAGGAGGAGGAGGGAGGAGGGAGGAGGAGGAGAGGAGTAACAGGAGGAGGGAGGAGAGGAGGAGGAGGGAGAGGAGGCGGTGGAACAGTTCAGAGGGAGGAGAGGAGGAGGGAGGAGGAGGAGAGGAGTAACAGGAGGAGGGAGGAGAGGAGGAGGAGGGAGAGGAGGCGGTGGAACAGTTCAGAGGGAGGAGAGGAGGAGGGAGGAGGAAAGAGAGGAGGAACAGGAGGAGGGAGACATCTACTACCCCCCTGTACTGTCCCTCCTAAGATTTTCTACTTCCTCCCTTGTCCTGTTTCTCCAGTGTCTAAATTTCTTCCATCACAACGACTGCCAGTGGCCCCGGGCCTGAGCTAGATTACTCTTCCTGCTCCGACTGGTGGATTGATGATTCACTTGCTTAGTCACACCACCCACACCAGAGGGCCTGACCCTTGACCTCTAGGGTTCTCACCCTGACCCCTGACCTCTAGGGTTCTCACCAGAGGCAGACGTTTCCACAGATGAGCGCCAGGGCGTTGTTCCAGCCGTACACCGCCACGGGGAAGTTGAAGGCGGTGATGACGCCCACCAGCCCCACGGGGTTCCACTGCTCAATCAGGGCGTGGCCCGGGCCTGGGGGGGGCGGGGTTAGAACCTTACATCACTGTTGGATGCTAAACTGCATTTCGTTGTATTGTACTTGTACTCTGCAATGACAATAACGTTGAATCTAATGAATCTAACCCCAACCCTAATCTAATCTAAATCTAACCCTAACCTTTAATCTAATCTAACCTTTAACCTAACCTTTAATCTAACCTAACCTTTAATCTAACCTAACCTTTAATCTAACCTTTAATCTAATCTAACCTTTAACCTAACCTTTAATCTAATCTAACCTTTAACCTAACCTTTAATCTAATCTAACCTTTAACCTAACCTTTAATCTAACCTAACCTTTAATCTAATCTAATCTAACCCTAACCTTTAATCTAATCTAAATCTAACCCTAACCTTTAATCTAATCTAACCTTTAATCTAATCTAATTTACAATCCTGACTCCTCCAACCAGGCTTCAACTGGGCCCTTCACTGTATCCAGGTGGGCGGGAGGGAGGCCAGGGAGGCCAGGGGGGCGGGAGGGAGGCCAGGGGGGCGGGAGGGGGGCCAGGGGGGCGGGAGGGAGGCCAGGGAGGCCAGGGAGGGGGGCCAGGGAGGCCAGGGAGGCCAGGGAGGGGGGCCAGGGAGGGGGGCCAGGGAGGGGGGCCAGGGGGGCCAGGGAGGCCAGGGAGGCCAGGGAGGCCAGGGAGGGAGGCCAGGGGGGCGGGAGGGAGGCCAGGGGGGCCAGGGAGGCCAGGGGGGCGGGAGGGAGGCCAGGGGGGCGGGAGGGAGGCCAGGGGGGCGGGAGGGAGGCCAGGGGGGCCAGGGGGGCCAGGGAGGCCAGGGGGGCCAGGGGGGCCAGGGGGGCGGGAGGGAGGCCAGGGGGGCGGGAGGGAGGCCAGGGGGGCGGGAGGGAGGCCAGGGGGGCGGGAGGGAGGCCAGGGGGGCGGGAGGGAGGCCAGGGGGGCCAGGGGGGCCAGGGAGGCCAGGGGGGCGGGAGGGGGGCCAGGGAGGCCAGGGGGGCGGGAGGGGGGCCAGGGAGGCCAGGGGGGCGGGAGGGGGGCCAGGGGGGCCAGGGGGGCCAGGGAGGCCAGGGGGGCCAGGGGGGCCAGGGGGGCGGGAGGGGGGCCAGGGAGGCCAGGGGGGCGGGAGGGGGGCCAGGGAGGCCAGGGGGGCGGGAGGGGGGCCAGGGAGGCCAGGGGGGCCAGGGAGGGGGCAGGGAGGCCAGGGGGGGGGGCCAGGGAGGGGGGCCAGGGAGGCCAGGGAGGCCAGGGAGGGGGGCCAGGGAGGCCAGGGGGGCGGGAGGGGGGCCAGGGAGGCCAGGGAGGCCAGGGGGGGGGCCAGGGGGGGGGCCAGGGGGGGGGCCAGGGAGGGGGGCCAGGGAGGCCAGGGAGGGGGGCCAGGGAGGCCAGGGGGGCCAGGGAGGGGGGCCAGGGAGGCCAGGGAGGCCAGGGAGGGGGGCCAGGGGGGCCAGGGAGGGGGGCCAGGGAGGCCAGGGAGGGGGGCCAGGGAGGCCAGGGAGGGGGGCCAGGGAGGCCAGGGGGGCCAGGGAGGGGGGCCAGGGAGGCCAGGGAGGCCAGGGAGGGGGGCCAGGGGGGCCAGGGGGGGGGGGCCAGGGAGGCCAGGGGGGGGCCAGGGAGGCCAGGGGGGGGCCAGGGAGGCCAGGGAGGGGGGCCAGGGAGGCCAGGGGGGCGGGAGGGGGGCCAGGGGGGCGGGAGGGGGGCCAGGGAGGCCAGGGAGGCCAGGGAGGGGGGCCAGGGAGGGGGGCCAGGGAGGGGGGCCAGGGGGGCCAGGGAGGCCAGGGAGGGAGGCCAGGGGGGCGGGAGGGAGGCCAGGGGGGCCAGGGAGGCCAGGGGGGCGGGAGGGAGGCCAGGGGGGCGGGAGGGAGGCCAGGGGGGCGGGAGGGAGGCCAGGGGGGCCAGGGGGGCCAGGGGGGCCAGGGGGGCGGGAGGGAGGCCAGGGGGGCGGGAGGGAGGCCAGGGGGGCGGGAGGGAGGCCAGGGGGGCGGGAGGGAGGCCAGGGGGGCGGGAGGGAGGCCAGGGGGGCGGGAGGGAGGCCAGGGGGGCGGGAGGGAGGCCAGGGGGGCCAGGGGGGCCAGGGAGGCCAGGGGGGCCAGGGGGGCCAGGGGGGCCAGGGGGGCGGGAGGGGGGCCAGGGAGGCCAGGGGGGCGGGAGGGGGGCCAGGGAGGCCAGGGGGGCGGGAGGGGGGCCAGGGGGGCCAGGGGGGCCAGGGAGGCCAGGGGGGCCAGGGGGGCGGGAGGGGGGCCAGGGAGGCCAGGGGGGCGGGAGGGGGGCCAGGGAGGCCAGGGGGGCGGGAGGGGGGCCAGGGAGGCCAGGGGGGCCAGGGAGGGGGCAGGGAGGCCAGGGGGGGGGGGCCAGGGAGGGGGGCCAGGGAGGCCAGGGAGGCCAGGGAGGCCAGGGAGGCCAGGGAGGGGGGCCAGGGAGGCCAGGGGGGCGGGAGGGGGGCCAGGGAGGCCAGGGAGGCCAGGGAGGCCAGGGGGGGGGCCAGGGGGGGGGCCAGGGAGGCCAGGGAGGGGGGCCAGGGAGGCCAGGGAGGGGGGCCAGGGAGGGGGGCCAGGGAGGCCAGGGAGGGGGGCCAGGGGGGCCAGGGAGGGGGGCCAGGGAGGCCAGGGAGGGGGGCCAGGGAGGCCAGGGAGGGGGGCCAGGGAGGCCAGGGAGGGGGGCCAGGGAGGGGGGCCAGGGAGGCCAGGGGGGCCAGGGAGGGGGGCCAGGGAGGCCAGGGAGGCCAGGGAGGCCAGGGAGGGGGGCCAGGGGGGCCAGGGGGGGGGGGCCAGGGAGGCCAGGGGGGGGCCAGGGAGGCCAGGGGGGGGCCAGGGAGGCCAGGGGGGGGCCAGGGAGGCCAGGGAGGCCAGGGAGGGGGGCCAGGGAGGCCAGGGGGGCGGGAGGGGGGCCAGGGGGGCGGGAGGGGGGCCAGGGGGGCGGGAGGGGGGCCAGGGAGGGGGGCCAGGGAGGGGGGCCAGGGAGGGGGGCCAGGGGGGCCAGGGAGGCCAGGGAGGGGGGCCAGGGGGGCGGGAGGGGCCAGGGAGGGGGGCCAGGGGGGCCAGGGAGGCCAGGGAGGGGGGCCAGGGAGGCCAGGGGGGCCAGGAGGGAGGCCAGGGGGGCGGGAGGGAGGCCAGGGGGGCCAGGGAGGCCAGGGGGGCGGGAGGGAGGCCAGGGGGGCGGGAGGGAGGCCAGGGGGGCGGGAGGGAGGCCAGGGGGGCGGGAGGGAGGCCAGGGGGGCGGGAGGGAGGCCAGGGGGGCGGGAGGGAGGCCAGGGGGGCCAGGGAGGCCAGGGGGGCGGGAGGGAGGCCAGGGGGGCGGGAGGGAGGCCAGGGGGGCGGGAGGGAGGCCAGGGGGGCGGGAGGGAGGCCAGGGAGGCCAGGGGGGCGGGAGGGAGGCCAGGGGGGCGGGAGGGAGGCCAGGGGGGCGGGAGGGAGGCCAGGGGGGCGGGAGGGAGGCCAGGGGGGCCAGGGAGGCCAGGGGGGCGGGAGGGAGGCCAGGGGGGCGGGAGGGAGGCCAGGGGGGCCAGGGGGGCCAGGGAGGCCAGGGGGGCCAGGGGGGCCAGGGGGGCCAGGGGGGCCAGGGGGGCGGGAGGGAGGCCAGGGGGGCGGGAGGGAGGCCAGGGGGGCGGGAGGGAGGCCAGGGGGGCGGGAGGGAGGCCAGGGGGGCGGGAGGGAGGCCAGGGGGGCGGGAGGGAGGCCAGGGGGGCCAGGGGGGCCAGGGGGGCGGGAGGGGGGCCAGGGAGGCCAGGGGGGCGGGAGGGGGGCCAGGGAGGCCAGGGGGGCGGGAGGGGGGCCAGGGGGGCCAGGGGGGCCAGGGAGGCCAGGGGGGCCAGGGGGGCCAGGGGGGCGGGAGGGGGGCCAGGGAGGCCAGGGGGGCGGGAGGGGGGCCAGGGAGGCCAGGGGGGCGGGAGGGGGGCCAGGGAGGCCAGGGGGGCCAGGGAGGGGGCAGGGAGGCCAGGGGGGGGGGCCAGGGAGGGGGGCCAGGGAGGCCAGGGAGGCCAGGGAGGGGGGCCAGGGAGGCCAGGGGGGCGGGAGGGGGGCCAGGGAGGCCAGGGGGGGGGCCAGGGGGGGGGCCAGGGGGGGGGCCA
This sequence comes from Nansenia antarctica, assembly GCF_963989245.1. Classification (NCBI taxonomy): domain Eukaryota; kingdom Metazoa; phylum Chordata; class Actinopteri; order Argentiniformes; family Microstomatidae; genus Nansenia; species Nansenia antarctica. The sequence goes on from NC_137689.1 coordinate 76,639,197, forward strand.
GGGAGGCCAGGGAGGGGGGCCAGGGAGGCCAGGGAGGGGGGCCAGGGAGGCCAGGGGGGCCAGGGAGGGGGGCCAGGGAGGCCAGGGAGGCCAGGGAGGGGGGCCAGGGGGGCCAGGGAGGGGGGCCAGGGAGGCCAGGGAGGGGGGCCAGGGAGGCCAGGGAGGGGGGCCAGGGAGGCCAGGGAGGGGGGCCAGGGAGGCCAGGGAGGGGGGCCAGGGAGGCCAGGGGGGCCAGGGAGGGGGGCCAGGGAGGCCAGGGAGGCCAGGGAGGCCAGGGAGGGGGGCCAGGGGGGCCAGCCAGGGAGGCCAGGGGGGGGCCAGGGAGGCCAGGGGGGGGCCAGGGAGGCCAGGGGGGGGCCAGGGAGGCCAGGGAGGGGGGCCAGGGAGGCCAGGGGGGCGGGAGGGGGGCCAGGGGGGCGGGAGGGGGGCCAGGGGGGCGGGAGGGGGGCCAGGGAGGGGGGCCAGGGAGGGGGGCCAGGAGGGGGGCCAGGGGGGCCAGGGAGGCCAGGGGGGCGGGAGGGGGGCCAGGGGGGCCAGGAGGGGGGCCAGGGAGGCCAGGGAGGGGGGCCAGGGAGGCCAGGGAGGGGGGTCTCACGTTCTGAGGGCAGGACGGGTCCTCCGATCATCCTGGACAGGCCCACGGCGTAGTCACACACGTCCACGTACTCCTGCACCTCCCCCACCCCCTCCACGTAGATCTTCCCCATCTCCAAGGCCACCTGGGGGGGTGGCAGGGAGTTAGAGACCAGGGGACGGGGACGGGGGCAGGGGACAGGGGGGGCAGGGAGTTAGAGACCAGGGGACGGGGGACAGGCACACACCACACACACACCACAGACACGCCACACACACCAGGGCTTGACATTAAGCTTTTTCAGGTACTTGTGAACTTATCTTTTACTTTAGTTTTGAATTTGAAATTATAATCAATATTCACAATTAATTAGTTGTGTTCTTATTTGTTGATAATCCAATGTGACAACTTGCCCGACGTAGTTTTTACTTACTAGTTTTCAATTTACCCGCTGACGGGGCAAATTGTCACAAATGCACACTGTCTATTTAACGGTCTACAGCTCTGTACTGAAATAAGATATGACGATATAATCAATACAACATATGTGCCCAAGACTTCCTTCTTTCATTTGGTATGCAGACATTGACATGGCAGCTACATTGACAAGGCAGCAGACATTGACAAGGCAGCAGACATTGACAAGGCAGCAGACATTGACAAGGCAGCATACATTGACAAGGCAGCAGACATTGACAAGGCAGCAGACATTGACAAGGCAGCAGACATTGACAAGGCAGCTACATTGACAAGGCAGCTACATTGACAAGGCAGCTACATTGACAAGGCAGCTACATTGACAAGGCAGCTCCATTGACAAAGCAGCAGACATTGACAAGGCAGCAGACATTGACAAGGCAGCAGACATTGACAAGGCAGCTACATTGACAAGGCAGCTACATTGACAAGGCAGCTACATTGACAAGGCAGCTACATTGACAAGGCAGCCACATTGACAAGGCAGCCACATTGACAAGGCAGCTCCATTGACAAGGCAGCAGACATTGACAAGGCAGCTACATTGACAAGGCAGCTACATTGACAAGGCAGCTACATTGACAAGGCAGCTACATTGACAAGGCAGCTACATTGACAAGGCAGCTACATTGACAAGGCAGCTACATTGACAAGGCAGCTACATTGACAAGGCAGCTACATTGACAAGGCAGCTACATTGACAAGGCAGCAGACATTGACAAGGCAGCTACATTGACAAGGCAGCTACATTGACAAGGCAGCTACATTGACAAGGCAGCTACATTGACAAGGCAGCCACATTGACAAGGCAGCCACATTGACAAGGCAGCCACATTGACAAGGCAGCTACATTGACAAGGCAGCTACATTGATAACATGTATTACTTTTCCGATCGGACAACTGAAGGAGGATTTTTTGTTGTTGCTGATATTAACACAAGTGCAGGAGGAAGTCCACTTGTCCGAACATAAAATGTACTTAAATAATGTAGTAACTTAAAGCCTTAATGTCGAGCCCTGCACACACACACACACACACACATACACACACACACACACACACACACGCACACACACACGCACGCACGCACGCACACCACAGTCTGGGTTAGGGTAACCAGGGGTAACCATGGTAACCGGGGGTAACCAGGGGTAATCTCACCAGGCTTCCCAGGACCTTGATCTTCTGTCTCAGCGCGTCGCCGATCTGTCTCACAATCTCCCCTCTCTTAGGAGCAGGAACCTGTTAGACACCACACATCCCTTTATAACCACACATCCCTCCATCACCCCTCCATCACATCCCTCCATCACCACCACACATCCCTTTATAACCACACACATCCCTTTACAACCACACATCCCTTTACAACCACACATCCCTTTATAACCACACATCCCTTTACAACCACACATCCCTTTATAACCACACATCCCTCCATCACCACCACACATCCCTTTATAACCACACATCCCTCCATCACCACCACACATCCCTTTATAACCACACATCCCTCCATCATCCCTCCATCACACATCCCTTTACAACCACACATCCCTCCATCACCACCACACATCCCTTTATAACCACACATCCCTCCATCATCCCTCCATCACACATCCCTCCATCATTATCCCTCCATCACCACCACACATCCCTTTACAACCACACATCCCTTTATAACCACACATCCCTCCATCACCACCACACATCCCTTTATAACCACACATCCCTCCATCACACATCCCTCCATCATCATCCCTCCATCACCACCACACATCCCTTTATAACCACACATCCCTCCATCATCCCTCCATCACACATCCCTCCATCATCATCCCTCCATCACCACCACACATCCCTCCATCACCACACATCCATATAATACATAACGATGATAATTGGAGACAGTTTAACGGTATAAAGAATTGGAGACCGCCCAAGCCTAATCTACATTCATATACATCTATTACAGTAGCCTAGATCCTTTCTATTACACGTCGTATTATGCAAGTGTTGGAGCAGATTCCAGGTACAAAGAAACAGGCCGTTATGTGAATGAACCCCATTGGCTCAGAGGCCTGTCAGTCATACTTACGTCCGCCCACACCTGCCAGGCCTCCTTGGCCTTCTGCACCGTCTCCTCATAGTCCTGCAGAGACGCCTGAGGACAGACAACACCACCCTGTTACCCTGGAGGACACCACCCCGTTACCCTGGAGGACAACAACACCCTGTTACCCTGGAGGACACCACCCTGTTACCCTGGAGGACACCACCCCGTTACCCTGGAGGACAACAACACCCTGTTACCCTGGAGGACACCACCCTGTTACCCTGGAGGACACCACCCCGTTACCCTGGAGGACACCACCCCGTTACCCTGGAGGACACCACCCTGTTACCCTGGAGGACAACACCCCGTTACCCTGGAGGACAACAACACCCCGTTACCCTGGAGGACAACAACACCCCGTTACCCTGGACAACAACACCCTACTGGGGGTCAGGGTGGGGTTAGGGGTAGAGTTAGGGTTAGGGTGGGGTTAGGGGTAGAGTTAGGGTTAGGGTGGGGTTAGGGGTAGAGTTAGGGTTAGGGTGGGGTTAAGGGTAGAGTTAGGGTCAGGGTGGGGTTAGGGGTAGAGTTAGGGTCAGGGTGGGGTTAGGGGTAGAGTTAGGGTCAGGGTGGGGTTAGGGGTAGAGTTAGGGTCAGGGTGGGGTTAGGGGTAGAGTTGGGGTTAGGGTGGGGTTAGGGGTAGAGTTGGGGTTAGGGGTAGAGTTAGGAGTAGGGTTAGGCTCTCCTGGGACAATAGTACACTCACTGACAGTGTTGCCTTTAACTCATTCAGTGCCGAGGGTGAACCCTAACCCTAACCCTTAATGATGAGGCTTCGTTTTGTAGCCAATCACAGTGTTGTTGCTAGGTAAACTCCACATAGGACACCTGGCACTCTAGGTGGTGAGTGTTCCGGTTTAGGTACACGATCTGTGTGGGTCCTGCCTTTACAGATGACGTATCACAGTATGATTGGCTGTGATGACGTATCACAGTATGATTGGCTGTGATGACATAACACATTATGATTGGCTGTGATGACGCAACACATTATGATTGGCTGCAGAGCCGTAAACAGAAGCTGGTGTAGAAATTCTCATCTTAGTAACTAAAAACACAAACAAAACAAAGACCAGACAAACAACCAAGCGTATCACACTACAAAGTCTAGTCTCATTCTTAAAGCTTCTCAAACCACGTTTGATTATGATGATGAGGACAAACTCATTTATGATAGAAGCCTTTGCATGCACACACCCCTGGTCAATGTGAACTCAACTACCCTTTGCACTACTGCTGTTTACAAATACTACCTTTGCACATAGCTTATTTTTGCACATTGCAAATACCTCCTTTGATATAGCCACTATTTATGCATCTGTACATATCTACCTTAACTGTACATAGCTACCTTAACTGTACATATCTACCTTAACTGGACATATCTACCTTAACTGTACATAGCTACCTTAACTGTACATATCTACCTTAACTGTACATATCTACCTTAACTGTACATAGCTACCTTAACTGTACAGATCTATCTTAACTGTACATATCTACCTTAACTGTACAAGCTACCTTAACTGTACATATCTACCTTAACTGTACATATCTACCTTAACTGTACATAGCTACCTTAACTGTACATATCTACCTTAACTGTACATAGCTACCTTAACTGTACATATCTACCTTAACTGTACGTAGCTCATAACTGTTTATATCTCTAACTACTGTACTTGCCATACTGTACCCATCACTGTCATGTTTTTATATCATGTTTTATTGCACTTCTGGTTCGATGGTAAACTGCATTTTGTTGTCTGGTGCTCTGCCATGACAATAAAGTTGAATCTAATCTGATAAGCTCAGAGTGCTTTGGTATTGGTAACCTACAGTGCTGTGAAAAAGTATTTGCCCCCTTCCCAATTTCGTGTTTTTGCAAGTTTGTCACACTTCAATGTTTCAGATCATCAAACCAATTTTAATATTACAGAAAGATAACCTGAGTAAATAGAAAATGCAGTTTTTAAATGATCATTCCATGTATTGAAGTCAAAGAGTTATTTAAAACATACATCACCCATGTGAAAAAGTGACTGCCCCCTAAAGCTAATAAGTGGTTGGGCCACCCTCAGCGGCAACAACTGCAAACAAACGTTTGCGACATCTGGTAAAGAGTCTTTCACATCGCTGTGGAGGACTGTTGGCCCACTCTTCTTTGCAGAATTGTTTTAGTTCAGCCACATTGGAGGGTCTTCCAGCATGAACTGCCACAATAACTGGAATGGTCATTTAAAAACTGCATTTTCTATTCACTCAGGTTATCTTTGTGTAATATTACAAATGGTTTGATGATCTGAAACATGTAAGTGTGACAAACATGTAAGTGTGACAAACATGCAAAAACAGATGAAATTGGGAAGGGGGAAACTACGTTTTCACAGCACTGTAGTCGACAGCACATCAGCACCTGTTAGGATGTCAGGTGTTCCTGTTAGGATGTCAGGTGGTCCTGTTAGGATGTCAGGTGGTCCTGTTAGGATGTCAGGTGTTCCTGTTAGGATGTCAGAGGTGTTCCTGTTAGGATGTCAGGTGTTCCTGTTAGGATGTCAGGTGTTCCTGTTAGGATGTCAGGTGTTCCTGTTAGGATGTCAGGTGGTGTTCCTGTTAGGATGTCAGGTGTTCCTGTTAGGATGTCAGGTGTTCCTGTTAGGATGTCAGAGGTGTTCCTGTTAGGATGTCAGGTGTTCCTGTTAGGATGTCAGGTGTTCCTGTTAGGATGTCAGGTGGTGTTCCTGTTAGGATGTCAGGTGTTCCTGTTAGGATGTCAGGTGTTCCTGTTAGGATGTCAGGTGGTGTTGCTGTTAGGATGTCAGGTGTTCCTGTTAGGATGTCAGGTGTTCCTGTTAGGATGTCAGGTGTTCCTGGGCGGTGACATTACCTGTCGGACTCTGGCGATGGGCTGGTTGTTGGCAGGGCAGTATGAGGTGACGACCTTGAGGAGGAGGAACACAACAGTTAGTCACCCCACCGCCGCACAGCCGGGAGGAGGCGAGAATAGCACTTGTTTATACATAGCATACATCTCTTATAATATAGAGAATAGTTTATACCAGAACTGGCCAGTAGGCGTCGCTGCAAACCAACAACTGAGAACGGAAAGTTTTTGCCAAACTCCACAACGAAGGACAGACAACAACAACGAAGGACAGACAACCACACAGACAGTAAAGCAGCGCGAGCAGCTCAGTCACAGATTCACAGATGCATCACGCAGTGCACATAACAGTATCGCAAGAGACTTTGGACGTCATGTCTGCAAAAGTGTTTCTCTGCAGAATGCGTTTTACAACCAGCCAACCAACCAACCAGCCATGATGCCTGGCCTGGACTTATATTTAGACTCACCTCTCCCTGGCCGCCCCAGGCGCCGTTGTACACCCCGGGGTTGTCCTCTGCCAGCCCCAGGTCCCGGAGCCAGGCGTGGGCAGGCTGGTTGATCAGCAGCGCGGAGGAGGAGGAGGAGGACATGGCTCTGGGGTTCAGGTTAGGGTTAGGTAGCAGCAGGCGGAGTGTCAGGAGGTTCTTCCGGACTGCAGACAGAGTGAGAGCGCGCTGCATGGCGACGGGGCTGGAGAAGGGTGCAATAAACGGCGTGCACGTGCTTACACGTTAAGCCACGCGAGGGCCGCGTTCGTGAATGAGCTCTGAGGGCGCCGGAGCGTCCACGTGACTGCCTCTTGTCCAATCAGATGACGTGGATCCTTCATGACGTTGAACCCAGAGTGCGCTGCGGCGCGCTGCGGCGAGTTTACGAACGCGGCCGTTCTAGTCCACTCAGACCACGTGACCTGCGCACAGGTGATTGGTCCACAGCGGCACAGCCTCCTGCAGTCATGTGACCTCCTGAATGAATGATGAATGAATGAATGAATGAATGGTCTTTATTGTCATTAATACAGTACAGGTACCAAACAACGAAATTTAGGACAAACTAAAAACAAGAGAGCCAAGGGTAAAACAAAAAAGAGAAAAGAGCTGGTTGACATAAATAAATAAAGGCTATGTACACTTATCTACTATACTATACAACACTGTGCTGTACTCTATGCTATGCTATAAATATCCTAACTTTTTCCTATATCTGAACCTTATGTAAACATGGGTTGTCATATTGCACATAATACTTGTTGCACATTCATTAAAGTGTCGCAGTTTGCAGGTTTGAAATGTTCACAGTTGTATCTCAATATTTCACTCATATTCCAGTCTAGTAGCTGCCAGAAACCAACCGGAAAGAAGAAACAGTAATTTCCCGGCTTAGGATAGGCCACACTAGACTGAACAACCCTTAGGATAGGCCACACTAGACTCAACAACCCTTAGGATAGGCCACACTAGACTCAACAACCCTTAGGATAGGCCACACTAGACTCAACAACCCTTAGGATAGGTCACACTAGACTCAACAACCCTTAGGATAGGTCACACTAGACTGAACAGCTTAGGATAGGCCACACTAGACTGAACAGCCCTTAGGATAGGCCACACTAGACTCAACAGCCCTTAGGATAGGCCACACTAGACTGAACAACCCTTAGGATAGGCCACACTAGACTGAACAGCTTAGGATAGGCCACACTAGACTGAACAGCTTAGGATAGGTCACACTAGACTCAACAACCCTTAGGATAGGTCACACTAGACTGAACAGCTTAGGATAGGCCACACTAGACTGAACAGCCCTTAGGATAGGCCACACTAGAATCAACAACCCTTAGGATAGGCCACACTAGACTCAACAGCCCTTAGGATAGGCCACACTAGACTGAACAACCCTTAGGATAGGCCACACTAGACTGAACAGCTTAGGATAGGTCACACTAGACTGAACAGCTTAGGATAGGCCACACTAGACTCAACAACCCTTAGGATAGGTCACACTAGACTCAACAACCCTTAGGATAGGTCACACTAGACTCAACAACCCTTAGGATAGGCCACACTAGACTCAACAACCCTTAGGATAGGCCACACTAGACTCAACAGCTTAGGATAGGCCACACTAGACTCAACAACCCTTAGGATAGGCCACACTAGACTCAACAACCCTTAGGATAGGCCACACTAGACTGAACAACCCTTAGGATAGGCCACACTAGACTGAACAACCCTTAGGATAGGCCACACTAGACTGAACAACCCTTAGGATAGGTCACACTAGACTCAACAACCCTTAGGATAGGTCACACTAGACTCAACAGCCCTTAGGATAGGCCACACTAGACTGAACAACCCTTAGGATAGGCCACACTAGACTCAACAACCCTTAGGATAGGTCACACTAGACTCAACAGCCCTTAGGATAGGCCACACTAGACTGAACAACCCTTAGGATAGGTCACACTAGACTCAACAGCCCTTAGGATAGGCCACACTAGACTGAACAGCCCTTAGGATAGGTCACACTAGACTCAACAGCCCTTAGGATAGGCCACACTAGACTGAACAACCCTTAGGATAGGTCACACTAGACTCAACAGCCCTTAGGATAGGCCACACTAGACTGAACAACCCTTAGGATAGGTCACACTAGACTCAACAGCCCTTAGGATAGGCCACACTAGACTGAACAACCCTTAGGATAGGCCACACTAGACTCAACAACCCTTAGGATAGGCCACACTAGACTGAACAACCCTTAGGATAGGCCACACTAGACTGAACAACCCTTAGGATAGGCCACACTAGACTCAACAACCCTTAGGATAGGCCACACTAGACTCAACAACCCTTAGGATAGGTCACACTAGACTCAACAGCCCTTAGGATAGGCCACACTAGACTGAACAGCCCTTAGGATAGGCCACACTAGACTCAACAACCCTTAGGATAGGTCACACTAGACTGAACAACCCTTAGGATAGGCCACACTAGACTCAACAACCCTTAGGATAGGCCACACTAGACTCAACAACCCTTAGGATAGGTCACACTAGACTCAACAACCCTTAGGATAGGGCACACTAGACTGAACAGCTTAGGATAGGCCACACTAGACTGAACAGCCCTTAGGATAGGCCACACTAGACTCAACAACCCTTAGGATAGGCCACACTAGACTCAACAACCCTTAGGATAGGCCACACTAGACTCAACAACCCTTAGGATAGGTCACACTAGACTCAACAACCCTTAGGATAGGGCACACTAGACTGAACAGCTTAGGATAGGCCACACTAGACTCAACAACCCTTAGGATAGGTCACACTAGACTCAACAACCCTTAGGATAGGCCACACTAGACTGAACAACCCTTAGGATAGGTCACACTAGACTGAACAGCTTAGGATAGGTCACACTAGACTGAACAGCTTAGGATAGGCCACACTAGACTCAACAACCCTTAGGATAGGTCACACTAGACTCAACAGCCCTTAGGATAGGCCACACTAGACTCAACAACCCTTAGGATAGGCCACACTAGACTGAACAACCCTTAGGATAGGCCACACTAGACTGAACAGCCCTTAGGATAGGCCACACTAGACTGAACAACCCTTAGGATAGGCCACACTAGACTCAACAGCCCTTAGGATAGGTCACACTAGACTGAACAGCTTAGGATAGGCCACACTAGACTCAACAGCTTAGGATAGGTCACACTAGACTGAACAGCCCTTAGGATAGGCCACACTAGACTCAACAACCCTTAGGATAGGCCACATTAGACTCAACAGCTTAGGATAGGTCACACTAGACTCAACAGCTTAGGATAGGCCACACTAGACTCAACAGCCCTTAGGATAGGCCACACTAGACCCAACAACCCTTAGGATAGGGCACACTAGACTGAACAGCCCTTAGGATAGGGCACACTAGACTGAACAGCCCTTAGGATAGGTCACACTAGACTCAACAACCCTTAGGATGAATGAATGAATGGTCTTTATTGTCATTGATATAGTACAGGTACCAAACAACGACATTTGGGAGGGGGGGCTCCCCTGGTGCTAGGAAAAAAATCTAAAAACTAAAAAACAAGAAGGGAAAGGAGCTGGTTTACATAAATAAAGGCTATGTACACTATCCACTATACTATACTGTACAGATAAAACACTGTGCTGTACTCTATGCTATGCTATACCTATTCTAACATTTCCTATTCTCTGAACCTTATGTACCCGAGGGTTGTCATATTGCACATAGTGTTATTGCACATTCATTTAAAGTGTCGCAGTTTGCAGGTTTGAAATGTACACATTTGTGTTTCAGTATTACACTTGATTTCAATCTAGTAGCTGCCATCAATTTGTCTAGATTGTCCAGGGCCTAGAACCTAGGTCTTTGCTGTGTTCAGGGCCTGAATGGCCCTGGGGTAGAAGCTGAGCTTCAGTCTGTTTGTCCTTGCGAACATGGTCCTGAACCGCCTGTTCGAGGGCAGCCGAGCAAAGTGTTCGTACCCAGGGTGGGATGGGTCTCTGGAGATCTTGGAGGCCTTCCTGAGGCAGCGTGTGTTGTACAGCTCTTCCAGAGAGGGGCGGGGGGCGCCGGTGATCTTCTGGGCCGATCTCACGACTCTCTGTAGCGCATTCCTCTCTGCGGCTGTGCAGCTGGAGAACCAGATGCAGATGCAGTAGGTGAGGATGCTGTACGCCGCCTCGTCCCCCCCCGAGATGCAGCCCACCACGGTGGTGTCGTCTGCAAACTTTACGATGGAGTTGCTGGGGTGGACGGGGGTGAAGTCGTAGGTGTAGAGGTTGTAGAGGATGGGGCTTAGCACGCAGCCCTGGGGGGACCCAGTGCTGAGTCTGAGGGCTGTGGAGGTGTGGGAGCCCACCCGCACCCTCTGGGGGCGGTCAGACAGGAAGTCCTTGATCCATGCACATATGGAGTGTGATAGTCCCAGGTCTAGTAGTTTGGTCACTAGCCTGTCTGGAAGGATGGTGTTGAAGGCAGAGCTGAAGTCCACAAAGAGCAGTCTCGCGTAGCTGTTTCCCCTCTCCAGGTGGGATAGAGTGGCGTGGAGAGTCGTCGCGATGGCGTCCTCTGTGGACCTGTGGGCTCTGTAGGCGAACTGGTATGGATCCAGGTTGGGCGGGAGGCGTGTGACTATGTGGGCCCGGACTAGTTTCTCGAAGCACTTCATGATGATTGGTGTGAGTGCCACCGGGCGGTAGTCGTTTAGGCAGCTCACCGTGCTTTTCTTCGGGACTGGGATGATAGTTGAGGTTTTCAGGCAGGGTGGGATGGTGGCCTGGGACAGGGACTGGTTGAAGATGTTGGTGAAAACCCCGGCCAGCTGGTCGGCGCAGTCCCTCAGCACCCGTCCCAGGACGCCATCCGGCCCTGAGGCTTTCCTGGGGTCCACCGCCTTCAGCACGCGTCTCACTTAATCTGTGCTGCAGTAAAGCTGTAAGTCTAAATGTAAAATGTAAAAAGTGACAAGTTCTTGTCCCACTGTAAGCTTCATGTATGACACAATGACAGTAGTACAGTGCAGATTTAGTGCTGATTTACTGTCCAATATACACACCTGTTCTCCCGAAGAAATGTTTGAATAATTGAATTTACAGTGGTTCTCCCAACATTTGGCTGCGCCCTTCGACCTGCCTCAGCCATTGTGAGGCCGTGATTGACAACATGGTCCACAATTGTAGCCCTAATTTCATCCGGAATCTGCCTATGTACTTGGCCTCTTCTTCCTCTTCCCCTGTTTTGTCCCCTCCCCGCATCCTCGCCCCTCGTCCACGATGCTGACCTTCTATTTCTGTGTCACAGTATTGTCAAAATGGTACACACTATGTCCTGCTCGGTTCATATATGCTTGCCAATTGAGGGTTCATGGGATTCAGCTCTGAGTGACTGTGGAGAAGTGGCTTATCATTGGTTACAATTAATGCTTCACACACTCCTCCTCATCAGTGAAAGCTGAGAGAAATAGTTTTTTCAGGAAAAAATGATAAAGAAATGTATAGAATTTGCTTGACAGATTTTGACAACTTGTTCAACATTTTTGTATGTAATGACTCAAGCAATGAAATTAGGACTATTAGTTTTATAGGGAATGACTATTAAGCATCCAAAAGTATAGTTCATTTTGACTGACATGACATAAGCAAATGATAATGTTATAACTTATAAAACAGCAGAGAATTGTATGACAGCAATTGATGCATGTCCAAAAGCATTTGCAATTTGTTTGAAGGAATGAGAAACTGCTACTATGATGTGCACAAATGACTAAAGGTTGAACTAACAGTTATGAGAATGTCAATTCTGATCAGTGAAATGCACCAAAGCAATTGAGAAAAACTGTATTTGCAAAGACATTTACTAAGCATGTGATTGTAGTGAACTGTGATGGGTAACAGCTATGAATCGGTCTTTTTTTCCTGGCAGATTCCCGACAGCAGAGTGGCGCAGCGGAAGCGTGCTGGGCCCATAACCCAGAGGTCGATGGATCGAAACCATCCTCTGCTAGGAGCTTTAGTCTTTTTCCTCCATGACGTTTTATTCTCTAAACTATTCATTCACTGGCCCTTCTTCCAGTTACCCACGTGTGTCTTGTTGTTGATCATTGATCTCTGATAATCTCGAGTTTTTATATCAAATAAGGAAATAAATTGCAACCTCGTCCACAGCGTGATCTGGAGAACGAGATTAGAGGCTTTGTGACGTCAATATGGAACCTTTATTTACTTCCGGGTAGGTGAAATGGCGGGTGTGATGGAGGAGGTGGAGGACGGAGAGGTTCTGTCCGGGTCAGACTCAGAGATGACGGGACCCGCGGCGGGTCAGAAGCCCCAGGTGAGGATGTGTGAGCGCCATGCCCCAGGCCTGGGTTAGAGAGGGTTAGCGCCATGCCCCAGGCCTGGGTTAGAGAGGGTTAGCGCCATGCCCCAGGCCTGGGTCTGAACCGAACTGAAGAGTGAAGCAGCTGGCTAGCAGCCGACCGTTAGCTAGCTTAGCTATGTTAGCATTTTGTCATTAGAAAACGCGGCTGTCCGCGTCCGCGAGGCTAACTAGCTGCCCTGCTACCGTCAACGTTCCGTCTGGTGTTGCCCTCATGTGCTCCTCATGGCCCTGGCAGCAGAACTGAGCTGTCAAACAACGTTGTTGCAAGTAGTTACAGTTTGTCTGACGTACGTAAACCTGACGTTGTCTCGCGTTGCCATGGAACCGGAGGGCGCGTTCGTAAGCTCGCTCTGAGACTGGGTTCAACGTCATAAAGGGACCAAGTCATTTGATTGGGCAAGAGGCGTTCCATGATGAGTGCTGATCAGATTTCAAGAGCGAATTTACGAACGCGCAGCTGGAGTAAGCACGCTCGCCCTGCCGGGGTCTTGCTGCAGCAGCATGCATGCTACAAGGCCATGCGAGGAGCTGCATGTCAAGCTGCATGCATGCATTCACTCAAAGCCCGCCTGGTTGCACACTATTATCAAACTGCAAGAAAAAAAAAAAGAGCTGTTGATGCAGCAAGGTTGCAGGGCTGTTTTAGTAACGAGACTAACCCCCCCCCCCCCCCCCCCGCCAGGTGCCTGCAGCAGCAGTGTTCAGCGGCCAGTCGTTCCAGAGCCGAGCGCGCCCCCCCGAGCCCCCCCCCTCCGGCTACCGCAGCCCCCGGAGGGCGGCCGACTCCTCCAGCGCCAGCGAGGCCGACTCAGACGAGGAGGCGGCGCTGTGGAGGCGCAAACGCCAGAAGTGCGGCTCCACCCCTCGCCCGGCCCCCCAGGGCCCCCGCCCCGCCCCCCAGGGGGGCCGCAAGGTCAACAACATCTGGGGCTCGGTGGTGCAGGAGCAGAGCCAGGAGGCGGTGGCCCAGGAGCTGTGCATCCTGGGAATGGAGGGCCAGGTGACCATGGCCAGCCGGCAGGTGGAGACTTACAACTACGTCATGGCCCGCAAGATGATGGAGAAGGAGAGGGAGGAGGAGGAGGCGCGGGGGGAGGGGGGGGAGGAGGCGCAGGGGGAGGTGTCCATGCTGGACGCCCAGCTGGAGGAGTACATGAAGCACGGGGGGGGGGGAGGGGGGGCGGAGAAGAGGAAGAGGTCGGCCAAGGAGAGGCTGGGCACCCGGGCGGAGATGGACGTGAAGGGCCGCTATGACATCACAGAGGACGACCCGGACGACAGGGTGGTGGACGAGATCGCGCACAGGTGAGCTGGCTGACGATTGGCTGCACAGATAGGGCTTTCACACCAGCAAAGAACCGTGCCGGTTCGCGTTCGGAAACCTCCGAACGTTGGCGCTGTCTGGCGAACGATACACTGGTATGAACGCGGGCTCGTTCGCCAGACAGCGCCAACGTTCGGAAACCTCCGAACGCGAACCGGCACGGTTCTTTGCCGGTGTGAAAGCCCTAAGAGCGGTCTGTTAACTAACTAGTCCTGTGGTCTGTTAACTAACTAGTCCTGAGGAGTCTGTTAACTAACTAGTCCTGAGCTCTGTTAACTAACTAGTCCTGAGGAGTGGTCTGTTAACTAACTAGTCCTGAGGTCTGTTAACTAACTAGTCCTGAGTGTCTGTTAACTAACTAGTCCTGAGGAGTCTGTTAACTAACTAGTCCTGAGTGTCTGTTAACTAACTAGTCCTGAGTGTCTGTTAACTAACTAGTCCTGAGGTCTGTTAACTAACTAGTCCTGAGTGTCTGTTAACTAACTAGTCCTGAGTGTCTGTTAACTAACTAGTCCTGAGTGTCTGTTAACTAACTAGTCCTGAGTGTCTGTTAACTAACTAGTCCTGAGTGTCTGTTAACTAACTAGTCCTGAGTGTCTGTTAACTAACTAGTCCTGAGCTCTGTTAACTAACTAGTCCTGAGGAGTCTGTTAACTAACTAGTCCTGAGGAGTCTGTTAACTAACTAGTCCTGAGGAGTCTGTTAACTAACTAGTCCTGAGGAGTCTGTTAACTAACTAGTCCTGAGTGTCTGTTAACTAACTAGTCCTGAGCTCTGTTAACTAACTAGTCCTGAGTGTCTGTTAACTAACTAGTCCTGAGTGTCTGTTAACTAACTAGTCCTGAGGAGTGTCTGTTAACTAACTAGTCCTGAGTGTCTGTTAACTAACTAGTCCTGAGGAGTCTGTTAACTAACTAGTCCTGAGGAGTGTCTGTTAACTAACTAGTCCTGAGGAGTCTGTTAACTAACTAGTCCTGAGTGTCTGTTAACTAACTAGTCCTGAGTGTCTGTTAACTAACTAGTCCTGAGGAGTCTGTTAACTAACTAGTCCTGAGGAGTCTGTTAACTAACTAGTCCTGAGTGTCTGTTAACTGTTGCTGAGTGATGTGGTTGTCATGGTGCCGAGGTGCTGAGTGATGTGGTTGTCATGGTGACGTGTTCCCCCCAGGCTGCGGGAGCCGAAGAAGGAGCTGCTGGGCCGTGTGGTGGCGGTGCTGGGCAGGAGGACGGCCCTGGAGCTGCTGGAGGAGACCACCACCCTGGAGCTGGAGGGGGGCGTGGTCACCATGGTGAGAGGGGGAGGGGGGCGTGGTCACCATGGTGAGAGGGGGAGGGGGGCGTGGTTACCATGGTGAGAGGGAGGGGGGCGTGGTCACCATGGTGAGAGGGGGAGGGGGGCGTGGTTACCATGGTGAGAGGGGGGGGGGGGGGCGTGGTCACCATGGTGAGAGGGGGGGGGCGTGGTTACCATGGTGAGAGGGGGGGGGGGGCGTGGTTACCATGGTGAGAGGGGGGGGGGGGGGCGTGGTCACCATGGTGAGGGGGGGGGGGCGTGGTCACCATGGTGAGAGGGGGGGGTAAGATGACATGAAATGTGATATGGATAGATAAGTCGTTTGAGATGTATTAGGCTAAAGTGTGTTTGTCTGTGTGTGTGTTTGTGTGTGTGTGTGTTTGTGTGTGTGTGTGTGTGTGTGTGTGTATAAATGCACCATGGGGGGTCTGAGAATTGCTGCAATGACTAACAGAAAGGCCAAACAGGCCAAATGTTGCTCTGTCTCAGCTATTATTGTCAGCTTGGCCGTGTGGAGAAGGAGGTGTCATGTGACCCTTGAGTGTTCAGTGCTGCTTAGCCCCGAAATATTTGATTCCCTGTTTGTGTAATATGATTTATGGAACCAAATAAAGTATTCAAATGTGTGTGTGTGTGTGTGTGTGTGTGTGTGTGTAGGACGGCTCCAGGCGCCGGACCCCCGGGGGTGTGTACCTCTACCTGCTGAAGAACTCCAGCATCATCACCAACAAGCAGGTCAAGGTAGGACTGCTTATAACACCCTTATAACACCCTTATAACACCCTTATAACACCCTAATAACACCCCCAGCATCACCAACACACAGGTCAAGGTAGGACTGCTTATAACACCCTTATAACACCCTTATAACACCCTTATAACACCCCCAGCATCACCAACACACAGGTCAAGGTAGGACTGCTTATAACACCCTAACACTGCTTATAACAGCCCTGAGACTGCTTATAACACGATCACCCCTAAGACTGCTTAACACCCCTAAGACTGCTTATAACACCCCCCCTAACACTGCTTATAACACCCCTAACACTGCTTATAATTCCCCTAACACGGCTTATAACACCCCTAAGACGGCTTATAACACGAACACCCCTAAGACTGCTTATATCAATAATTCAATATCATTACTAATATACAGGATGTTGTCATCACTAATACAGGAAGTATCACTAATACAGGATGTTTCATTTGTCCAACAGGAGATCTTCCACGAGGAGAGCCAGCGGGACGTCCAGAGTAAGAAGGCGGGTCAGAAGCGCCGGCGGCACGTTGTCGCCAAGAAGATGAAACAGGCGATCACCACCCTGCACCTGCAGGACCAGGACCAGGACGGGTCCAGAGAGACCCTGGCCAGCGACACCGAGGTGCTGGAGTCCCTGGAGGACGTGTGTGAGGAGGGCCAGCTGGACCCAGAGCCAGACCCGGAGCCGGAGCCGGCCCTGGGCATAGAGGACACGCCTGTGGTCTACAACGCCGCTGACCTGGAGGTCTTCTGAGCCCCAGATGGCCGCCTCTGTCTGAACTTGTGGCCACGGACGGGTTTCACTGTTTCCCAAGGCTGTTGACCTCCCTCTGTCCTCCGGTCCTCCTCCCTCCCTCCTCCCTTCCCTCCCTCCCTCCCTCCTCCCTTCCCTCCCTCCCTCCTCCCTCTCTCCCTCCCTCCCTCCCTCCCTCCTCCTCCCTCCCTCCCTCCTCCTCCCTTCCCTCCCTCCCTCCTCCCTCCCTCCCTCCTCCTCCCTCCCTCCCTCCTCCTCCCTCCCTCCCTCCTCCTCCCTCCCTCCCTCCCTCCTCCCTTCCCTCCCTCCCTCCCTCCTCCCTCCCTCCCTCCTCCCTCCTCCCTCCTCCCTTCCCTCCCTCCCTCCTCCCTCCCTCCCTCCCTCCTCCCTCCTCCCTCCTCCCTCCCTCCTCCTCCCTCCCTCCCTCCTCCTCCCTTCCCTCCCTCCCTCCTCCCTCCCTCCCTCCTCCTCCCTCCCTCCCTCCTCCTCCCTCCCTCCCTCCTCCTCCCTCCCTCCCTCCTCCCTTCCCTCCCTCCTCCCTCCCTCCCTCCCTCCTCCCTCCTCCCTCCTCCCTTCCCTCCCTCCCTCCCTCCCTCCTCCTCCCTCCCTCCCTCCCTCCTCCCTGCCTCCCTCCCTGCTCTCGGTGCAGTCTAACAAGCAGATCTGGAGGGTCTGGTGTCCTGTCCCTAACATAAGCGCTGCTTTAGACCAGCCGCAGAGTTGCCATGGTAACTAGTCACCTCACAATAGAGGAACTTCTCTCCATTGAAACCCAACCTCTTTCTTTCTTTCTTTCTTTGCGTCCCCGAAAATTCAAACTTCAAACAATCTAGTTTTGTTTCCTTTACTTAAAGCCTCCGTCTGTCCACTTCCTCCATGTTGGAGACGCGTGCGCCAGGTCTGGAGTGACAGCTCAGCACTTACGGCAGCAGTCCAGAGGGATGTAGAGACGCTACATGCTTCTGGCCATGGGGAGTTTGTGTGCTGATGTCGACCCTAAATAAGGTTTCCTAAATGTCTGTCATCTCCAGAGTAAATGCACTAAGACCGAAGACCTAAGAGTCAGAGTCAGAAACAGTTTTGACATTTCCTTTTTTTTTTTTTTTTTGCGATTTATGTTTCCCCCTTTTTGATGTTGAGTGAAAAATGCACGGTGTCACCCTGCCTGTTATACGGTGTCACCCTGCCTGTTATACGGTGTGACCCAGCCTGCAGGACATTCACAGGTGGGTTGTGTTGAGTTGAGTTGTGTTGAGTTGTGTTGTGTTGTGAGTTCATTAAAACTGCTTCCGTTTCTTATCAAGTTTCTTTGTTTTGTAGTTTATTTGTACTTAAAACACACATGGTGTGGGCCTGTGCTACTGAAGATGGGGGTTGTATGACGATCACATGCTCAGGACACTGACTGTCCTTCTATGGTCAGCTGAGGAATGACTTCCTGGAATGAATGTAGGCCATAGTGACATCACAGGTGACTGCCCCTTTTCACATGTTGACCATCTCTACAGTGAAGGTGATAGGCCATGGCGTGTGACTGTATTTGCATATTGTGTATAAATAAGGGTGTGGGGCCCAAGGGGGGGCTTCTTTAACCACCCCAGCAACCCAGCAGAGGAGAGCAGACATAGGATCCAGCTGTTGGTATCTGTATATGTTTTGTACTTTAATTAAATCGTCTTAAACTCAATAACTGTTCTTTGATTCATAACCAACAAGATAAATATACGACAGTTTCGACTCTTAACACGACATGAGCAGATGTGTGACAGCAGAACTGACCAAAATGTTTTTTGGACTTTTATTCTGAAAAGTGTAAATCAATGTCAATGTTGAAAATCAATGACACATGCTAGTTAAGCCAAAACATTCAATTGATCCGGTGAGTAATCCCCACTGCTACCTAGTTAACTAGAACACTACTTTACATTGTTACACCAGGGGAGGCTGAGGGAGGTAGAACACCAGGGGAGGCTGGGGGAGGTAGAACACCAGGGGAGGCTGGGGGAGGTAGAACACCAGGGGAGGCTGGTGGAGGTAGAACACCAGGGGAGGCTGGGGGAGGTAGAACACCAGGGGAGGCTGGGGGAGGTAGAACACCAGGGGAGGCTGGGGGAGGTAGAACACCAGGGGAGGCTGGGGGAGGTAGAACACCAGGGGAGGCTGAGGGAGGTAGAACACCAGGGGAGGCTGGGGGAGGTAGAACACCACGGGAGGCTGGGGGAGGTAGAACACCAGGGGAGGCTGGGGGAGGTAGAACACCAGGGGAGGCTGGTGGAGGTAGAACACCAGGGGAGGCTGGGGGAGGTAGAACACCAGGGGAGGCTGGGGGAGGTAGAACACCAGGGGAGGCTGGTGGAGGTAGAACACCTGGGGGAGGTAGAACACCAGGGGAGGCTGGGGGAGGTAGAACACCAGGGGAGGTAGAACATCAGGGGAGGCTGGGGGAGGTAGTAGGCTAGCTGAGAGGGTGCTAGGCTAGCTGAGAGGGGGCTACGGGGCTAGGCTAGCTGCTAGGGGGCTAAGGCTAGCTGAGAGGGGGCTAGGCTAGCTGCTAGGGGGCTAGGGTCAGGGCTGCAGGAGGAGGTCACAGTGGCAGGGTTTAGCTGAACACGCTGAGTCTTATCTGCACATCGCGGACCGGCAAGCGCAGACTGCAAGCTGGCAGAGCGGCGGCCTGGCAGACGTGTGCTGAGTCGGCAGGGTGGAGCTCAGCTGCACCCCGCCTCTGGAACTCTCTCCCTCAACCACTCAGAGACTCACCCTCACTCTCCACTTTTACATCCCACCTCAAAACCTACCTGTTCTCCCACGCATACAACCTCCCCTACCCCTAGCCATCTCCCCTAACCCTGCCACCCCCCTCCCCCCCCTGGACATGCATACAACCTCCCCTACCCCTAACCATCTCCCCTAACCCTGCCACCCCCCTCCCCTCCCCCCCTGGACATGCATACAACCTCCCCTACCCCTAACCATCTCCCCTAACCCTGCCACCCCCCTCCCCCCCTGGACATGCATACAACCTCCCCTACCCCTAACCATCTCCCCTAACCCTGCCACCCCCCCCTCCCCCCCTGGACATGCATACAACCTCCCCTACCCCTAACCACCTCCCCTAACCCTGCCACCCCCCTCCCCCCTGGACATTTATACAACCTCCCCTACCCCTAACCATCTCCCCTAACCCTGCCACCCCCCTCCCCCCTGGACATGCATACAACCTCCCCTACCCCTAACCATCTCCCCTAACCCTGCCACACCCCTCCCCCCCTGGACATGCATACAACCTCCCCTACCCCTAACCATCTCCCCTAACCCTGCCACCCTCCTCCCCCCTGGACATGCATACAACCTCCCCTACCCCTAACCATCTCCCCTAACCCTGCCACCCCCCCCTCCCCCCCTGGACATGCATACAACCTCCCCTACCCCTAACCATCTCCCCTAACCCTGCCCCCCCCTCCCCCCCCCCTGGACATGCATACAACCTCCCCTACCCCTAACCATCTCCCCTAACCCTGCCACCCCCCTCCCCCCCTGGACATGTATACAACCTCCCCTACCCCTAACCACCTCCCCTAACCCTGCCACCCCCCTCCCCCCTGGACATTTATACAACCTCCCCTACCCCTAACCATCTCCCCTGACCCTGCCACCCCCCTCCCCCCTGGACATGCATACAACCTCCCCTACCCCTAACCATCTCCCCTAACCCTGCCACACCCCTCCCCCCCTGGACATGCATACAACCTCCCCTACCCCTAACCATCTCCCCTAACCCTGCCACCCTCCTCCCCCCCTGGACATTGCTGTGTTAATTGTTCCCTGTGCCTGTTGGTTAACTCTGTGTTCTATGTGCTCATGTTATCTGTTGCTTGTTGTTTCTGTGTCTTGTGTTTTTCCCATATTGTCAGAGTCTTAAGCCCCGGAAAAGCGCTATATAAATACAATGGGTAGTGGTGGTCTAGTCAGTGGATAGTGAGTTGGACTTGTGATCGGAAGGTTGTGAGTTCAAATCCCGCCTGAAACCACACCACTACTAGTGTGCCCTTGAGTAAGGCACTTAGCCCTCAGTTACTCCAGGGGGAATGTCCCTGTAATTCGTAATTGTAAGTCGCTTTGGATTAAAAGCGTCTGCTTGCTGCCCACCGGGGACTGGGTTCGAATCCCAGCTCGCCAGATCCGGATATGGCTGGGGCACACACGGAGAGCGGCATATTGGGCGGCCGCTCCCGAGGGCGGGTATAGGAGTATTTCCGGACAAGGATCCGTCGCGCAACACCGCCCCCTAGGTGCCGGAATAACGGTGCTGGGCTCGAGGAGCCAGTCAGCTAGTCTGCCTGGCGGCCTCCTCTGGGACTGCCGGCCACGGGGTCGTGCGGCGGATCCTATGCAATAGGCAGGGGATAATTGGATGCTAGGTTGGGTTCAATTGGCTACCAAATTGGGTGAAAAAGGGATAAAATAAAATAAAATAAAAAAAATAAAAAGCGTCTGCTAAATGGCAAAATTAAATTAAAATTAACAATGAATTATAATTATTAACACCGCCGGGCCTCTGGGTCAGTCATGGTGGGGCTGTAACCATGGTAACCATAGATACACAGGACTGACGTGTATGAGAGTGAATAACGTGTGTGTGTGTGTGTGTGTGTGTGTGTGTGTGTGTGTGTGTGTTACTCCACAATAGAAACAACTCAAGGAGACTCAGCAGGTCCTGTAGTGAGACAGACAGACAGGTGCTGTAGTGAGACAGACAGACAGGTCCTGTAGTGAGACAGACAGATAGACAGACAGACAGGTGCTGTAGTGAGACAGACAGACAGACAGACAGGTCCTGTAGTGAGACAGACAGACAGACAGACAGGTGCTGTAGTGAGACAGACAGACAGGTGCTGTAGTGAGACAGACAGACAGACAGGTCCTGTAGTGAGACAGACAGACAGACAGGTGCTGTAGTGAGACAGACAGACAGACAGACAGACAGGTCCTGTAGTGAGACAGACAGACAGACAGGTGCTGTAGTGAGACAGACAGACAGACAGACAGACAGGTGCTGTAGTGAGACAGACAGACAGGTGCTGTAGTGAGACAGACAGACAGACAGGTCCTGTAGTGAGACAGACAGACAGACAGGTGCTGTAGTGAGACAGACAGACAGACAGACAGACAGGTGCTGTAGTGAGACAGACAGACAGGTGCTGTAGTGAGACAGACAGACAGACAGGTCCTGTAGTGAGACAGACAGACAGACAGGTGCTGTAGTGAGACAGACAGACAGACAGACAGACAGGTGCTGTAGTGAGACAGACAGACAGACAGGTGCTGTAGTGAGACAGACAGACAGACAGGTGCTGTAGTGAGACAGACAGACAGACAGGTGCTGTAGTGAGACAGACAGACAGACAGGTCCTGTAGTGAGACAGACAGACAGACAGGTCCTGTAGTGAGACAGACAGACAGACAGGTGCTGTAGTCAGACAGACAGACAGACAGACAGGTGCTGTAGTGAGACAGACAGACAGACAGACAGGTCCTGTAGTGAGACAGACAGACAGACAGGTCCTGTAGTGAGACAGACAGACAGACAGGTGCTGTAGTGAGACAGACAGACAGACAGGTGCTGTAGTGAGACAGACAGACAGACAGGTCCTGTAGTGAGACAGACAGACAGACAGGTCCTGTAGTGAGACAGACAGACAGGTCCTGTAGTGAGACAGACAGACAGACAGGTCCTGTAGTGAGACAGACAGACAGGTCCTGTAGTGAGACAGACAGACAGACAGGTCCTGTAGTGAGACAGACAGACAGGTCCTGTAGTGAGACAGACAGACAGACAGGTCCTTTAGTGAGACAGACAGACAGACAGACAGACAGACAGACAGGTCCTGTAGTGAGACAGACAGACAGACAGGTCCTGTAGTGAGACAGACAGACAGACAGGTCCTGTAGTGAGACAGACAGACAGGTCCTGTAGTGAGACAGACAGACAGACAGGTCCTGTAGTGAGACAGACAGACAGGTCCTGTAGTGAGACAGACAGACAGACAGACAGGTCCTGTAGTGAGACAGACAGACAGACAGACAGGTGCTGTAGTCAGACAGACAGACAGACAGGTGCTGTAGTGAGACAGACAGACAGACAGACAGGTGCTGTAGTGAGACAGACAGACAGACAGGTGCTGTAGTGAGACAGACAGACAGACAGGTGCTGTAGTGAGACCAGGGCTGGACTGGGACAAAAATTAGGCGCTGGCATTTTTGGCCCAGACAGGCCCGGACCACACCCACCAGCACAAAAATACTTGCCTTATATACTCGTCTTATATACTGTGCTGTACAGTCATATGACAAACTGTAGTATTCCCCCAAACCACTACAAAGACGACTACATACAGTAAGCAATGGTACCAGTGCAAGTAGACCAGTGTACTCAGTGATCAGATTCCAGAGCGAATTTACGAACGCAGCCTTGTTGTTCTAGATTTTTTTTCCATTATCAACCTATCATTGCGCTTTAGAGTAAAACAAAGCACGCAACTGTCGCGTCTATCTTTTCATGGCAACTCTACATTGTGATTTACAAGGGATATTAACTAATATTAAGTAATATTATTACTTGGTTACATTTTGCAATTGATCCGCGGTACACATGCGTGCCGAACCGTGGGGGGCGATCCGTTACACCCCTACACAGCTACCTATATTTTCCTTACCGGGTCAACGGTTACAGGCTGACTCGGCCCCGCTTCTTCTGAATCCTCTCTATCCTCTGTATCTGTACCCTGCTCCCGCTCCTCCCTGCCAGCCTCCTCTTCGACCCTAACCCTCTGTATCTGTACCCTGCTCCCGCTCCTCCCTGCCAGCCTCCTCTTCAACCTGTTGCTGTTGCTGCTGTGGTAAACTTGAGGGTGCAGCAAGCATGTCCCTAATGTTTACACATTTGGCAGCATTTGCCTCGAGTTTCTTTTTGTTTTTCTCCCTAAGTTTTTCCCAGCCTCCCTTCCGTTTTAGTGTGCTTTTGCGCTCCATCTCTCTTAGTATCTATCTAGTAACTATCCAGGCTAACTAAATTTATGTTGCCGGCCGGCTCGGCCCAAAACTACCGCGAAACTGAGACGGAGGTCTGGTGCTGCGTGCGTGCGTGACCCCTGACCCCCCCCCCCCCCCCCTTCTCTCTGTTGATTGGGCCAGCCCAGTGTCTGTATAGAAAATTGACCAATGGGCCGCTGTCCCTGATTTATGGGCCGTTCAATGGCAGCTTTCGATTTATGGGCCGTTCGATGGTAGCTTTCGGCCGGGCCGGCTGCAAATTTGCGAAACCTAGGATGGTAGGGGGTGGCAGGGCAATACCGCTACCTGATTGGTTGGCGAAGCACTCCCTCATTGCCCCCTCATTGGCTGGCAATACCGCTACCTGATTGGTTGGCGAAGCACTCCCTCATTGCCCCCTCATTGGCTGGCGAGTCTACCATCTAAAGCCAGACTCCTTGCTATAAGCTATAGCTTGGGCTAACGTAAACGGCTAACGTAAACGCTAGCATGCGGCGTGTGAACGGGTTGAAATGCACGCCCAGAGAAGTTAGAAGTCATAAGGAAACATGTTTATTGACTGGGCAACACTGCAGTCTGCACGTTTTATTCTGATATTAACCACCCACAAACCATATTACTGCATAAGCAACCACACAGGGGAAATACAGTATCAAAGGAGCAGAAAATTTCAGGAACATTTCAGAACTTTAGGAGTTGTTTAAACTTGAATTCTCTTAGATTATATTCAAGCCGATCAGCTACAGTGTTAGAAGTCATAAAGAAACATGTCACGTTCACGTTGTTGACGTTGACTGTTGATCTCATTTGCATACTCACGCTACGTTCATGTCTATAAATGTTAGAGCGCCAAATAAATCTTCCTCTTTCCGGAATGTTAACCAATGCGAGCAGTCGTGTGTACGTTATCCTTTCTATCTAATATATGTATATATATATTATTATCTACCCTGGATGCTTGCTGAGGAACTTGGCTGAACTGTCAATGACATCTGGACACAAGTGGACAGAGGTGGTCAGTGGAACACTTTTTTGGAGACGCATATTACAAGTTTAAACAGCAATGTTTCTCGCTGTCCACTTGCAATCTAATCTCAAAAACACATTCTAAGTGTAACAGTCTCATTGTTCCCCACCCTTCTAACATGTCTAACATTTTGTATCAATTAAGGTAGACTACTGAAGGAGAAGTGAGCGAGGGAAAAGACGAGAGAGAGAGGGCAAAGATCGAGGCAGCCATGAACATTAAGTCTGAAGATCGGCTTGAATATAATCTAAGAGAGTTCAAGTTTAAACAACTCCTAAAGTTCTGAAATGTTCCTCAAATGTACTGCTCCTTTGATACTGTATTTCCCCTGTGTGGTTGCTTATGCAGTAATATGGTTTGTGGGTGGTTAATATCTGAATAAAACGTGCAGACTGCAGAATGAGTGTTTCTGGTTTATTTTATGAAGCTGTGTATTTTTACACTGTGTTGCCCAGTCAATAAACATGTTTCCTTATGACTTCTAACTTCTCTGGGCGTGCATTTCAACCCGTTCACACGCTGCATGCTAGCGTTTACGTTAGCCGTTTACGTTAGCCCAAGCTATAGCTTATAGCAAGGAGTCTGGCTTTAGATGGTAGACTCGCCAGCCAATGAGGGGGCAATGAGGGAGTGCTTCGCCAACCAATCAGGTAGCGGTATTGCCAGCCAATGAGGGGGCAATGAGGGAGTGCTTCGCCAACCAATCAGGTAGCGGTATTGCCCTGCCACCCCCTACCATCCTAGGTTTCGCAAATTCGCGGGCCGGCTGGTAAAAAAAAAAAAAAAAAAAAGACTTTATTTTTATTTTGTTATTTTGCCGGTCGGCTCGGCCCAAAACTACCGCGGCCCACCGGGCAAATGCCCGGTATGCCAGATGGCCAGTCCAGCCCTGAGTGAGACAGACAGACAGGTGCTGTAGTGAGACAGACAGACAGGTGCTATAGTGAGACAGACAGACAGACAGACAGGTCCTGTAGTGAGACAGACAGACAGACAGGTGCTGTAGTGAGACAGACAGACAGGCAGACAGACAGACAGACAGACAGACAGACAGACAGACAGACAGACAGACAGGTGCTGTAGTGAGACAGACAGACAGGTCCTGTAGTGAGACAGACAGACAGACAGGTCCTTTAGTGAGACAGACAGACAGACAGACAGGTGCTGTAGTGAGACAGACAGACAGACAGGTGCTGTAGTGAGACAGACAGACAGACAGACAGGTCCTGTAGTGAGACAGACAGACAGACAGGTGCTGTAGTGAGACAGACAGACAGACAGGTGCTGTAGTGAGACAGACAGACAGACAGGTGCTGTAGTGAGACAGACAGACAGGTCCTTTAGTGAGACAGACAGACAGACAGGTGCTGTAGTGAGACAGACAGACAGACAGACAGACAGGTCCTTTAGTGAGACAGACAGACAGACAGGTGCTGTAGTGAGACAGACAGACAGACAGACAGACAGGTCCTTTAGTGAGACAGACAGACAGACAGACAGGTGCTGTAGTGAGACAGACAGACAGACAGGTGCTGTAGTGAGACAGACAGACAGACAGACAGGTCCTGTAGTGAGACAGACAGACAGACAGGTGCTGTAGTGAGACAGACAGACAGACAGACAGGTGCTGTAGTGAGACAGACAGACAGACAGACAGACAGGTGCTGTAGTGAGACAGACAGACAGACAGGTGCTGTAGTGAGACAGACAGACAGACAGACAGGTCCTGTAGTGAGACAGACAGACAGACAGGTGCTGTAGTGAGACAGACAGACAGACAGGTGCTGTAGTGAGACAGACAGACAGGTGCTGTAGTGAGACAGACAGACAGGTCCTTTAGTGAGACAGACAGACAGACAGGTGCTGTAGTGAGACAGACAGACAGACAGACAGACAGGTCCTGTAGTGAGACAGACAGACAGACAGGTGCTGTAGTGAGACAGACAGACAGGTGCTGTAGTGAGACAGACAGACAGACAGGTCCTGTAGTGAGACAGACAGACAGACAGACAGGTCCTGTAGTGAGACAGACAGACAGACAGGTGCTGTAGTGAGACAGACAGACAGACAGGTGCTGTAGTGAGACAGACAGACAGACAGACAGACAGGTCCTTTAGTGAGACAGACAGACAGACAGACAGGTGCTGTAGTCAGACAGACAGACAGACAGGTGCTGTAGTGAGACAGACAGACAGACAGGTGCTGTAGTGAGACAGACAGACAGACAGACAGACAGGTCCTTTAGTGAGACAGACAGACAGACAGACAGGTGCTGTAGTCAGACAGACAGACAGACAGGTGCTGTAGTGAGACAGACAGACAGACAGGTGCTGTAGTGAGACAGACAGACAGACAGACAGGTGCTGTAGTGAGACAGACAGACAGACAGGTGCTGTAGTGAGACAGACAGACAGACAGACAGACAGACAGGTGCTGTAGTGAGACAGACAGACAGACAGGTGCTGTAGTGAGACAGACAGACAGACAGGTGCTGTAGTGAGACAGACAGACAGACAGACAGACAGACAGGTGCTGTAGTGAGACAGACAGACAGACAGGTGCTGTAGTGAGACAGACAGACAGACAGGTGCTGTAGTGAGACCAGGGCTGGACTGGGACAAAAATTAGGCGCTGGCATTTTTGGCCCAGACAGGCCCGGACCACACCCACCAGCACAAAAATACTTGCCTTATATACTCGTCTTATATACTGTGCTGTACAGTCATATGACAAACTGTAGTATTCCCCCAAACCACTACAAAGACGACTACATACAGTAAGCAATGGTACCAGTGCAAGTAGACCAGTGTACTCAGTGATCAGATTCCAGAGCGAATTTACGAACGCAGCCTTGTTGTTCTAGATTTTTTTTCCATTATCAACCTATCATTGCGCTTTAGAGTAAAACAAAGCACGCAACTGTCGCGTCTATCTTTTCATGGCAACTCTACATTGTGATTTACAAGGGATATTAACTAATATTAAGTAATATTATTACTTGGTTACATTTTGCAATTGATCCGCGGTACACATGCGTGCCGAACCGTGGGGGGCGATCCGTTACACCCCTACACAGCTACCTATATTTTCCTTACCGGGTCAACGGTTACAGGCTGACTCGGCCCCGCTTCTTCTGAATCCTCTCTATCCTCTGTATCTGTACCCTGCTCCCGCTCCTCCCTGCCAGCCTCCTCTTCGACCCTAACCCTCTGTATCTGTACCCTGCTCCCGCTCCTCCCTGCCAGCCTCCTCTTCAACCTGTTGCTGTTGCTGCTGTGGTAAACTTGAGGGTGCAGCAAGCATGTCCCTAATGTTTACACATTTGGCAGCATTTGCCTCGAGTTTCTTTTTGTTTTTCTCCCTAAGTTTTTCCCAGCCTCCCTTCCGTTTTAGTGTGCTTTTGCGCTCCATCTCTCTTAGTATCTATCTAGTAACTATCCAGGCTAACTAAATTTATGTTGCCGGCCGGCTCGGCCCAAAACTACCGCGAAACTGAGACGGAGGTCTGGTGCTGCGTGCGTGCGTGACCCCTGACCCCCCCCCCCCCCCCCTTCTCTCTGTTGATTGGGCCAGCCCAGTGTCTGTATAGAAAATTGACCAATGGGCCGCTGTCCCTGATTTATGGGCCGTTCAATGGCAGCTTTCGATTTATGGGCCGTTCGATGGTAGCTTTCGGCCGGGCCGGCTGCAAATTTGCGAAACCTAGGATGGTAGGGGGTGGCAGGGCAATACCGCTACCTGATTGGTTGGCGAAGCACTCCCTCATTGCCCCCTCATTGGCTGGCAATACCGCTACCTGATTGGTTGGCGAAGCACTCCCTCATTGCCCCCTCATTGGCTGGCGAGTCTACCATCTAAAGCCAGACTCCTTGCTATAAGCTATAGCTTGGGCTAACGTAAACGGCTAACGTAAACGCTAGCATGCGGCGTGTGAACGGGTTGAAATGCACGCCCAGAGAAGTTAGAAGTCATAAGGAAACATGTTTATTGACTGGGCAACACTGCAGTCTGCACGTTTTATTCTGATATTAACCACCCACAAACCATATTACTGCATAAGCAACCACACAGGGGAAATACAGTATCAAAGGAGCAGAAAATTTCAGGAACATTTCAGAACTTTAGGAGTTGTTTAAACTTGAATTCTCTTAGATTATATTCAAGCCGATCAGCTACAGTGTTAGAAGTCATAAAGAAACATGTCACGTTCACGTTGTTGACGTTGACTGTTGATCTCATTTGCATACTCACGCTACGTTCATGTCTATAAATGTTAGAGCGCCAAATAAATCTTCCTCTTTCCGGAATGTTAACCAATGCGAGCAGTCGTGTGTACGTTATCCTTTCTATCTAATATATGTATATATATATTATTATCTACCCTGGATGCTTGCTGAGGAACTTGGCTGAACTGTCAATGACATCTGGACACAAGTGGACAGAGGTGGTCAGTGGAACACTTTTTTGGAGACGCATATTACAAGTTTAAACAGCAATGTTTCTCGCTGTCCACTTGCAATCTAATCTCAAAAACACATTCTAAGTGTAACAGTCTCATTGTTCCCCACCCTTCTAACATGTCTAACATTTTGTATCAATTAAGGTAGACTACTGAAGGAGAAGTGAGCGAGGGAAAAGACGAGAGAGAGAGGGCAAAGATCGAGGCAGCCATGAACATTAAGTCTGAAGATCGGCTTGAATATAATCTAAGAGAGTTCAAGTTTAAACAACTCCTAAAGTTCTGAAATGTTCCTCAAATGTACTGCTCCTTTGATACTGTATTTCCCCTGTGTGGTTGCTTATGCAGTAATATGGTTTGTGGGTGGTTAATATCTGAATAAAACGTGCAGACTGCAGAATGAGTGTTTCTGGTTTATTTTATGAAGCTGTGTATTTTTACACTGTGTTGCCCAGTCAATAAACATGTTTCCTTATGACTTCTAACTTCTCTGGGCGTGCATTTCAACCCGTTCACACGCTGCATGCTAGCGTTTACGTTAGCCGTTTACGTTAGCCCAAGCTATAGCTTATAGCAAGGAGTCTGGCTTTAGATGGTAGACTCGCCAGCCAATGAGGGGGCAATGAGGGAGTGCTTCGCCAACCAATCAGGTAGCGGTATTGCCAGCCAATGAGGGGGCAATGAGGGAGTGCTTCGCCAACCAATCAGGTAGCGGTATTGCCCTGCCACCCCCTACCATCCTAGGTTTCGCAAATTCGCGGGCCGGCTGGTAAAAAAAAAAAAAAAAAAAAGACTTTATTTTTATTTTGTTATTTTGCCGGTCGGCTCGGCCCAAAACTACCGCGGCCCACCGGGCAAATGCCCGGTATGCCAGATGGCCAGTCCAGCCCTGAGTGAGACAGACAGACAGGTGCTGTAGTGAGACAGACAGACAGGTGCTATAGTGAGACAGACAGACAGACAGACAGGTCCTGTAGTGAGACAGACAGACAGACAGGTGCTGTAGTGAGACAGACAGACAGGCAGACAGACAGACAGGTCCTGTAGTGAGACAGACAGACAGACAGGTGCTGTAGTGAGACAGACAGACAGGCAGACAGACAGACAGGTCCTGTAGTGAGACAGACAGACAGACAGGTCCTTTAGTGAGACAGACAGACAGACAGACAGGTCCTGTAGTGAGACAGACAGACAGACAGGTGCTGTAGTGAGACAGACAGACAGACAGGTGCTGTAGTGAGACAGACAGACAGGCAGACAGACAGACAGGTCCTGTAGTGAGACAGACAGACAGACAGGTGCTGTAGTGAGACAGACAGACAGGCAGACAGACAGACAGGTCCTGTAGTGAGACAGACAGACAGACAGGTCCTTTAGTGAGACAGACAGACAGACAGACAGGTCCTGTAGTGAGACAGACAGACAGACAGGTGCTGTAGTGAGACAGACAGACAGGCAGACAGACAGACAGGTCCTGTAGTGAGACAGACAGACAGACAGGTGCTGTAGTGAGACAGACAGACAGGCAGACAGACAGACAGGTCCTGTAGTGAGACAGACAGACAGACAGGTCCTTTAGTGAGACAGACAGACAGACAGACAGGTCCTGTAGTGAGACAGACAGACAGACAGGTGCTGTAGTGAGACAGACAGACAGACAGGTGCTGTAGTGAGACAGACAGACAGACAGACAGACAGACAGGTCCTGTAGTGAGACAGACAGACAGGTGCTGTAGTGAGACAGACAGACAGGTCCTTTAGTGAGACAGACAGACAGACAGGTGCTGTAGTGAGACAGACAGACAGGTGCTGTAGTGAGACAGACAGACAGGTCCTTTAGTGAGACAGACAGACAGACAGGTGCTGTAGTGAGACAGACAGACAGGTGCTGTAGTGAGACAGACAGACAGGTGCTGTAGTGAGACAGACAGACAGGTCCTTTAGTGAGACAGACAGACAGACAGGTGCTGTAGTGAGACAGACAGACAGGTGCTGTAGTGAGACAGACAGACAGGTCCTTTAGTGAGACAGACAGACAGACAGGTGCTGTAGTGAGACAGACAGACAGGCAGGTGCTGTAGTGAGACAGACAGACAGACAGACAGACAGGTCCTTTAGTGAGACAGACAGACAGACAGGTGCTGTAGTGAGACAGACAGACAGACAGGTGCTGTAGTGAGACAGACAGACAGACAGACAGACAGGTCCTGTAGTGAGACAGACAGACAGGTGCTGTAGTGAGACAGACAGACAGGTGCTGTAGTGAGACAGACAGACAGACAGACAGACAGGTCCTGTAGTGAGACAGACAGACAGGTACTGTAGTGAGACAGACAGACAGACAGGTGCTGTAGTGAGACAGACAGACAGACAGACAGGTGCTGTAGTGAGACAGACAGACAGACAGGTGCTGTAGTGAGACAGACAGACAGACAGGTGCTGTAGTGAGACAGACAGACAGACAGGTCCAACAACAACGACTACACTTCCTACGCCGCCTTAGAGTTCATGGTGTTGACCAAAAATGTATGCTACTCTTCTACCAGTCTGTCTTAGAGAGTCTCATCAGATACGGCATTACATCTTGGTT
>NC_137689.1:76676432-76698932 GCF_963989245.1 Nansenia antarctica
TTACACAAGCAATGTAGCTCACCACAGTTTGTATGTCTTGTCTTCTGGTGTTAGTAACGTTAGCTATGTAGCTGGCTAGCTACGGTAGTCTATTGTCATTGTGGTGCTCGCACCTACTGTATGTTATCTAGCTCGTAGCTCGCATGCTACGTTAGCATCA
The DNA here is from genome assembly GCF_963989245.1 of Nansenia antarctica. Lineage (NCBI taxonomy): Eukaryota > Metazoa > Chordata > Actinopteri > Argentiniformes > Microstomatidae > Nansenia > Nansenia antarctica. Next base: position 76,676,593 of record NC_137689.1, read on the forward strand.
ATTTAGCTAATCATAACATAGCAGCGAGAGTAACGTTAGCTAGCTATGTAGCTACTAGCTAGCTATGTGTTGTGGTGATGGACAGACTTCTAAATGGCCATGTTGGCATTCAAGTTGGCTAAACATAGCAGTGAGGTGGAAATTAAGGGGCCTACACATGATAAGATGTTTTTTTTTTTTTCGAACAGAAAAAAAATATATCGTTAAATTAGTCGTTAGACTAATCGACTAATTGAAAAAATAATCGCTAGATTACCATAGTAACACATGTTAATGTACAGGTTACCATAGTAACACATAATGTACAGGTTACCATAGTAACACATGTTAATGTACAGGTTACCATAGTAACACATGTTAATGTACAGGTTACCATAGTAACACATGTTAATGTACAGGTTACCATAGTAACACATGTTAATGTAGGGTTGGTTGGTCCTGGGGACAGTTGGTTGGGTGGATGGAGGTTGGGAGGTTAGGGTTAGGTTAGGGTGGGAGGTCTGCGTGCTGTTGGAGGAGTTGTTGACTGTTAAACGTGGTTCCCTCGGCTGAGACAGAATGACAGGACAGCTGCAAGATGTCTATAGTCCTGGTCCTCGCCACACACACACCCCCTCTCACACACACACACACACACACCCCCTCTCACACACACACACACACCCACACACCCCCTCTCACACACACACACACACCCTCTCACGCACACACACACACCCTCTCACACACACACACACACCCTCTCACACACACACACACCCTCTCACACACACACACACACACACACACACACACACACACCCTCTCACACACACACACACACACTCTCACACACACACACACCCTCTCACACACACACACACCTTCACACACACACACACACACACACACACCCTCTCACACACACACACACACCCTCTCACACACACACACACCCTCTCACACACACATACACACACACACTCAGGGACAGCTGTTAGGCAGTCCCTACAGAAAGTGGCCTTTTGTCCATCCCAGCTTGTGCGTATGCGTGTGCGTGTGTGTGTGTGCGTGTGTGTGTGTGTGGTTGTTGTTGGTATTACTGATGACAGATGACTTTCCTACTTAGACAAATCTGTTTTCTGTCAAATCCACGCAGATGAAAAGGCATCTGCTAAGTGTTGATAATGTACATGTGAATGTTCTCCTTTCTAAAAGAAGCACCTTTGCCCCCCCCCCCGTGCCTCTCAGCCCTGTGTGGAATACTTCACATTCTCCTGACATTCCAGTCACCTAGGCTCCGCCCAGTCACCTAGGCTCCGCCCACCCTGCATGCCCCCGAGCCAAACGTCGGGATGTAATTGGCTCCCCTACTCCCCCCCCTCCCCCACCACTACAGGCAGGCAACAAACAGCCAATTGTTGGTAGTTGATCCTTTGAAAGGCCCCAGAGTCAACCAGTCAGTCAGTCAGTCAACCAACCAGTCAACCAGCCAGCCAGTCAACCAACCAGCCAGTCAACCAGCCAGTCAACCAGCCAACCAACCAACCAGTCAACCAGCCAGTTAACCAACCAGTCAACCAGCCAGTTAACCAACCAGCCAGTCAACCAACCAGCCAACCAACCAGTCAGTCAACCAGCCAACCAACCAGTCAACCAGCCAGTTAACCAGCCAGTCAACCAACCAGCCAACCAACCAGTCAGCCAGTCAGTCAGTCAACAAGCCAGCCAGTCAACCAAGGGTGAAGTCCAGATAGTTGACCTGGGGAAGTGGAGGTAGTTGACCTGGGGAAGTGGAGGTGTGTGTCTGGCCACGTGTTTCACATGTAAAGGTGCCAGGAGTCTTCATGCTACACGCTACATGCTACGTGCTGTTTGTTGCTGAGACGTGTGTGTGTGTGTGTGTGTTGCAGCCATGCCAAGAAGGAGTCTGAGGCGGCGGGGGCGGTGGCCAGGCTGAAGGAGGCGGAGGCCAGCCTCAACACCAAGGAGGCTCTGCTGGCCTCCAGCCTTTCAGAGAGACGCAGCCTGGAGAGCAGCCTGGGAGGCCTGCAGGACACCATCCAGGAGGTAGGGGGGGAGGGGGGGGCAGGACACCATCCAGGAGGTAGGGGGGGGAGGGGGGGGCAGGACACCATCCAGGAGGTAGGGGGGGGAGGGGGGGGGGGCAGGACACCATCCAGGAGGTAGGGGGGGGAGGGGGGGGGGGGCAGGACACCATCCAGGAGGTAGGGGGGGGGAGGGGGCAGGACACCATCCAGGAGGTAGGGGGGGGGGGGAGGGGGGGGCAGGACACCATCCAGGAGGTAGGGGGGGGAGGGGGGGGGGCAGGACACCATCCAGGAGGTAGGGGGGGGAGGGGGGGGCAGGACACCATCCAGGAGGTAGGGGGGAGGGGGGGGGGGCAGGACACCGTCCAGGAGGTAGGGGGGAGGGAGGGGGGGCAGGACACCGTCCAGGAGGTAGGGGGGAGGGAGGGGGGGGCAGGACACCGTCCAGGAGGTAGGGGGGGGCAGGCTAAGTTGTAACCCTGGGGGCGGGGTCTAACCTGTGTTGTGCAGCTGGAGGCGGGCCTGGCCCAGGCTAGGTTGTAACCCTGTGTTGTGTGTTGTGCAGCTGGAGGCGGGCCTGTCCCGGGCCAAGCAGCAGCTGGGGGAGGAAACGCTGCAGCGCGTCGACCTGGAGAACCGCAGCCAGAGCCTAGAGGAGGAGCTGGCCTTCCGCAAGAACATGTTCCAGGAGGTCAGAGGTCAACCTTGTACTAGCCCTAACCCTAGCCCTGTGTACTAGCCCTGTGTACTAGCCCTAACCCTAGCCCCGTGTACTCGCCCCATAGCCCTGTGTTTAACCATGAGTTTTAACCAAAACAAGCAGAAGAGCTCATATAACTCTATAACTGTGTGTGTGTGTCCAGGAGATGAAGGACACGCGTAGCAGGCAGGAGACCAGGCTGGTGGAGGTGGACGCGGGGAGGCAGGGGGAGTACGAGACCCGCCTGGCCCAGGCGCTGACCGACCTCCGCCACCAGCACCAGGACCAGGTCCAGCTGTACAAGGACGAGATGGAGACCACCTACCTGTCTAAGGTGAGACCCCCACCTGTCCAAGGTGAGGGAGGGACACACACACACACACACACACACACGGCAAGGCAAGTTTATTTGTACAGCACATTTCATACAACAGGGGCAATTCAAAGTGCTTTACATTCATTATTAAACATACAGCAAGAGCAGCATAGTAAGACAATACAAATTACAATGAATAAAAGAAAATATAAGAAGTAAATAGATAAAACATTTAACTCATTGACTGCCAAAGACGCCAATTGGCGTCTTATAGAATAGTAACGTTGACTGCCAAAGACGCCAATTGGCGTCTTATAGAAATTATTTTTTTTTCCGCGGGGATCGCGTTATTGACATGTTCTACACCTAGCGAGTGAATTTCAGACTTGGGTGTAATGTATTTCGGTCCCAGATGGGGGCAGTAGTTCGATAAAAGCCTGGAGAAGGAAGTGGCTTGCTGTGGGTTGTAGTAATGGCGAAACGGATCAGGGTATGTGCCAAACGCGGCGCGGAGCATTGCGGAGCATCGCGGAGCAGCGCGGCCATCGCGCGACTCTTCAAACAGTTCAGAGTCGGATGATACAGAAAAAGTGCAGAAAAAAAAAATGAAAAAAAAGTTCTGCAGAAAAAGCTCGTTTTCTCTGTTTATTGGTCAAAATCAGGTGTTTTTGCTGAAACCACCCTATGTTCTACGGCCGATTTCTAAACACTCAAAGAGGCTAGAAACAAACTTTCTTTTTCTGATGAAAGAAGAGAGTCTAAAGTTTTGGTAGATATGTTCAATGTTTATGTAGTCCGAAAAGTCAATATTTGGTGGGTCTTCAAAGTTCAGCGAAAATGCCCCAAAAGTCTGGCAGTGTGGAGCTCTCCGCTCTGAACATGGCTGGCAGTCAAAGAGTTAATAAGACAATAGTTAATGGAAGTGTTTGTCTTTAATCATAACTGCTGCAAAACATGAAGGTTTTTAGCTTAGATTTAAATATTTTAAGGGTTTGGGCCTGTTTGATTTCTTCAGGGAGTTTGTTCCAGGAGCATGCAGCAGCGTGACTGAAAGCTGCTGCACCGTGTTTTGTTTTTACTCTTGGAATGATTAGCTGATTAGTCTCAGCTGACCTTAGGGACCTTGCGGGAATACCGGGTGGGAGGAGATCTGATATGTATTTTGGTCCAAGACCATTTTGTTATTTGTATGTAATTAGGAGGATTTTGAATTAAATTCTCTGAGAGACTGGTAGCCAGTGCAGGGATCTCAGGATTGGTGTAATGTGTTCAAACTTCTAACCCCCCCTCTCTCTCTCTAACCCCGCCCCCCTCTCTAACCCCCCCCCCAGCTGGAGAACGTGCGCCTGTCCTCTGAGATGAGCAGCTCGTCGGCTGGCATGGCGAGGGAGGAGCTGAGGGAGGCGACCCTCAGGGTGGAGAGTCTGGCGGCCCAGCTGGCCTCCATGCAGAAGGAGGTGGGTGGGTGGGGGGGTGTGTGTGTGTGTGTGTGTGTGGAGTGTGTGTAGTTTACTATTACTATGCTCCTCTGACAGATCCTTGTCTAACTTGTACACCCCCTCCCTCCTCCCCTCCCTCCCCCTCCCCTGCCTCTGCCTCCCCTCCCTCTCCCTCCTCCTGAGTCCTCCCTCCTCCCCTCCCTCTCCCTCCTCCTCCTCCCCTCCCTCTCCCTCCTCCCTCTCCCTCCTCCTCCCCTCCCTCTCCCTCCTCCTCCCCTCCCTCTCCCTCCCTCCTCCTCCCCTCCCCTCCCTCCTCCTCCCCTCCCCTCCCTCCTCCTCCCCTCCCCTCCCTCCTCCTCCCATCCCTCTCCCTCCTCCTCCCCTCCCTCTCCCTCCTTCTCCCCTCCCTCCCTCCCCCCTCCCCCCCCCCCCCCCCCCCAGACGCGGGGCTGGCAGAACCGTATCATGGAGCTGGAGGCGGCGCTGGCCCAGGAGCGTGAGGGGGGGCGGCGCCTCCTGCAGGAGAAGGAGAGGGAGGTGGAGGACATCAGGGCGCGCTGGCAGACGCAGCTGGACGACTACGAGATGCTGCTGGACGTGAAGCTAGCGCTCGACATGGAGATCAACGCCTACCGCAAGCTGCTGGAGGGGGAGGAGGAGAGGTAGGGGGGGGGAGGAGGGGGAGAGGTAGGGGGGCGGGGGGGAGGAGAGGGAGGAGGGGGAGAGGTAGGGGGGCGGGGGGGAGAGGTAGGGAGTAGATGAAGAGTAGCTCAGTCTTGTTAAGCTTGAGCTTGGTATAGAGGGAGAACAGTAAGGGCCCTAGGACAGAGCCCTGAGGGACCCCAGTGGTATAGAGGGAGAACAGTAAGGGCCCTAGGACAGAGCCCTGAGGGACCCCAGTGGTATAGAGGGAGAACAGTAAGGGCCCTAGGACAGAGCCCTGAGGGACCCCAGTGGTATATAGGGAGAACAGTAGGGGCCCTAGGACAGAGCCCTGAGGGACCCCAGTGGTATAGAGGGAGAACAGTGAGGGCCCTAGGACAGAGCCCTGGGGGACCCCAGTGGTATAGAGGGAGAACAGTAAGGGCCCTAGGACAGAGCCCTGGGGGACCCCAGTGGTATAGAGGGAGAACAGTAAGGGCCATAGGACAGAGCCCTGAGGGACCCCAGTGGTATAGAGGGAGAACAGTAAGGGCCATAGGACAGAGCCCTGAGGGACCCCAGTGGTATAGAGGGAGAACAGTAAGGGCTCTAGGACAGAGCCCTGGGGGACCCCAGTGGTATAGAGGGAGAACAGTAAGGGCCCTAGGACAGAGCCCTGAGGGACCCCAGTGGTATATAGGGAGAACAGTAGGGGCCCTAGGACAGAGCCCTGAGGGACCCCAGTGGTATAGAGGGAGAACAGTGAGGGCCCTAGGACAGAGCCCTGGGGGACCCCAGTGGTATAGAGGGAGAACAGTAAGGGCCCTAGGACTGAGCCCTGGGGGACCCCAGTGGTATAGAGGGAGAACAGTAAGGGCCCTACGACAGAGCCCTGAGGGACCCCAGTGTTATAGAGGGAGAACAGTAAGGTCCCTAGGACAGAGCCCTGAGGGACCCCAGTGGTATAGAGGGAGAACAGTAAGGGCCCTAGGACAGAGCCCTGGGGGACCCCAGTGGTATAGAGGGAGAACAGTAAGGGCCCTAGGACAGAGCCCTGGGGGACCCCAGTGGTATAGAGGGAGAACAGTAAGGGCCCTAGGACAGAGCCCTGGGGTACCCCAGTGGTGAGGGTTCGTGGAGAAGACAGCGATTCTCTCCAGGTCACCTGGTAGGAGCGACCCGCCAGGTAGGAAGCAAACCAGGAGTGTGCGGTGCCAGAGATGCCCAGGTCTGAGAGGATGGAGAGAAGGATCTGGTGGTTGACTGTGTGGAAGGCAGTAGACAGGTCCAGTTCTGAGAGGATGGAGAGAAGGATCTGGTGGTTGACTGTGTGGAAGGCAGCAGACAGGTCCAGGAGGATGAGAACGGAGGAGAGGGAGGAAGCTTGAGCAGAGTGGAGGGCCTCCGTGACAGCAGGGAGAGCAGTCTCTAGTGCCCCGCGGTGGTGTAGCGGTCTAAGCACTGGCCACTAGTGCATGCTGCCCACCGGGGACTGGGATCGTATCCCAGCTCGCCAGATCCGGATATGGCTGGGGCACACACGGGGAGCGGCATATTGGGCGGCCGCTCCCGAGGGCGGTATAGGAGTATTTCCGGACAAGGATCCGTCGCGCAACAGCGCCCCCGGGGTGCCGGAATAACAGGTGCTGGGCTCGAGGAGCCAGTCAGCTAGTCCAGTGTTTTTCAACCTTTTTTGTGCCACGGCACATTTCTTACCTTGAAAAAATCCCACGGCACACCGCCATCCCAAATGTTACAAAATGATACAAAGTAGCCTATCATATACGTAACATTATATGAACTTGTCGTTATACTCACTCAGTGCGAAGCCTGGCCCTGTATGTTGGCCATGTATGCGAGCCTTGCGCACAATTTGTCACTTGCAAGCAGCTTTGCGTCATCACACTTCTCATCAGTTAAAACGGTGTTCAGCTCCTCCCGTGACTCAAACACGCGGGCGGCACTTTTCCGCGGGACAATCATCGGCGTATGGAGCAATAACGTATTATGCTGGGCTCCCGTCTCTTCACATAATGCTGCATATAAGCGGCTTTTCAGAGGTCTTGTTTTTACAAAGTTTACCATACGAACAACAGCATTCAACACATCAGATATCTCCATCAGTGCAGACACTTACGCAGCTGTCCCACTGAAGTCCTCCTTGTTCGACATACTCTGATGTGATCTGACATATTTCCTCCCCTGTTGTTTTTTTATGCAATGTCTTGCAAAAAAGAAATGTTCTGTGATTGTGTCTCCATCCACAAAGCGTGCATTGGCCAAGAGTTGAGCCAAGACTCAAGTTGCAAAGCAAACTGCCCACTGCCACGTATCTTCTCCAAAACAAAATTTTCGATGTCTGCAGACATGTCAGCAATGCGTCTGGCAATCGTCTTAATGAATGAACGAAACAATGTAGGTTATTTTTTATCATCTTGGGGTATGGGCATACAATCGTTAGGTTTTTCAGTCACATATTCACACACCCTCCTGTCAATCACCTGGAAGAGGCCGCTTTGCGGACGGCGATACGCTTTTCTCTGACTGTTACCATTCTTATGCCGATCTTTTTGGGCTCGTCAACTTCTAACACTACACTCTGTAATATCATATTTCTTGGCTCCTCGACAGTTGTTTGATGCCTCTGCTTCATTGATTCATTCATCCATGGTCTTAACATTGGCATCGTAACTCCTCCTCTGTTGTTTGTTAACTTGACCAACCACTTGAGACACTTTTTTCGAGCTGGTCCGAGTGTGTCTCCGCGGGTGTGTGTGTGAGTGTGTCTCTGCGGTGTCTCTCCGCGGGTGTGTGTGAGTGTGTCTCCGTGGGTGTGTGTGAGTGTGTCTCCACATACGTTGTTGTGAATTAATATTGACGTGTAAAAGTCTAGGGTGCGAATATAAGACGCAACTTTTTCAGACTTTTTTCCAGGGGAAAAACCCCGTTTTATATTCGGGTCAATACGGTAAGTGGAATTTGATAATTTCCCACGGCACATCTGATGATCTCTCACGGCACACTAGTGTGGTTGGGAACCACTGAGCTAGTCTGCCTGGCGGCCTCTTCTGGGACTGCCGGCCACGGGGTCACGGGGTCGGGGTCGGGGCCACGGGGTCGTGCGGCGGATCCTTCGCAATAGGCAGGGGATAATTGGATGCTAGGTTGGGTTCAATTGGCTACCAAATTGGGTGAAAAAGGGATAAAATCTGAAAAAAAAAAAAGGAGAGCAGTCTCAGTGGAGTGCCCAGCCTTGAAGCCCGATTGGTGGAGGTCAAGGTGTTCCACCTTCCGGAGATAGTCAGTCAGTTGTTGGAAGGAGAGAAGGGATACCGGTCTCTAGTTGTGGACAGATGACGGGTCAAGGGTTGGTTTCTTGAGGAGAGGCTTGACTCTGGCTGTCTTGAAGGCAGCCGGGACAGATCCTGTGGATAGGGAGGAGTTGATTACGGTGGTAAGGTAAGGAAGAATGTCGGAGGAAATGGATTGGAGAAGAGGGGAGGGGGGATGGGATCGAGAGGGCAGGTGGTTATCCTGCTTAGATGTGATCAGTGTGAGAATCTCATCAGGGGAGAGGGGAGGGGGGGGAGGGACATGATAAGAGCCAGAGACCAGAGTGTGTAGTAGTAGAGCAGAGAGTCTGGAAGGGGTGTTAACAGCCTTGGTTGGTTTCTTGAGGAGAGGCTTGACTCTGGCTATCTTCCTCCCTCCCTCCCCCCCCCAGACTGAAGCTGTCCCCCAGCCCCTCCTCCCGGGTGACGGTCTCGCGGGCCCAGTCCAGCAGCCGCAGCGTGAGGACGACCCGGGGGAAGAGGAAGCGCGTGGAGGTGGAGGAGCGCGAGGCCAGCAGCTCCGTCTCCATCGCCCACGCCGCCTCCGCCTCCGGAGCCGTCTCTGTCTCTGAGCTGGACACGGACGGACGCTTCATACGCCTGAGCAACACCTCCCCCCAGGTAAACACACACACACACACACACCTCCCCCCAGGTACACACACACACACACATACACACACACACCTCCCCCCAGGTACACACACACACACCTCCCCCCAGGTACACACACACACACACACACACCTCCCCCCAGGTACACACACACACACACACACACACACACACACACACACACACTCCCCCCAGGTACACACACATGAAATCATTAGAGTAATATGCAACCAACCCTTCAGAACAAACTTGGTAGCGAGCAGGTTTACAGGCTGGTTTCAGTTAGACGTGTGTTAAGGTTAGGGTTAGCCTAAGCAGGTTTACAGGCTGGATTCAGTTAGACGTGCGTCAAGAATGTCTCACAGGCGGAAACTACATCCCCAACGACAGCTCCTCCTGTGTCTTTCTGAAATATTAGTTCCCACCTTTTACGAATTGGATAGGTAGGTAGGTAGGTAGATAGATAGATAAGGTTAAATCCATATAAATCCATCTGTCTAAGTGAGTGAATCATCTCCATCAGTCATCATAAGAAATAATAATCTGTCAATTCCAGGGTCCAGTTAGAAGAATCACTACTAGTCAGAAAGGCTTCAAACACCATTTAATCATGTCAGTTCTCCTACATTAGCCTACAACATCATTGTGTGTGTGTGTGTGTTTCTCTCTCTCTCGTGGTGTGTGTGTGTGTGTGTCTCTCTGTGTGTGTGTGTGTGTGTGTGTGTGTGTGTGTGTCGTGTGTGTGTCTGTGTGGTGTGTGTGTGTGTGTGTGTGTGTGTGTGTGTGTGTGTGTGTGTGTGCAGGACCAGCCCATGGGGGGGTGTGAGGTGACCAGGACCGTCTCAGACGTCTCGGCCGTCTACAAGTTCACCCCCAAATACGTCCTGAAGGCCGACGCCAAAGTCACGGTACGATTCCTCCTCAGACGTGTTCTCTAATATTTCATCAAACACCCCTGATGCTGTAATTGTCAATGAAAATCACAGAGAGGTGCTCATTCTAGAAGTTGGCTGCACCTTTGACCACAGCCTAGAGGAAGCCTTTTCAACCAATATATTGAAATACCAACAGCTGGAGTAGGCCATATCACAACTGGGTTACAGATGTCAACTTTTAGCTGTCATACTTGGCAGCCTGGGTCATGTTCATAAGCTTGTTGTCAGAGGCCTTCAGATGGCTGGTCTATATCTAAGAGAAGGGCCAAACAGTTAGCACAGTACTGCTCAGTATCTGCTGTTATTGGAGCCGCTCAATATGGAGAAGGCGGTGCTTCCTGTACCCTTGATGAGCTGTCTGTTTTACAGTATTGATACTGTAACTGTCAAATCCACTGTAATCATAGTTTAGTGCGAATAACATCCTGTGTGTAGCATAACTGGTTGTTAATAACATCCTGTGTGTAGCATAACTGGTTGTTAATAACATCCTGTGTGTTGCATAACTGGTTGTTAATAACATCCTGTGTGTAGCATAACTGGTTGTTAATAACATCATGTGTGTTGCATAACTGGTTGTTAATAATATCCTGTGTGTTGCATAACTGGTTGTTAATAACATCCTGTGTGTAGCATAACTGGTTGTTAATAACATCCTGTGTGTAGCATAACTGGTTGTTAATAACATCCTGTGTGTAGAATAACTGGTTGTTAATAACATCCTGTGTGTAGCATAACTGGTTGTTAATAACATCCTGTGTGTAGAATAACTGGTTGTTAATAACATCCTGTGTGTTGCATAACTGGTTGTTAATAACATCCTGTGTGTTGCATAACTGGTTGTTAATAACATCCTGTGTGTTGCATAACTGGTTGTTAATAACATCCTGTGTGTAGCATAACTGGTTTAATAACATCCTGTGTGTAGCATAACTGGTTTAATAACATCCTGTGTGTAGCATAACTGGTTGTTGGCTCAGCACTACTGTAACTGACTGTTTTCATAATGTCAAAATGCACTGATAGTATTTACGTCCTTGAGATATTGTCCATGTATGTGGACATGAGTAAAGCATTGAACATGTGTGTGTAACCTGTGTGTGCAGTTGTGGGCGTGTGACGCGGGGGTGGGGTTCAGCCCCCCCTCTGATCTGCTGTGGAAGGGCCAGGCGTCCTGGGGGGCCGGGGAGGACGTGGTGGTGGTGCTGACAGACGCCCAGGGAGAGGTACTGACCCCCCCTAACCCCCCCCCCCCTCTGTCTGTCTGTCTGGACCCCCCCTAACCCTCTGTCTGTCTGTCTGGACCCCCCTAACCCTCTGTCTGTCTGTCTGGACCCCCCCCCCCCTCTCTCTCTCTCTCTGTCTCTCTCTCTCTCTTTCTCTGTCTCTGTCTCTCTCTCTGTCTCTCTCTCTGTCTCTCCCTCTCTGTCTCTCTCTCTGTATCTCTCTCTCTCTGTCTCTCTCTCTCTGTCTTTCTCTGTCTCTCTCTCTGTCTCTCTGTCTCTCTCTCTGTCTCTCCCTCTCTCTCTGTCTCGTCTCTCTCTCTGTCTCTCTCTCTCTGTCTCTCTCTCTCTCTGTCTCTGTCTCTCTCTCTCTCTGTCTCTGTCTCTCTCTCTCTCTGTCTCTCTCTCTGTCTCTCTCTCTGTCTCTCTCTGTCTCTCTCTCTCTGTCTCTCTCTCTCTGTCTCTCTCTGTCTCTCTCTCTCTGTCTCTCTCTCTCTCTGTCTCTCTCTCTCTCTGTCTCTGTCTCTCTCTGTCTCTCTCTCTGTCTCTCTCTCTGTCTCTCTGTCTCTCTCTGTCTCTCTCTGTCTCTCTCTGTCTCTCTCTCTCTCTGTCTCTCTCTCTGTCTCTCTGTCTCTCTCTCTGTCTCTCTCTCTCTCTGTCTCTCTCTCTCTGTCTCTCTCTCTCTGTCTCTCTCTCTCTCTGTGTCTCTCTGTCTCTCTCTCTCTGTCTCTCTCTCTGTCTCTCTCTCTCTCTCTGTCAGCCACAGTACTCAGGTCTCTGCTCTATGGGGGTGTAGTGTCCTCCTCTGGCCAGTAGGGGGGCTGCTCCATGTTGTTTACAGAGGACATCCTGAAGCCTCACCGTGTGTGTGGTGTGTGTGTGGTGTGTGTGTGTAGGAGGTGGCCAGGAGGAGCACCGTGTATAAGACAGCCACAGAGGAGGAGGAGGAGGAGGAGGATGACGAGGGGGTGGACGTCATCGAGGAAGACCTCTTCCACCAGCAGGTATCCATGGAAACGCTGTTATTCCACATTAACTTCCTCCGCGATGAAGCTAGCGAGGTAGTTAGGCTTAGCGAGGTAGATAAGCTAGTGAGGTAGTTAGGCTAGTGAGGTAGATAAGCTAGCGAGGTAGTTAGAGATGTAGCTAATGAGGTAGTTAGCGATGTAGTTAGAGATGTAGATAATGAGGTAGTTAGAGATGTACTTAATGAGGTAGCTAGCGATGTAGTTAGCGGTGTAGCTAGCGGTGAAGGTCGACCCCCTCTGGGAGACAGCGGCAGTGGAATCTGATCCAAGTAACATTCTGTGGCTGATCGATCGACCTGATTGGTTTGTGTGTTGCCAGGGAGACCCACGTGTCGGCAAGAGAGGCTGCGCCATCATGTGATGTCACCAGCGCTAAGCCCCGCCCCCGTCTCCACCAGCCAGTCTCAGCTGCCATGCCAACCAACACAGACCTATTTTTGTATGTTTTAGTATTTTATAAGAACTTCTCTTATGTGTTTCTCTTCTCAAGATTGTAAAACCGCTTTTGGTACATAATTATTATTATAATTTTTTATGTAAAACCATAAAACAAAACAAAAACATATTTTTTTTTTGTTTGTTTTAATTTTACTGAACCAAATGTTGTTTTGTAGCCGTGGAGATGTTGTTGTGTAGCGTTGTTGTGTAGCGTTGCCATGGTGATGTTGTTGTGTAGCGTTGCCATGACGCAGCGCGGTGGCCAGGTGGGTCCTCAAGGTGCTGTGACTTTTTTTACGTCTGTTTTTTAAAAAGGTAAAAAGTGTTTTAAAGACCTCCTTTATAGAAGATAACACCTGGTGTTCTGGTAGTGTTCCCTCTTCCTCCGAGCCTAGCTAGCTAGCCAGGTCGTGTCTGAGCCTAGCTAGCTAGCCAGGTCGTGTCTGAGCCTAGCTAGCTAGCCAGGTCGTGTCTGCCTGGTCAGGTCTGAGCGTAGCTAGCTAGCCGCCAGGTCGTGTCTGAGCGTAGCTAGCTAGCCGCCAGGTCGTGGCGTCCGTCAGATGTAGTTGGTATCCTGTGTGTCTGATATCCTGTCTGTCTGTGAGACCAACTAAATAAAGTTTCTGGTTTGACAAAAAAAAGAAAGAAAAGCACTCAAGATTTCTTTTTCTAAGTGACTCCTGACCCCCCCTGACCCTCCTGACCCCCTGACACACACACACACACACACCCTCACACACACACACACGCACAGGTGATCATCTACAGGTGTAGGGCACACAGACAGACAGACAGACAGGTGTAGGGCTCAGACAGACAGACAGGTGTAGGGCTCAGACAGACAGACAGGTGTAGGGCTCAGACAGACAGACAGACAGGTGTAGGGCTCAGACAGACAGACAGACAGGTGTAGGGCTCAGACAGACAGACAGGTGTAGGGCTCAGACAGACAGACAGACAGGTGTAGGGCTCAGACAGACAGGTGTAGGGCTCAGACAGACAGACAGGTGTAGGGCTCAGACAGACAGACAGACAGGTGTAGGGCTCAGACAGACAGACAGACAGACAGGTGTAGGGCTCAGACAGACAGGTGTAGGGCTCAGACAGACAGACAGACAGGTGTAGGGCTCAGACAGACAGACAGGTGACTCCAGCTGAACATGTGTTCAAACTGTCAGTTTTTTAATCTTATTACCATGGTGTGTGTAATCTTGTTACCATGGTGTCATATGCATGCGTTGTTTCTGTAATCTTCACCTTTAAATGACAAAAATAAACAGCAGATGTTATTGTATTTCTACCAGGAGCCAGAGAGTTTGATAACGTTCCTCATTCTGTTCCATGAGGCCGTCCTCCGATTTCTGCCTCCCCTCTCTACCTCCCCCAGCCTCCCCCCTCTATCTCCCCCAGCCTCCCCTCTCTGCCTCCCCCCTCTACCTCCCCCAGCCTCCCCTCTCTACCTCCCCCAGCCTCCCCTCTCTACCTCCCCCCTCTACCTCCCCCAGCCTCCCCTCTCTACCTCCCCCAGCCTCCCCTCTCTACCTCCCCAAGCCTCCCCTCTCTGCCCCCCCCTCTACCTCCCCCAGCCTCCCCTCTCTACCTCCCCCAGCCTCCCCTCTCTACCTCCCCCAGCCTCCCCTCTCTATCTCCCCCAGCCTCCCCTCTCTGCCTCCCCCCTCTACCTCCCCCAGCCTCCCCTCTCTGCCTCCCCCAGCCTCCCCTCTCTGCCTCCCCCCTCTACCTCCCCCAGCCTCCCCTCTCTACCTCCCCCAACCTCCCCTGGTAGGGGTGTGTGATAACTAGTTAAGTGTAATACTCCAGGGTAGTTAAGTGTAATACTCCAGGGTAGTTAAGTGTGTAATACTCCAGGGTAGTTAAGTGTAATACTCCAGGGTAGCTAAGTGAGTAATACTCCAGGGTAGTTAAGTGTGTAATACTCCAGGGTAGTTAAATTCTGTTCATGTGTTCATCAACAACGGCGGCCCTGAAAGAATTGGAGACGGAAAAATAATCCACAGGTTTTTAATAAAATTGTAAAAAAAAAATACCTTTTACATTTTTACCAAGACATTGTCTCCATATGACATGTCCCACCTGTCTGTCTGTCTGTCCCACCTGTCTGTCCGTCCCACCGGTCTGTCTGTCCCACCTGTCTGTAAGTAAAGCTTTATTTCTATAGCGCCCTTCTCAGCACGGATGCACAGGGTGCTTTACATCACAATGAAGAGATAAAATGGGTAAAAAGAAAGGCGCAATCAAACACCCCAAAGGGGCAACACAAACAGAACATAAACAGAACATAAGGTGGCTATAGGTGACTACCGGCCTGCCTAAACAGGTGAGTCTTTAATTGATGTTTAAAATGAGTTCTGAGGGAACGGCTCAGGTCAGGGGGGAGGGCGTTCCAGAGTCTCTCAGGTCAGGGGGGAGGGCGTTCCAGAGTCTCTCAGGTCAGGGGGGAGGGCGTTCCAGAGTCTCTCAGGTCAGGGAGGAGGGCGTTCCAGTGTCTCTCAGGTCAGGGGGGAGGGCGTTCCAGAGTCTCTCAGGTCAGGGGGGAGGAGGGCGTTCCAGAGTCTCTCAGGTCAGGGGGGAGGGCGTTCCAGAGTCTCTCAGGTCAGGGGGGAGGGCGTTCCAGAGTCTCTCAGGTCAGGGGGGAGGGCGTTCCAGAGTCTCAGGTCAGGGGGGAGGGCGTTCCAGAGTCTCTCAGGTCAGGTGGGAGGAGGGCGTTCCAGAGTCTCAGGTCAGGGGGGAGGAGGGCGTTCTAGAGTCTCTCAGGTCAGGTGGGAGGGCGTTCCAGAGTCTCTCAGGTCAGGGGGGAGGGCGTTCCAGAGTCTCAGGTCAGGGGGGAGGGCGTTCCAGAGTCTCTCAGGTCAGTGGGGAGGAGGGCGTTCCAGAGTCTCTCAGGTCAGGGGGGAGGGCGTTCCAGAGTCTCAGGTCAGGGGGGAGGGCGTTCCAGAGTCTCAGGTCAGGGGGGAGGGTGTTCCAGAGTCTCTCAGGTCAGGGGGGAGGAGAGCGTTCCAGAGTCTCTCAGGTCAGGGGGGAGGAGGGCGTTCCAGAGTCTCTCAGGTCAGGGGGGAGGAGGGCGTTCCAGAGTCTCTCAGGTCAGGGGGGAGGGCGTTCCAGAGTCTCTCAGGTCAGGGGGGAGGGCGTTCCAGAGTCTCTCAGGGCAGGGGGGAGGAGGGCGTTCCAGAGTCTCTCAGGTCAGGGGGGAGGGCGTTCCAGAGTCTCTCAGGGCAGGGGGGAGGGTGTTCCAGAGTCTCTCAGGGCAGGGGGGAGGAGGGCGTTCCAGAGTCTCTCAGGTCAGGGGGGAGGGCGTTCCAGAGTCTCTCAAGTCAGGGGGGAGGGCGTTCCAGAGGCTCTCAGGTCAGGGGGGAGGGCGTTCCAGAGTCTCTCAGGGCAGGGGGGAGGAGGGCGTTCCAGAGTCTCTCAGGTCAGGGGGGAGGGCGTTCCAGAGTCTCTCAGGTCAGGGGGGAGGAGGGCGTTTTGATTGATTGATTGAAAACTTTATTAGAAGATTTGCAGAAGTAGGTACATGAAAGTACATATTACATACAAGGTCAACTAACAGGATAAAAACCCAAGAAAGCGACTGGCTTATTTCAATTGGGGTCCTTGATTCTCGTTCCAGAGTCTTGGGGCCGTCACCTCAAACGCTCTGTCCCCTTTAGTTCTTAGTCTGGTTGTGGGTCCGACTAGGAGCTCCTGGTCGGATGACCTCATATCGTATATCTATGTATATGTTTATATGTATATCTATATCGTATATCTATGTATATGTTTATATGTATATGTATATCGTATATCTATGTATATGTATATCTATGTATATGTTTATCTATGTATATGTTTATGTATATGTATATCTATGTATATGTATATCTATGTATATGTATAAATGTATATGTATATCTATGTATATGTTTATATGTATATCTATATCGTATATCTATGTATATGTTTATATGTATATGTATATGTATATGTATATCTATGTTGTCTTTAAGGGACCCCAGCACGTGGCGACTCTAGAGGCTTTCAGCAGCTACAATCAACCTGTCTGTCCTACCTGTCTGTCTGTCCTACCTGTCTGTCTGTCCTACCTGTCTGTCTGTCCTACCTGTCTGTCTGTCCTACCTGTGGCATGTTCACACCGTAACACACTTCCCGACCAATCACGTGTCCAGGACCAGGCGGGGGGCGGGTCTTCAGCCAGAGGGCGTTGCACCTCCTAGCGCTCGTCCTGACGACTCTCACTTTATTAAATGTATTTATTTAAATGTATTTATTTAAATGTATCTATTTAAATGTGTCTATTTAAATGTATTTATTTGTATTTATTTAAATGTATTTATTTGTATTTATTTAAATTGATTTATTTGTATTTATTTAAATGTATTCATTTGTATTTATTTAAATGTATTTATTTAAATGTATTTATTTGTATTTATTTAAATGTATTTATTTGTATTTATTTAAATGTATTCATTTGTATTTATTTAAATGTATTCATTTGTATTTATTTAAATGTATTTATTTGTCTTGTGCGTTCATTGATGTTATTTGACAAACTGATGAATATATGAACATTACCGTAACAAATAAAGAGAGAATCATACGAAAATAACATATTTATTCAGTCAAACCGAAACAAATCAACCCTCATATTAAACACCTTTTATGAGAGCGAGAGCCATCCCTGCTGATCCATCTGACTATCCAAACAAGGACGTCACATCAGTCAAGTACTAATACATCCATACAGATTTAGGCTGTTTCACCGGCCCCCCTCCCCCTCCCCCCCCTCCTCCGCGCCCAGCCCAGCCTCCAGCAGGGCGGTGTTGACTCTGTGCTTCATGAGGAAGCGTCCGTCCAGGTGAAAGACAGGGATGTCGTACCTGTACCTGTGCTGCCACGCCCTGTTCTCTGGCAGGCTGATGTCCACCTGCTGGAACACGTACTGCACAGGAAGAACAACAGGAAACACGTACTGCACAGGAAGAACAACAGGAAACACTTACTGGACAGGAAGAACAACAACAGCAGGGCTCTCAAGTCTCACGCATTGGGCGTGAGACACACGCATTTCAACCCGTTCACACGCTCACACGCCGCGTGTGTCTCACGCCCAATGCGTGAGACTTGAGAGCCCTGCAACAGGAAACACTTACTGGACAGGAACAACAACAACAGGAAACAGGAAACAACATGTTCACCACCGCTCTCCTCTCCACCAGAGGAGCAGAGACATTTTAAGCTCCTTTTAAAAAACGGTTTCAACTCAACAACAAAGGACACTTAAATATCTAACAGGTCTGTATGTAACAGGTCTGTAGTCTAACAGGTCTGTATGTAACAGGTCTGTATCTAACAGGTCTGTATCTAACAGGTCTGTATCTAACAGGCAGTCTAACAGGTAGGCTGGTGGTCTAGCAGGTAGGTGGGGGTCTCACCCTGTGTTTGTACGGCTCCAGAACTTCTTTAGCTTCGTCACACAACGGACACGGATCCTGCAACACAGAATCCACATTTAGAATATAAACATAACCAGAATCCACATTTATAATGTTGACTTTCGATATCAGTGTGGTTATTGTTGTGTGCCCTGCCCTTACATTGAACTTTGGAGATGTGTCATTTAGACGCTTTTATCCAATGCGACTTACAATGTACATTCAATAAGCCCCGACCAGCCCTGCATGGCCCCGCCCAGCCCTGCATGGCCCCGCCCAGCCCTGCATGGCCCCTGCAGTGTTAAGGTAGGACAGGGATCACCTTGGTAAACAGTGTTAAGGTAGGACAGGGTTCACCTTGGTAAACAGTGTTAAGGTAGGACAGGGATCACCTTGGTAAACAGTGTTAAGGTAGGACAGGGATCACCTTGGTAAACAGTGTTAAGGTAGGACAGGGATCACCTTGGTAAACAGTGTTAAGGTAGGACAGGGTTCATCTTGGTAAACAGTGTTAAGGTAGGACAGGGTTCACCTTGGTAAACAGTGTTAAGGTAGGACAGGGTTCATCTTGGTAAACAGTGTTAAGGTAGGACAGGGTTCATCTTGGTAAACAGTGTTAAGGTAGGACAGGGTTCACCTTGGTAAACAGTGTTAAGGTAGGACAGGGTTCACCTTGGTAAACAGTGTTAAGGCAGGGTTCACCTTGGTAAACAGTGTTAAGGTAGGACAGGGTTCACCTTGGTAAACAGTGTTAAGGTAGGACAGGGATCACCTTGGTAAACAGTGTTAAGGTAGGACAGGGTTCATCTTGGTAAACAGTGTTAAGGTAGGACAGGGTTCACCTTGGTAAACAGTGTTAAGGTAGGACAGGGTTCACCTTGGTAAACAGTGTTAAGGTAGGACAGGGTTCATCTTGGTAAACAGTGTTAAGGTAGGACAGGGTTCACCTTGGTAAACAGTGTTAAGGTAGGACAGGGATCACCTTGGTAAACAGTGTTAAGGTAGGACAGGGTTCATCTTGGTAAACAGTGTTAAGGTAGGGCAGGTTTCACCTTGGTAAACAGTGTTAAGGTAGGACAGGGTTCACCTTGGTAAACAGTGTTAAGGTAGGACAGGGATCACCTTGGTAAACAGTGTTAAGGTAGGACAGGGATCACCTTGGTAAACAGTGTTAAGGTAGGACAGGGATCACCTTGGTAAACAGTGTTAAGGTAGGACAGGGTTCACCTTGGTAAACAGTGTTAAGGCAGGGTTCACCTTGGTAAACAGTGTTAAGGTAGGGTTCGCCTTGGTAAACAGTGTTAAGGTAGGGCAGGGTTCACCTTGGTAAACAGTGTTAAGGTAGGACAGGGTTCACCTTGGTAAACAGTGTTAAGGTAGGACAGGGTTCACCTTGGTAAACAGTGTTAAGGTAGGGCAGGGTTCACCTTGGTAAACAGTGTTAAGGTAGGGCAGGGTTCACCTTGGTAAACAGTGTTAAGGTAGGGTTCACCTTGGTAAACAGTGTTAAGGTAGGGCAGGGTTCACCTTGGTAAACAGTGTTAAGGTAGGACAGGGTTCACCTTGGTAAACAGTGTTAAGGTAGGACAGGGTTCACCTTGGTAAACAGTGTTAAGGTAGGACAGGGTTCACCTTGGTAAACAGTGTTAAGGTAGGACAGGGTTCACCTTGGTAAACAGTGTTAAGGTAGGACAGGGTTCACCTTGGTAAACAGTGTTAAGGTAGGACAGGGTTCACCTTGGTAAACAGTGTTAAGGTAGGGCAGGGTTCATCTTGGTAAACAGTGTTAAGGTAGGGCAGGGTTCACCTTGGTAAACAGTGTTAAGGTAGGGCAGGGTTCACCTTGGTAAACAGTGTTAAGGTAGGACAGGGTTCACCTTGGTAAACAGTGTTAAGGTAGGACAGGGTTCACCTTGGTAAACAGTGTTAAGGTAGGGTTCACCTTGGTAAACAGTGTTAAGGTAGGGCAGGGTTCACCTTGGTAAACAGTGTTAAGGTAGGGTTCACCTTGGTAAACAGTGTTAAGGTAGGACAGGGTTCACCTTGGTAAACGGTGTTAAGGTAGGACAGGGTTCACCTTGGTAAACAGTGTTAAGGTAGGACAGGGTTCACCTTGGTAAACAGTGTTAAGGTAGGGCAGGGTTCACCTTGGTAAACAGTGTTAAGGTAGGGCAGGGTTCACCTTGGTAAACAGTGTTAAGGTAGGACAGGGTTCACCTTGGTAAACAGTGTTAAGGTAGGACAGGGTTCACCTTGGTAAACAGTGTTAAGGTAGGACAGGGTTCACCTTGGTAAACAGTGTTAAGGTAGGACAGGGTTCACATTGGTAAACAGTGTTAAGGTAGGACAGGGTTCACCTTGGTAAACAGTGTTAAGGTAGGACAGGGTTCACCTTGGTAAACAGTGTTAAGGTAGGACAGGGATCACCTTGGTAAACAGTGTTAAGGTAGGGTTCACCTTGGTAAACAGTGTTAAGGTAGGGCAGGGTTCACCTTGGTAAACAGTGTTAGGGTAGGACAGGGTTCACCTTGGTAAACAGTGTTAAGGTAGGACAGGGTTCACCTTGGTAAACAGTGTTAAGGTAGGGCAGGGTTCACCTTGGTAAACAGTGTTAAGGCAGGGTTCACCTTGGTAAACAGTGTTAAGGTAGGGTTCACCTTGGTAAACAGTGTTAAGGTAGGGTTCACCTTGGTAAACAGTGTTAAGGTAGGACAGGGTTCACCTTGGTAAACAGTGTTAAGGTAGGACAGGGTTCACCTTGGTAAACAGTGTTAAGGTAGGGCAGGGTTCACCTTGGTAAACAGTGTTAAGGTAGGGCAGGGTTCACCTTGGTAAACAGTGTTAAGGTAGGACAGGGTTCACCTTGGTAAACAGTGTTAAGGTAGGACAGGGTTCACCTTGGTAAACAGTGTTAAGGTAGGACAGGGTTCACCTTGGTAAACAGTGTTAAGGTAGGACAGGGTTCACCTTGGTAAACAGTGTTAAGGTAGGACAGGGTTCACCTTGGTAAACAGTGTTAAGGTAGGGTTCACCTTGGTAAACAGTGTTAAGGTAGGGTTCACCTTGGTAAACAGTGTTAAGGTAGGACAGGGATCACCTTGGTAAACAGTGTTAAGGTAGGGTTCACCTTGGTAAACAGTGTTAAGGTAGGACAGGGTTCACCTTGGTAAACAGTGTTAAGGTAGGACAGGGATCACCTTGGTAAACAGTGTTAAGGCAGGGTTCACCTTGGTAAACAGTGTTAAGGCAGGGTTCACCTTGGTAAACAGTGTTAAGGTAGGACAGGGTTCACCTTGGTAAACAGTGTTAAGGTAGGGAGTCTCTTCTGGGAGAAGCAGCAGACAGGAAGTCGCAGCAGCAGACAGGAAGTCGGGGTCCGGTGGACCGACCTCGCGACCAGCCAGTGCATCGTCTGTCTGCAGAAGAAGTATTAATTATTCATCAACATTAATAACGCTGTTATAACACAGTTTATTCGTGTCGCTCAGCGACTCCTGTTGGGTTATTACTGTGGCGTGCTGAGTTCAACATAGTGACCGTTAGTAACTTTTCCACATCATTTTCAATTATGATTATCAATCATAATCAATAGCACACCAATAACATGGTAACCCTGGTAACAGTAACCCTGGCGGGAGTAGTCGGTATCATATTTAGGTACGTCCTGCCTGTAGAGTTGTAATAAACATCATATCTCCAGGGTCGCCGACGCTAGTCTGTAGGGTTACAGCAGGACGAGGGTTACATTTAAGCTGTTCACCAGAGAGCACCATCCTCACCATAGATGTATGTATCTATGACCTTAGATGTATGTATGTATTATCTATGACCTTAGATGTATGTATGTATTATCTATGATCTTAGATGTATGTATGTATTATCTATGATCATAGATGTATGTATGTATTATCTATGATCTTAGATGTATAATAATAATAATACATTTTATTTATATGGCGCCTTTCACGGCACTCAAGGTCGCCGTACAACAACAAATCTAAAAACAGCCACAAAATTCAAAACACAAAAGACATAGAAATATACAGTATAAAACATAGCCAGCATATGTATGTATTATCTATGATCTTAGATGTATGTATGTATTATCTATGATCATAGATGTATGTATGTACCGGTATTATCTACGATATTCACCTTCGAAAACGATCCGACGTGCTGTCAGAGCAAGTGG
>NC_137689.1:76703932-76736432 GCF_963989245.1 Nansenia antarctica
AGTAACGCGTTACCGACATCACTGGTGATAGCTAACTATGTATGTCAGTGATAACTAACTATGTATGTCAGTGATAACTAACTATGTATGTCAGTGATAACTAACTATGTATGTCAGTGATAGCTAACTATGTCTGTGAGTGATAACTATGTATGTCAGTGATAACCAGTGTTGCCACAGTTACTTTGAAAAAGTATTCTGATTACTGATTACTGATTACTCCTTTAAAAAGTAATCTAGTTACTTTACTGATTACTTGATTTTAAAAGTAACTAAGTTAGATTACTAGTTACTTTTTTAGTTACTATTGGCAGCTGCCTAGGCACCCGACCCCCCCCCCCCGCAACATAAAAATGAAAACTGGTTTTGCCAAAACTCACTTTATTTTAACAGTAACTTAAATTACATAATTAAACTTTAAACAATAACTTAAAACAACAAAATAAAGAGTCTTTCTTTGCCTCACCCAACATAAATACTTGTTTTTAAACAATAAAATAAATATAATCTTTATTTAACACAGTAACTAGCAAGGAGTGGTTTCACAAAACCTAAAACCTACCCTGACCATTCAGATATGATCCTAATATAATCCTAATCCTAAACTGGGTGAGTCTGAGTTTATCAATGAAGAGTGAACTCAGCTGTCAAGACTGGAAGGAGGCCATGAACACGCTATGGAGGCCATGAACACGCTATGGAGGCCATGAACACGCTATGGAGGCCATGAACACGCTATGAGTGAAACAGTGGAAAGGGGCGAGTAAACCAGTGGTTGTATCTCATTAACAGAAGCTTCTCAAACCTCTTGTCAGAAAGTCTGTTCCTTCTAGGCGTGAGCACCAAACCTCCCAGACTAAAGAGCCGCTCTACAGGAGCGCTAGATGGGGTTGGAGTGTTATACTTCAAGAAAATGTTCTTAATGTTTGGATACTGATTCAGAATCTGAAGCTCATGCCCTGACCTCAAGTAGTCCATGACTTCCTTTTCTGCCGAGTAGGTCTCCTCTGGCTCCGCCTCAAAAGCAAAAAAGTCCATCTCGCCTTGGTTGGCAGTCGTGGTGGGTACACTGGCAGGGCTCTGTGCTGCAGGAGCAGTTTTGCGACATTCTGCTGTGAGAAGCTCCTTTACTTGCTCCCTCCTACCTTCATAAAATGAGTTTGAATTTTGGACAACTAGCAGCTGCGAGAAGGGCATCTTTGTTGTCCAGCACACTGGCAAAACGAGTCTGGATAGCCTGAAAGATATAATTTGATATGTTTATTATTATCTAGTTGTAGCCTATAAGGTCTATTATTTATACCTTTATTTACTAATTATGTATGCAATTAGTTTGTGCAACTGACAAACTACATACTGCAGTATGGTGTGACTCTGCTCCATGTTCATGAATAGTGCAATGAAAATGTATTTATTTATCTTTAAGATGGAACAACATAGCATACCTGCACTATGGCATCTGGAAGGCCTGCAGTCATCTTGGATAGGGTGTCTTTCACAGCAAGGGTCTTCTGCATCAGGACTTCAAGTGTGGGCAGTAAAGTCCCATACGGACAGTCACCTTGTAGGATATCCAGTGCTATAGTTAGAGGCTTCATGACGGTACAGTACTCATGCAGGTACTGGTACTCCTGGTCTTTGAAGCACTTCACTCCCAGCTTGTTGCACAGAGTAGTCAGCTCATTCATGGGGATTTCTGCGATTCTCTTTATGGCTTCGTAAAAGGAATTCCACCTTGTGGATGTCGGTACCAGGAGCTTTCTTTTGTTAACCTCCTCCACCGTTTCTGACGCAACGGTAGATCGGCTTGCTTTCGTCCAGAGAGCTGTGCATTTTGCTGTGCTGCTGCTATACACAGCCTTGCTCTCTGGTTTGGAAGTGATGTACTTCTCCACATCACTTGTAGAAATAAGGTTGAGGGTATGTGAAGCACACCTTTGGTGCGGGGGAAGAATCAGCTGGCCATCACTATCATCCTCAGCTGATAGGATTTCTGACACATCTAAAAAAGTGACATCATCCGTGGCCTCCTCCACCGTCTCATCATCGGACTCTGTGACAGCAGGCTGATAGACTTGAAATGCCTTGACAAAGTTAGATCCATTATCTGTCACTGTTGCTACTACTTTGTTGATTAGTCCATATGAAGAGTGAATGTTTTCGATTTCTGCACCAATAACATCATACGTGTGTCTACCGCGGATTCTCCTACACGCCAATGCAGCCTTGTTGCGGTCTAATGTGGATCTACTAATCCAGTGGAGCGTTACTCCCATATAGCTCCTATTGTTAGCTGTCCAAATGTCCGCTGTAGTTGACACATAGTCGACCTCGTTCAGCGCAGCCTTCAGATGTTTTTCCATCTCTGCATACTCCTTCTCCAAGTACGAAGAAAAAGATGTTCTGTGAGGTAGCTGTTACGGGTCTACTTAGATCGATGCCATCGGCTATCGACTTGTTTGCTTGTTTCTGCATGACCCGTGTGTAGGTGCCTGTTCCCTCCATCTTGATATTACATGGCTGAACTTGATACACGTCTCTGTCATCATTGCTGCATCATACCATACACAAACAGTAGCTCGGCATTGGTAGTAGTGGGGATCTTGTTAATGATGGCACGGAAAGAGGGCGAGTCAACTGTGTTTATGGGCAGCATTTCCTCTACAACATACCGCCCGACCAATTTATTCAACTCTCCCACACTTACAGGTTGTGATTTTGTAGGCCTACTGAAGTCCAGCTTTTGTTGCTTGAGCGGTGTGGGACCTCCCGCAGAAGTCGAGGCCGCGGTCTCTGGGACTTTCTCCGCGAGCTTGACTGTGCTGTGCTGAGATTCCAAATGTTTCTTTAAATTTGATGTTGTGGTTTTACCACAGGACAATATTTTCTTTCCAGCACAGAGTGTACAACGAACATTTATGTTCTTGTCATCCTTTGCTGACACAAACTCAAAATAATCCCTATATTTCCAGCTAATTAACGCATATCTCTGTTCTCGCTCCATTGTGTAGGCTATACGCTTCTGTTTACACTGTGCAATCAGCGTGGTGATACACGTGAGCGATTCTGCTGCACCTCGTGTTGAAAACGTGATCACTGACGTCACTCCCCAAGACGCGAGAAAAGCAATAAATGTTTGTTTACTATCGAACATTACAAAGAAATACTGCATTTAGCCTAAGTTATGAGGTAGTAACGCAATAGTAACGCACAGTCACTTGAATAAGTAACTTTAATCCGATTACTGATTTGGAAATAGTATCGCGATAGAATACTCGTTACTGGGAAAAGTAATCAGATTAGAGTAACACGTTACTTAGTATCGCGTTACCGGCATCACTGGTGATAACTAACTATGTATGTCAGTGATAACTAACTATGTATGTCAGTGATAACTAACTATGTATGTCAGTGATAACTAACTATGTATGTCAGTGATAACTAACTATGTATGTCAGTGATTACTAACTATGTATGTCAGTGATAACTAACTATGTATGTCAGTGATAACTAACTATGTCTGTCAGTGATAACTAACTATGTATGTCAGTGATAACTAACTATGTATGTCAGTGATAACTAACTATGTCTGTCAGTGATAACTAACTATGTCTGTCAGTGATAACTAACTATGTATGTCAGTGATAACTATGTATGTCAGTAGCTTGTTATATAGGCCTACTGTTACGTCTGTAGCTTTACGACAGTTTGGACTTCACTACAGTGCCGTGTTCTGTTATGTGTTATGACGACTTACGTTAGGTGAGTAACACGATGTTGAATAAATGGAGTACGCTCCGACTTGAAGCTCTGAGTTTCAGTCTCCGTTATTGAACATATCATTGGCGACGAGGATGGCTGATTGTTCTCTGCCACCACCCTCTCCTTTCCTAGCAGTCCCGGCAGAACCACCGATTCCGTGGAACCGCTGGATTTCCTCTTTCGAGACATAATCCTAGCTGCCGGCTTGGAGGACATATCCGACAAGAGGAAATGTGCACTGCTGCGACACTGCTTAGGAGCGGAGGGTCAGCGCGTGTTCGGAACTCTCGGCACCGCGGCGAAATACACAGACGCTGTGGAACTATTGAAGGAACACTTCGCCCCTCCACAAAGCGCTCTTCTCCGCCGCGTCATATTCAGACGAAGACACCAACGTACAGGTGAGACAGTGACACAGTACGTGGCTGATCTGCGGGGTTTGGCGAGCTTATGCAAGTTCGGGACATTACAGAACGAAATGATAAGAGACCAACTCATCTTACACACGAACTGTGACAAGATTAGGGAAAAACTGTTACTGGAAAATGAGCTCTGAACATAGCGGTCCAGGTTGAAACAGCCTTGGAATGTGCGGTTAGTTTTTCAGCCTCTCCCAGCTCACCGGCAGCGGGCGCGCACAGCCTACAGGTGCCCCTCCTCCACGTGAGTGCAGCCAGCGGCGGGGAGAGCATTTTACTGACCTCTCGGTCACGCGACCAGCCACACCAGCCGTGTGGGAATTGTGGCTCTTCTGCGCACAATTCAAGAGCTCAGACATGCCCAGCCCGTGGTAAAACCTGCTCCAACTGCGGGAGACTAAACCACTTTCACAAGGTCTGCAGGTCTGCCCCAGCTAGAGCTTCCCAGTCACCTACCACAGTCATCCATAATGTCAGCTCAGGACGAGCGCCATTCAAAACATGCTCGTTGATGGTTGGTGGTGTCACTCTGCCGCTCCTCCTAGACACTGGAGCCACAGTGTCCCTTGTGAACTTGACGACCTATACACAGTTTTTCTCCCATGTGCCCCTGGGGTTGCCTTCCACCACCCTGCGTGGCTATGCCAACTCTGAGATTGACATTGTGGGCTCTTTTCAGCTGCCTGTGAAGTACGGGGAGAGGACACTGCCGGCACTTCAGGTTCAATGTTGCACGCCACGGGACCAACCTGTTAGGCCTCGACCTGTTCAACGCCCTCGGTTTCACCCTGCTAGACACAGCTGGCTCAGAGATTCACACCGTTTCCATCCCCTGGCAGCAACAGTGGCCTGCGCTGTTCAGCGGTGTAGGCTGCCTCGACACTTTTGCCCACCAGCCTCTGTTAGATCCTACAGTGATGCCTGTTATACAGCCCCTCCGCCGCTCGCCCCTGGCTCTCCGCGATGACATCTCCTCTCAACTACAGAGCATGCTCGATAGCGACATCATTGAGCAGGTGAATGCATCGCCTTGGATCTCCAACCTGGTGGTGGCGAAGAAGAAGTCTGGGGGGCTGCGCATCTGCGTGGATCTGAGAGCGGTAAACAAGGCCATCATCCCTGACAAATACCCCCTGCCAACGATAGAGGAGCTCACCGCCCAGTTCTACGGGTCCAGCGTGTTCTCTAAACTGGACCTCCGTCAGGGTTACCTCCAAGTGCCACTACACCCCGAGAGCCACAACCTCACAGCGTTCATCACTCACAGAGGGGTTTTCCGCTACAAACGCATGGCTTTCGGTTTAAGCTCCGCCCCCAGCTGCTTCCAAAAGATCATGGCCTCCATCTTCGCTGGGATCCCAGGTGTGGCCATCTATCTTGATGACATCGTGGTTCACGGGGCCACCGTCGAGAGCCACGACGAGCGTCTCCACAGTGTGTTCAGTGCATTGGCCAAGCATCACCTCACACTCAATGGTGAGAAGTGTGTATTCGCCGCCCCAGCCATTGACTTTGTGGGGTTCCGCCTCTCAGCTGATGGCACGTACCCGCTGCACTCGAACACCGAGGCCATCCATCATGTCCCGGAGCCCACCACAGCCGCTCAGGTGGCCTCCTTCCTAGGCATGACGGCGTACTACCTCCGTTTCCTGCCACAGTACTCGGCCACAACCACACCACTGCGGAAGCTGTTGAAGCATGACGAGCCCTGGCTCTGGACGTCTGCCTGCTCAGACGCCGTACGCCTCCTGAAGGCCCAACTCACCTCGCCACCGGTCCTGGCGCATTTCGACCTGGCCAGCCCCACTCTTGTCACGTGCGACGCCTCTGCCACAGCCATTGGTGCTGTGATGTCCCAGCTGCAAGGGGGGGTGGAGAGACCGATCGCCTTCGCCTCCCGTGCTCTCAGCCCCACGGAACAGAAGTACTCGGTGGGGGAGCGGGAGGCCCTAGCATGCCTCTGGGCATGTGAGCGCTGGCACATGTACCTCTATGGACGCCTATTCACACTGAGGACAGACCACCAGGCCCTCATCACCCTCCTGGCCACGTCTGGCACCGGTCACAAGCCACTCCGCCTCAGCCGCTGGACCGACCGCCTGCAGCAGTACAACTATCGGCTACAGTTCACGCCAGGACGAGACAACGTGGTAGCCGACTTGCTATCACGCTCAATCCCCAGCCCACCCACAGCCCCAACCTTGACCCCCGGACTGGACCAGGCTGAGCATGACCTCGTCCAGCTCCTCCACACACCCCTTCAGGAGACGGTGTCGCTGAAAGAGCTCCGGGATGCCTCAGCCGATGACCCCGCCCTCTCTACACTCTCAACCTACATCACGCAGTGGTGGCCGGCAAGAGTACCTGACGAGCTACTCACTTACTCCAGGATCAGGGAGGAGTTGTCGGTTTGGAATGACACCTGTGTCGCTCGCGGGTTCTGCACTGTGGTCCCAGGTGTCCTTCGGGCGCGTATCCTTGCTATGGCGCACGAGGGTCACCTGGGCATAGTCAGGCTCAAACAGCGCTGTCGTGATGTTGTGTGGTGGCCAGGCATCGACAGGGAACTCGAAACCCTGGTCAAGGATTGCACTGCCTGTCTCCTTAGTGGTAAGACCAGGGCTCCAGCTCCACCCCCGCCCATGCAGCCGTTGGACTGGCCATCTCAACCCTGGGAGCACCTGCAACTTGATATCTGCGGCGAGCTGCATGGGGTACCACATCACCAGCGTTTTCTCGTCGTGACCTACGACCTCCACTCTAAGTGGCCAGAGGTGACACCTGTGGGCTCGGTCACAGCAAAGGTGCTGATCGACATTCTCTACGCTCTGTTTGCACGTTGGGGCCTGCCCAAGAGGATCACGACTGACAACGGTCCTCAAATGATTTCCCATGAACTGTCCTCCTATCTGGTGGGTAAAGGGATCCACCACATCCGCACAGCGTTCTACCACCCTGCTGCGAACGGGGGGTGGAACGGCTGAACCAAACACTGAAAAATGGCATCAGGGCCCACCTGGCACAAGGGTGCACGCTCACCACCAGCCTCCTCCAGACGCTGTTGCATTATCGGGCCACGCGACACGCCACTACAGGAGTCTCCCCAGCGTCCCTCATGCTGGGGCGGGAGCTCCAGCTGCCTCTCGATAGGCTCCGCCCTACACTAGCTCAGCCCCCGGTCCATCCAGTTCAAGCCACAGTCACCAAACACCAGCGCTTGATGAAGGATCGTTTCCACAGGGCCAGACGTGCTAGGCCACCTGTCATTGCTGTGTCGGACTGGGTCAGGATCCGACGACCTCATCGGGACAACAAACTCCAGTCGTTTTGGTCTGACCCTGTCCAGGTCAGCAAACAGCTTGGCCCGGCCTCGTTTAGGCTCGCCGACGGCACTCGCTGGCATGCTACCCGCCTGCGTAAGGTGCAGCCTCCCCCTGGCCCAGCGCTGGGTGTGGCCTCTTCCACAGTCTTGCCAGCCGCACGGTGGGATGAAGCAGCTACCCCGGCCTACCAGGCTCAGCCCCAAGGCGTGGAGCCGCCACCAGTGGCTGTGGCTGCACCAGAGCCACGTCTGGTTCGAGCACGCAACAGGCCCGAGCACTTGCGTGACTACATGACTGAGTATCACATCTAGGTTGTGTGAGGGGGGGGGAAATGTTACGTCTGTAGTTTTACGACAGTTTGGACTTCACTACAGTGCCGTGTTCTGTTATGTGTTATGACGACTTACGTTAGGTGAGTAACACGATGATGAATAAATGGAGTAAGCTCCGACTTCTAGCTCCGAGTATCAGTCTCCGTTATTGAACATATCACCTACGTAACAGTGGAGGCAGAAATCGGAGGACGTGTGTTTAATAGTATTCCTCTTTCCATCCCCTGCCTCCACCTGCCTCCCTGGTGTGCAAGTGATACATAACTGTGTAATTGTGTGCAGACTGTGTAGGTGATAACTGTGATGACTGACTAGTGGCTGTATGTAAGTGATATGTGTTATGAACAGGCTCCAGTGTGACAGACTAAACAGTCTCGCGACCACCTGTCGCTCTGTGGAACCCGATCATCACACGACGTCACAGCACCGGAAGACGGAAGTTCTCTTCCTGTTTTTTAGAGTCGTATCCCATAGATATTATAATAACTCGAAGCTTCAGTATACGTATATATTATCTATGGTCGTGTCCATTCCGTTACTAGTTTAGTAATTTTCTGTAAATACATAATCGCAGGCAGTTATTACTGTTATGAAACAGAGGTCTAATTAAAACTACGACTGGGTTTCCTGGGTGACGGTCGTCAGGGTGATGTCGGTTAGCAACCGCCGCTTTCCTCGGAAGGAAAGACTACCTTGATAATAATAATAATAATAATAATAATAATAATAATAATAACTTTATTTGTTTAGCGCTTTTCCTGCAAACGTTGCAGCTCAAAGTGCTTTAATTATTATATAATCATCATTTAGTAATTTAGTAATTTAAAGGCAATATTAAAAAGATGGGTTTTTAGTCTTGACTTGAACATGTGCTGAGGTTGCATCCCTAATGTAAACTGGCAGTGATCTATGGAATACATGCAGAGCCCAATGCAATATATATATTTTTTTTTAAATCTCGGAGAAATGTGGTTGGTCTGGGGTGTTCCCAACTGTCACCACTAGATGGCGCCAGCGGTGTTAGAGTACAGGGGACGGGGCAGGTTATGATAAGGCGGCATGATAGACGTGCTGTCTGTCCAGAGGGGAACATACCCGTCCAGGAAAGTTTTGCACAAATTCAGATTTTAATTGATCATGTTTCACAGCAGAATGTTTAGTTTTACATCTCCCAGTTCAGGATAACAGTAGAACTATTTAGAATGTCACTCCAAGTTGAAAATGATCTAGAAACTAAGAAATAGAAACAGAGCGTCTTTCTCTTTTTTTTCCCGGAGAGGAAACCTTTACAAGTCCTCTTCCACCAACACAATACCCGCCTCAATGGCTCAGCCCGCGGTGACGTCAGGGGGAGACTTGTGCCAGTGTTTGGGAGGAGGAGGAGGGGAGGGAGGAGGAGGAGGAGGAGGAGGAGGGGGGGGAGGGGGGGGGAGGAGGAGGAGGAGGAGGAGGGGGGGGGAGGAGGAAGAGGAGGAGGGGGAGGAGGAGGAGGAGGAGGAGGGAGGAGGAGGGGGAGGAGGAGGAAGAGGAGGAGGAGGGAGGAGGAGGAGGGGGAGGAGGAGGAGGGGGGGGAGGAGGAGGAGGAGGAGGGAGGAGGAGGAAGGAGGAGGAGGGGGAGGAGGAGGAAGAGGAGGAGGAGGGAGGAGGAGGAGGGGGAGGAGGAGGAGGGGGAGGAGGAGGAAGAGGAGGAGGAGGGAGGAGGAGGAGGGGGAGGAGGAGGAGGGGGAGGAGGAGGAGGGGGGGGAGGAGGAGGAGGAGGGAGGAGGAGGAGGGGGAGGAGGAGGAAGAGGAGGAGGAGGGAGGAGGAGGAGGGGGAGGAGGAGGAGGAGGAGGAGGGGGAGGAGGAGGAAGAGGAGGAGGGAGGAGGAGGAGGGGGAGGAGGAGGAGGAGGAGGAGGAGGGGGAGGAGGAGGAGGAGGGGGAGGAGGAGGAGGAGGAGGGGGAGGAGGAGGGGGAGGAGGAGGGGGAGGAGGAGGAGGAGGAGGGGGAGGAGGAGGAGGAGGAGGAGGGGGGGGGGAGGAGGAGGAGGAGGAGGGGGGGAGGAGGAGGAGGAGGGGGAGGAGGAGGAAGAGGAGGAGGGAGGAGGAGGAGGGGGAGGAGGAGGAAGAGGAGGAGGAGGGAGGAGGAGGAGGGGGAGGAGGAGGAGGGGGGGGAGGAGGAGGAGGAGGAGGGAGGAGGAGGGGGAGGAGGAGGAAGAGGAGGAGGAGGGAGGAGGAGGAGGGGGAGGAGGAGGAGGGGGGGGAGGAGGAGGAGGAGGAGGGAGGAGGAGGAGGGGGGGGAGGAGGTGGGGGGGGGAGGAGGAGGGAGGAGGAGGAGGAGGAGGGGGGAGGAGGAGGAGGGGGGGGAGGAGGAGGAGGAGGGGGGGAGGAGGGGGAGGAGGGGGAGGAGGAGGAGGAGGAGGGGGGAGGAGGAGGAGGAGGAGGAGGAGGGGGGGGAGGAGGAGGAGGAGGGGGGGGAGGAGGAGGAGGAGGGGAGGAGGGGGAGGGGGGGAGGAGGAGGAGGAGGAGGAGAGGAGGGAGGCGGAGGGGGAGGGGGAGGAGGGGGAGGAGGAGGGGGGGGAGGAGGAGGAGAGGAGGAGGAGGAGGAGGAGGGGGGAGGAGGAGGAGGGGGTAAGGAGGGGAGGGGGAGGGGGAAGAACTTTCTCTCTGTTGGAGGCTGGTAGATTAGCTGGTCTGATGTCTGTGTGCCAACCCGGGACTTCTTCTGCTCACTGCTGATCATTCACCGCGTTTTCCTGAAAGGAGATTTATATATTTAATATATTTATTTATGAATTCTACTTTTAATTCTCTGGAGTCCCGGTCCCGGAGCCGGTGAGCGGTTCTGTTAACGGAGGAACCTGGTTAGATGAACCTGCTGTCTGAGACGGACCCATGAGACTGGACAGAACGGGAACACTCTTATAGAATAGGTAGGTTTGGTTTATTATATATATATATATATATATATGTATTATTTGGGTTTGGTGACGTGTGTTGTTGTGGTGGTCGCAGGTCTCAGGTTGTTTTCCACCAGCGGAGTTTTGGTGCGTTTTTACTTCCGAAATTTTCGCACGTTTCAAAAAATAATAATCATAAAAAAGAGAACTCACGTTCGCACCTGATGCCAAATATATATATATATATAATATCCGTCCGTCATCATTTTGTTCGGAACAGGATCGATGTTTCGCGTCCGTCAAAAGTCTTCAAAGAGGCAGAGACATGGTAGTGTGTGTGTGTGTGTGTGTGTGTGTGTGTGTGTGTGTGTGTGTGTGTGTGTGTGTGTGTGTGTGTGTGCGCGTGTGCGTGCGTGTGTGTGTGTGTGTGCGTGCGTGTGTGTGTGCGTGCGTGTGTGTGTGTAAGTGTGTGTGTGTGCCTCTATTTCATTGTGTGCATTGTGTATGCAAGTTATGGGGAGGGTAAAAGTAAAAAAAAAGTATTCTGTGTTGTGTTGTTGTGTGTGTTGTGTTGTTGTGTGTGTTGTGTGTGATGTGTTGTTGTGTGTGATGTGTTGTTGTGTTTGTTGTGTTGTTGTGTGTGTTGTGTTGTTGTGTTGTTGTGTTGTTGTGTGTGTTGTGTTGTTGTGTGTGTTGTGTTGTTGTGTGTGATGTGTTGTATTACAGTTGATTTGCTTTCTGAAGGGTTGAGCTGTTGTTCTCAAATTGATTCTATTTAAATGCAAATAGAAAAGTGAAACTTGTTCTGATGTGAGTCTCTGAACTAGACCTGGGGGCCGTTCCACTAAAGGTGGCTTAGTATATCGGCGATTGAAATAAATGCGGCGATCAGGCAACTCGGGATTGGTATTCAAGCCTCAGGTGATTCCTCGAACGAGGATCAGCCTTGTGTCATCAGTGTTCACAGAACACCGGCTTACAAATCTTCGATATGGGCGCGTGCACGCAGACATAAAGAGCCCCGAAGAGTCGATCTGTCGAAATGAAGATACTCCACTCTGCAGGGGTTCTACATTTGCGCAGCATTCCGAATTATTGATCTTTATGAAGACGGAAAAATAAGATGTCAAATAGTGCAATACTGCCGCAATTAACAAGGCGAGGGAAATGGTTTGGCAAGAAATTGCTGACCGATTAAATGCGTAGGTCATACTAGCCCCAGTTATTGTTATATGTTCATATTTTAATAAATGAATATTTACTACTGTGGTGATATCAGCAGCAGGCTACAAACCGTCATATCGCCACAATGGCCTAGTGGTAACGACCGCTGCCATAGGATTTATTCGTCATTTTATATCGGTGGTTCAAATCCCTCTTCAGGCGCACTTTTTACTGCATTTCGTTGTCTGAATCTAATCTAAAATCTCATCTAAAAAAGTATGTAGGCTATAAAATTATGGTGCAGGCTAATTTACAAGAACTGACACGATTACAATGGTGTTTGAAACCTTTGCATGAAATCTTCGGTTAAATGTAAAAAAAAAAAAAATGAATGACTTAGTCAAGTCTCAAACTCGCAACCTTTGGAACTCGAGTCTGCAGCCTTAACCACTACGCCAGCCAGACAGCTGTGATAACGGTAATGCAAGTTGAGACAATTACTTTTTTTTTTTACACTCTTTTCTTTATCTATCACACTTTCAAAATATCAAGTTATCTATCACACAATCAAACTATCTATCGATCGATCACACTTTCAAAATATCAAATTATCTATCTATCACACAGTCAAACTATCTAATCAAACTATCTAATCTATCTATCTCATGTGAAGTGGGAACTAATATTTCCTAAAAGACACATGAGGAACTTTCGTTCAGGGTTTAGTTTCCGCCTGTGAGCCTTTTTTGACGCACGGATGACTATAGCCTGTGTTTTAGCCTGGTTGGGACCAGGCTAATTATATCTGACTCAGAAGGAGCTCAACCAAGCAGCGAATTATTTGAGCCACATTGATGGCACCGAACGCAAGCTAACATTTTCGAGGCTTAGAACTTTATCGAGGCTTAGAACTTTATCGAGCTTTGTGGAATAGGGCCCAGATCTCTTCTTTTGTACATGTGGTACACAGAGAAAACCAGCGTCAGAAGACCTGAGAGCTCCATTGGGCTGATATGCTAGCAGAAGACCTGGGAGCTCTATTGGGCTGATATGCTAGCAGAAGACCTGAGAGCTCTATTGGGCTGATATGCTAGCAGAAGACCTGAGAGCTCCATTGGGCTGATATGCTAGCAGAAGACCTGAGAGCTCTATTGGGCTGATATGCCAGCAGAAGACCTGAGAGCTCTATTGGGCTGATATGCTAGCAGAAGACCTGAGAGCTCTATTGGGCTGATATGCTAGCAGAAGACCTGAGAGCTCTATTGGGCTGATATGCTAGCAGAAGACCTGAGAGCTCTATTGGGTTGATATGCTAGCAGAAGACCTGAGAGCTCTATTGGGCTGATATGCTAGCAGAATACATGAGAGCTCTATTGGGTTGATATGCTAGCAGAAGACCTGAGAGCTCTATTGGGCTGATATGCTAGCAGAAGACCTGAGCATATTCTGGAGCTGTGCCAGTGAGAGCTTTATAAACAAGCATGTAGTCCTGGTGTAGACCTGGTGTAGTCCTGGTGTAGACCACCTGTGTGACCATGTGTCAGATGTGGAAAGTGAATTCCAAGCACATAGCTGTGTGTGTGTGTGTGTGTGTGTGTGTGTTTGTGTGTGTGTGTCAGTGAGTGAGAGAGTGAGTGAGAGAGAGCCCCCCCCATCATCTTTCAAAGACACATTCACTGTGAACAGAACAGAGGGAAGACTGATGGAGGCCAGGGGAGGCTGGTGGAGGCCAGGGGAGGCTGGTGGAGGCCAGAGGAGGCCAGGGGAGGCCAGAGGAGGCCAGGGGAGGCCAGAGGAGGCCAGGGGAGGCCAGAGGAGGCCAGAGGAGGCCAGGGGAGGCCAGGGGAGGCTGGTGGAGGCCAGGGGAGGCCAGGGGAGGCCAGAGGAGGCCAGGGGAGGCCAGGGGAGGCCAGTGGAGGCCAGAGGAGGCCAGGGGAGGCCAGGGGAGGCCAGTGGAGGCCAGAGGAGGCCAGAGGAGGCCAGAAGAGGCTGGTGGAGGCCAGAGGAGGCCAGGGGAGGCCAGGGGAGGCTGGTGGAGGCCAGAGGAGGCCAGGGGAGGCCAGAGGAGGACAGGGGAGGCTAGGGGACGCTGGTGGAGGCCGGTGGAGGCAGGTCTGACACATGCTGGGGGGGGGGGGTACCCCTAGAACAAGGGAGGCTGGGGGGGGGGGTACCCCTAGAACAAGGAAGGCTGGCGTTACAATGAGCCCGTCCTCCGATTTCTGCCTCCGGCAGCCTCCCCTGTTGACCTAGTTCTCACTACATGTCTGATCACAAGACCACAAACACTCCTTATTATAACTACCCTGCAAGCCACCATACACACCACCACATTAGAGAGAGAGAGAGAGACAGAGAGAGAGAGACAGAGAGAGAGACAGAGAGAGAGACAGAGAGAGAGAGAGAGAGAGACAGAGAGACAAAGAGAGAGAGAGAGAGACAGAGAGACCGACAGAGAGAAACAGAGAGAGATAGAGAGAGAGAGACAGACAAACAGAGAGAGAAAGAGAGGCTGGTGGAGGTAGAAATCCGAGGACGGTTTCATTGTATTGATTTCCACCTCCCCCTCCCCATGGCCCCCCCCCCTCCCCTGGCCCCTCCCCCTGGCCCCTCCCCCTCCCC
Source organism: Nansenia antarctica (assembly GCF_963989245.1). Taxonomy (NCBI): domain Eukaryota; kingdom Metazoa; phylum Chordata; class Actinopteri; order Argentiniformes; family Microstomatidae; genus Nansenia; species Nansenia antarctica. The sequence goes on from NC_137689.1 coordinate 76,718,432, forward strand.
TGGCCCCTCCCCCTCCCCTGGCCCCTCCCCTGGGTCTGCAGTGTTAGAAGCCCAGACGCAGCAGCAGTAAAGCAGTTTGGGTAATGAGAGGGTTGGTCGCCACACAGACAGAAATACACACGGCTTCCTCTGCCCCGCCCACCTCCTCTGCCCCGCCCACCTCCTCTGCTCTGCTAAGTCTCCGAACTCAACACCCAACACTCAACACTCAACACTCAACAGTCCTCAACACTCAACACTCAACACTCAACAGTCCTCAACACTCAACACGCAACACTCAACACTAAACACTCCTCAACACTCAACACTCAACAGTCCCCTAACTCAACACTAAACAGTCTCTCCTCTTGATCAGATGGATGTGGAGAATATGAATATAGAATATGCTGTAACTGATTGTGCGGAGGTGAACACATGTATCATTTATAAGATATAGATCATGAAATGATAGAGAGACAGAGAGAGACAGAGAGATGGGGGAGAGGGAGAGAGATGGGGGAGAGGGAGAGAGAAAGACAGAGAAAAGGAGAGAGACAGAGAGAGAAGTAGAGAGAGAGAGAGAGAGAGAGAGAGAAGGAGAGAGAGAAAGGAGAGAGAGAGAGACAGAGAGAGAGCGAGAGAAGGAGAGACACTAGGAATGTCCTGGGGTGGCAGTATTTTGGAAACTAATATCTTCCACTTTACCTGACCTGTCCAGACACCTTGTTACCTGACCTGTCCAGACACCTTGTTACCTGACCTGTGAGACACCTTGTTACCTGACTTGTGAGACACCTTGTTACCTGACCTGGTCCAGACACCTTGTTGTCCCAGAGCGTTGATACTGAATGATACTTCATCACTGGATCTGTCAGCCCCCATGTCTCATGTCTCATGTCTCATGTCTCATGTCTCATGTCTCCTGTCTCATGTCTCATGTCTCATGTCTTATTTGCTGGTCTCATGTCTCGTGTCTTATTTGCTGGACTTATCGCAGCCCAAACATGTTAGCATTACGATGGAACCCTCCACATGCTCCTAGTCCTAAACAACGGCTGCTGTCTTTCCTGGACAAACTGTACATGGAACAATCTGTAGCCAGATTACATGGAGCCAATGACAGGACAGTCCAGACATGGACCTCTGCAATATCAGAGATAACAGAGTGGGTGGAGTGACTGTGTTCCTAAGCTGTGCTGTATGTGGATGTAACCTGTCAAAGTTGTACTGCTATGATTTTATCAAATATGGTGTAACGAAGAACTATGGGGGGGGGGGGGGGGGATGTTATCACCATGGGGGGGGGGGGGAGGGGATGTTATCACCATGGGGGGGGGGTTACTTGTGCGTTTTTCATGTGGACTGTTTTGAAATAAATAATGTATTCCCCCCCAAAAAAATAAAAAGGAGAGAGAGACAGAGAGAGGGAGAGAGGGAGAGAGAGAGAGAGAAGGAGACAGAGAGATAAGGAGGTAGAGAGAGAGACAGAGAGAGAGAAAGGAGAGAGAGAGAAGTCTTGGTGGGTGTATGGAGACACATGGTGATGTGGTGTGATTGACAGGGACACATGTCTGTGTTTACTGGCCGGCTTAAGGAAGGGGGCGGGACCTGGGTGGGAGCTCTGTGGTGTGGTCCCACAAAGAAACAGTGAATGAGTAACCCCCCCCCTCCCCCTCTCTCCCGCCCAGCCCCCCCTCCCGCGCCCAGCCCCCCCTCCCCCGCCCAGCCCCCCCCTCCCCCGCCCAGCCCCCCCTCCCCCGCCCAGCCCCCCCCCTCCCCCGCACAGGGGAGGCTGGTGGAGGCCAGGGGAGGCCAGGGGAGGCTGGTGGAGGCCAGGGGAGGCCAGGGGAGGCTGTTGGAGGCCGGTGGAGGCCAGGGGAGGCCAGGGGAGGCTGGTGGAGGCCAGGGGAGGCCAGGGGAGGCTGGTGGAGGCCGGTGGAGGCCAGGGGAGGCTGGTGGAGGCCAGGGGAGGCTGGTGGAGGACAGGGGAGGCTGGAGGAGGCTAGGGGAGGCTGGTGGAGGACAGGGGAGGCTGGAGGAGGCTAGGGGAGGCTGGTGGAGGACAGGGGAGGCTGGAGGAGGACAGGGGAGGCTGGTGGAGGCCGGTGGAGGCCAGGGGAGGCCAGGGGAGGCTGGTGGAGGCCAGGGGAGGCTGGTGGAGGCCAGGGGAGGCCAGGGGAGGCCAGGGCAGGCTGGTGGAGGCCAGGGGAGGCTGGTGGAGGACAGGGGAGGCTGGTGGAGGCCAGGGGAGGCTGGTGGAGGACAGGGGAGGCTGGTGGAGGACAGGGGAGGCTGGAGGAGGCTGGAGGAGGCTAGGGGAGGCTGGTGGAGGCTAGGGGAGGCTGGTGGAGGACAGGGGAGGCTGGTGGAGGACAGGGGAGGCTGGTTGAGAACAGGGGAGGCTGGAGGAGGCTGGAGGAGGCTAGGGGAGGCTGGTGGAGGCTAGGGGAGGCTGGTGGAGGACAGGGGAGGCTGGTGGAGGACAGGGGAGGCTGGTGGAGGACAGGGGAGGCTGGAGGAGGCTAGGGGAGGCTGGTGGAGGACAGGGGAGGCTGGTTGAGGACAGGGGAGGCTGGAGGAGGCTAGGGGAGGCTGGTGGAGGCTAGGGGAGGCTGGTGGAGGACAGGGGAGGCTGGTGGAGGACAGGGGAGGCTGGTGGAGGACAGGGGAGGCTGGTGGAGGCTAGGGGAGGCTGGTGGAGGACAGGGGAGGCTGGAGGAGGCTAGGGGAGGCTGGTGGAGGACAGGGGAGGCTGGTGGAGGCTAGGGGAGGCTGGTGGAGGACAGGGGAGGCTGGTGGAGGCTAGGGGAGGCTGGTGGAGGACAGGGGAGGCTGGTGGAGGACAGGGGAGGCTGGTGGAGGACAGGGGAGGCTGGAGGAGGCTAGGGGAGGCTGGTGGAGGCTAGGGGAGGCTGGTGGAGGACAGGGGAGGCTGGTGGAGGCCAGGAGAGGCCAGGGGAGGCTAGTGGAGGACAGGGGAGGCTGGTGGAGGCAGAAATCTGGGTGACGGGCTCATTGTAATGCGGTGTGAGGAGGGGTGAGGAGGGGTGAGGATAGGGAGGCTGTGGCCCAGGAGGTAGAGCCGACGTCTAATGATCGCAAGGTCTGCGGTTTGGTGGCTCGATCCCCGGCTGGCCACATGTCGAGGTGTCCTTGGGCAAGACACTGAACCCCCAAATTGCTCCCAGTGAGCGGGCCGGCGCCTTGCATGGTAGCTTGCCGCCATCGGTGTGTGAATGTGTGTGTGAACTGGTGAATGAGAGGCCGTTGTAAAGAGCTTTGGAATAAGGAGCTATATAAGTCAGTCTATATAAATCAGTCTGTATAAGTCAGTCTGTATAAGTCAGTCTGTATAAGTCAGTCTGTATAAGTCAGTCTATATAAGTCAGTCTGTATAAGTCAGTCTGTATAAGTCAGTCTGTATAAGTCAGTCTGTATAAGTCAGTCTGTATAAGTCATCTATATAAGTCAGTCTGTATAAGTCAGTCTATATAAGTCAGTCTGTATAAGTCAGTCTGTATAAGTCATCTATATAAGTCAGTCTGTATAAGTCAGTCTATATAAGTCAGTCTGTATAAGTCAGTCTGTATAAGTCAGTCTGTATAAGTCAGTCTGTATAAGTCAGTCTGTATAAGTCAGTCTGTATAAGTCAGTCTGTATAAGTCAGTCTATATAAGTCAGTCTGTATAAGTCAGTCTGTATAAGTCAGTCTGTACAAGTCAGTCTGTACAAGTCAGTCTGTATAAGTCAGTCTGTACAAGTCAGTATGTCTGCCATACAGACCCATACAGTGTTGGGGTACCAGACCCAGACAGTGTTGGGGTACCAGCCTCCTAACCAGCCAGGCTGGCTGGGGGACATTCCTCTGGGATGACCGACGTCCTTCTCTCCGGTCGGAACATTCCAGAACCCCTCCGGCAGATAAGCCAATCAGAGGAGATGTCACTGTGGCCGGCCAGCAGATAAGCCAATCAGAGCTGGATGAGGTTGTTGAGTGAGCAGCCACACATGGTGTTTAGGAGAGGAGAGGAGAGGAGAGGAGAGGAGAAGAGAAGAGAAGAGAAGAGAAGAGAAGAGAAGAGAAGAGAAGAGAAGAGAGGAGAGGAGAGGAGAGGAGAGGAGAGGAGAGGAGAGGAGAGGAGAGGAGAGGAGAGGAGAGGAGAGGAAGGAGAGGAGAGGAGGAGGAGGAGCAACAGTGTACTGTGTATAGGCCAGAGTCAGCAGCCGTGAGGAGATGGTTGGTGATGTAGATGAGGAGATGGTGATGTAGATGAGGAGATGGTGATGTAGATGAGGAGATGGTGATGTAGATGAGGAGATGGTTGGTGATGTAGATGAGGAGATGGTTGGTGATGTAGATGAGGAGATGGTTGGTGATGTAGATGAGGAGATGGTGATGTTGATGAGGAGATGGTGATGTAGATGAGGAGATGGTTGGTGATGTAGATGAGGAGATGGTTGGTGATGTAGATGAGGAGATGGTTGGTGATGTAGATGAGGAGATGGTTGGTGATGTAGATGAGGAGTTGGTTGGTGATGTAGATGAGGAGATGGTGATGTTGATGAGGAGATGGTGATGTAGATGAGGAGATGGTTGGTGATGTAGATGAGGAGATGGTTGGTGATGTAGATGAGGAGATGGTTGGTGATGTTGATGAGGAGATGGTTGGTGATGTAGATGAGGAGATGGTTGGTGATGTAGATGAGGAGTTGGTTGGTGATGTAGATGAGGAGATGGTTGGTGATGTAGATGAGGAGATGGTGATATAGATGAGGAGATGGTTGGTGATGTAGATGAGGAGATGGTTGGTGATGTAGATGAGGAGATGGTGATGTAGATGAGGAGATGGTTGGTGATTTAGATGAGGAGATGGTTGGTGATGTAGATGAGGAGTTGGTTGGTGATGTAGATGAGGAGTTGGTTGGTGATGTAGATGATGAGATGGTTGGTGATGTAGATGAGGAGATGGTTGGTGATGTAGATGAGGAGTTGGTTGGTGATGTAGATGAGGAGATGGTTGGTGATGTAGATGAGGAGATGGTTGGTGATGTAGATGAGGAGATGGTTGGTGATGTAGATGAGGAGATGGTGATGTAGATGAGGAGATGGTTGGTGATGTAGATGAGGAGATGGTTGGTGATGTTGATGAGGAGATGGTTGGTGATGTAGATGAGGAGATGGTTGGTGATGTAGATGAGGAGATGGTTGGTGATGTTGATGAGGAGATGGTTGGTGATGTAGATGAGGAGTTGGTTGGTGATGTAGATGAGGAGATGGTTGGTGATGTAGATGAGGAGATGGTTGGTGATGTAGATGAGGAGATGGTTGGTGATGTAGATGAGGAGATGGTGATGTAGATGATGAGATGGTTGGTGATGTAGATGAGGAGATGGTTGGTGATGTAGATGAGGAGATGGTGATGTTGATGAGGAGATGGTTGGTGATGTTGATGAGGAGATGGTTGGTAATGTAGATGAGGAGATGGTTGGTGATGTAGATGAGGAGATGGTTGGTGATGTAGATGAGGAGATGGTTGGTGATGTAGATGAGGAGATGGTTGGTGATGTAGATGAGGAGATGGTGATGTAGATGAGGAGATGGTTGGTGATGTTGATGAGGAGATGGTTGGTAATGTAGATGAGGAGATGGTTGGTGATGTAGATGAGGAGATGGTTGGTGATGTAGATGAGGAGATGGTTGGTGATGTAGATGAGGAGATGGTTGGTGATGTAGATGAGGAGATAGTTGGTGATGTAGATGAGGAGATGGTGATGTAGATGAGGAGATGGTTGGTGATGTAGATGAGGAGATGGTTGGTGATGTAGATGAGGAGATGGTGATGTAGATGAGGAGATGGTTGGTGATGTAGACGAGGAGATGGTTGGTGATGTAGATGAGGAGATGGTTGGTGATGTAGGTGAGGAGATGGTTGGTGATGTAGATGAGGAGATGGTTGGTGATGTAGATGATGAGATGGTTGGTGATGTAGATGAGGAGATGGTTGGTGATGTAGATGAGGAGATGGTTGGTGATGTAGATGAGGAGATGGTTGGTGATGTAGATGAGGAGATGGTTGGTGATGTAGATAAGGAGATGGTTGGTGATGTTGATGAGGAGATGGTTGGTGATGTTGATGAGGAGATGGTGATGTTGATGAGGAGATGGTTGGTGATGTAGATGAGGAGATGGTTGGTGATGTAGATGAGGAGATGGTTGGTGATGTAGATGAGGAGATGGTTGGTGATGTAGATGAGGAGATGGTGATGTAGATGAGGAGATGGTTGGTGATGTAGATGAGGAGATGGTGATGTTGATGAGGAGATGGTTGGTGATGCTGATGAGGAGATGGTTGGTGATGTAGATGAGGAGATGGTGATGTAGATGAGGAGATGGTTGGTGATGTAGATGAGGAGATGGTTGGTGATGTAGATGAGGAGATGGTTGGTGATGTAGATGAGGAGATGGTGATGTAGATGAGGAGATGGTTGGTGATGTAGATGAGGAGATGGTTGGTGATGTTGATGAGGAGATGGTTGGTGATGTAGATGAGGAGATGGTTGGTGATGTAGATGAGGAGATGGTTGGTGATGTTGATGAGGAGATGGTTGGTGATGTAGTTGAGGAGATGGTTGGTGATGTAGATGAGGAGATGGTTGGTGATGTAGATGAGGAGATGGTTGGTGATATAGATGAGGAGATGGTTGGTGATGTAGATGAGGAGATGGTTGGTGATGTAGATGAGGAGATGGTTGGTGATGTAGATGAGGAGTTGGTTGGTGATGTTGATGAGGAGATGGTTGGTGATGTTGATGAGGAGATGGTTGGTGATGTTGATGAGGAGATGGTTGGTGATGGAGATGGTTGGTGATGTAGATGAGGAGATGGTTGGTGATGTAGATGAGGAGATGGTTGGTGATGGAGATGAGGAGATGGTTGGTGATGGAGATGGTTGGTGATGTAGATGAGGAGATGGTTGGTGATGTAGATGAGGAGATGGTTGGTGATGTTGACCTGAGAAGAATGAAATTAGCTGCCTATCCATTTCCTCGCTCCAGGCAAGATTGGCCGCCATCTTGGTCGATTTTCTTTAGCCGATAGAAGTAGTCACATGACTAAAATATGTATTTTGATTGGAGGATTCCGAAGAGTTGCCTGCTGCTTTGCTTCGCTGGTCAAAGTTTCCCAGATAATGAAAAGTTGCTGCTTCCAACAGAAAACAGTTGCCGGTGTTTCACAGCTTTAGATGCCAGCAGCCCTCCTCACATGCTCACATGCAGCTCCCTCCTGAGGCGGGGATCGAACCAGCGACCTTCTGATTGCTATTACTGTGTGTGTGTGTGTGTGTGTGTGTGTGTGTGTGTGTGAGTACTGCAGCTGTCCCTGTTCAGACAACGCTGGTTAACACACACACACACACACACACACACACATACACACACACACACACACACAAACAACACACACACCTTTCACTCTCTAAACCAACTGGAGAAGAGAGCCAGCTGTGTGAGTATGTGGTTGTGTGTGTGTGTGTGTGTGTGTGTGTGTATGTGTGTGTGTCTGTGTATGTGTGTATGTGTGTGTGTGTGTGTGTGTGTGTGTGTGTGTGAGTGTGTGTGTGTGTGTGTGTGTGTGTGTGTGTGTGTGTGTAGATGACAGTAATGACACATGTCTCCCACGTGGTAGACAACCAGTATAGAGAGGAGGGGGAGGGGGGACAGAGGGGGGAGGGGGGGGTGGGAGAGGGGGGAGGAGAGGAGATATGGGGAGAGGAGAGAGGAGAGGGGCAGAGGAGAGAGGAGAGAGGCAGAGGGGAGGGGGGGCAGTGAAAGTGTGTTTAGGAAGAAAGGAGGTTTGTCCTGGGAGACCCTGGTGAGAGGAACAGCTGAGGGAGTCAGGTGAACACACACACACACACACACACACACTCTGGCAGCACAGCTGAGAGCGTCAGGTGACCAGTAGACAGCAGCTGTGTTTACCCTGCACCCCCTCACCCCTTTCTCTCCCTCACCCCTCTCTCTCCCTCACCCCTCTCTCTCCCTCACCCCTCTCTCTCCCTCACCCCTCTCTCTCCCTCACCCCTCTCTCTCCCTCACCCCTCTCTCTCCCTCACCCCTCTCTCTCCCTCACCCCTTTCTCTCCCTCACCCCTCTCTCTCCCTCACCCCTCTCTCTCCCTCACCCCTCTCTCTCCCTCACCCAACAACCACCACAACCACAACCACAACCACAACCACAACCACCACAACCACCTCAACAACAACAACAACAACAACAACAACCACAACAACAACCACAACAACAACAACCACCACCACAACAACAACAACAACAACAACCACAACCACAACCACCACAACCACCTCAACAACAACAACAACCACAACAACAACAGCAACAACCACAACAACCACAACAACAACCACCACAACCACCACAACAACAACAACAGCAACAACAACAACAACAACAACACCAACAGCCACACAACAACAACAACAACAACCACAACCACAACCACATCAACAACAACAACAACAACAACCACATCAACAACAACAACAACAACCACAACCACAACAACCACAACAACAACCACAACCACAACCACAACAACAACATCAACAACAACAACCACCACAACAACAACAACAACAACAACAACAACAACAACCACAACAACAACCACAACAACAACAACAACAACCACAACAACAACAACAACAACCACAACATCAACCACAACAACAACAACAACCGCAACCACAACAACAACAACAACAACCACAACCACCACAACAACAACCACAACAACAACAACCACAACCACCACCACAACAACAACAACCACCACAACAACAACAACAGCAACAACAACCACAACAACAACAACAACAACAACCACAACAACAACAACCACCACCACAACAACAACAACAACAGCAACAACAACCACAACAACAACAACAACCACAACAGCAACAACAACAACAACAACCACAACAACAACAACAACCACAACAACAACAACAACCGCAACCACAACAACACCAACAACAACAACAACCGCAACAACAATAACAACAACAACAACAACACCGCTTATTGGATGATCCTGTCTGAAGGAAACAGACCAGGCAGACCAGGTAGTCAGCACAATACGGCAATGGGCAGAAATCAAGATAGAAAAGTGACAATAGTACAAGACATAAGTGACAAATAAGACAGCATACAACTTGTACTAAATTGGCTGTGAGCTTAAGGTTAGGTAGTCTGTATACATGGGGTGTGTTAAGGTTAGGTAGTCTGTATACATGGGGTGTGTTAAGGTTAGGTAGTGTGTATACATGGGGTGTGTTAAGGTTAGGTAGTCTGTATACATGGGGTGTGCTTGGGGATGATAGTCAGTTGTCTACAGTTGGCTTGTTTATGAGCCTGATAGCCTGGGGGAAGTAGCTGTTGGTTAGTCTGGGGGAAGTAGCTGTTGGTTAGCCTGGGGGAAGTAGCTGTTGGTTAGTCTGGGGGAAGTAGCTGTTGGTTAGTCTGGGGGAAGTAGCTGTTGGTTAGTCTGGGGGAAGTAGCTGTTGGTTAGTCTGGGGGAAGTAGCTGTTGGTTAGTCTGGGGGAAGTAGCTGTTGGTTAGTCTGGGGGAAGTAGCTGTTGGTTAGTCTGGGGGAAGTAGCTGTTGGTTAGTCTGGGGGAAGTAGCTGTTGGTTAGTCTGGGGGAGGTAGCTGTTGGTTAGTCTGGGGGAAGTAGCTGTTGGTTAGTCTGGGGGAAGTAGCTGTTGGTTAGTCTGGGGGAAGTAGCTGTTGGTTAGCCTGGGGGAAGTAGCTGTTGGTTAGTCTGGGGGAAGTAGCTATTGGTTAGTCTGGGGGAAGTAGCTGTTGGTTAGTCTGGGGGAAGTAGCTGTTGGTTAGTCTGGGGGAAGTAGCTGTTGGTTAGCCTGGAGGAAGTAGCTGTTGGTTAGTCTGGGGGAAGTAGCTGTTGGTTAGTCTGGGGGAAGTATCTGTTGGTTAGCCTGGGGGAAGTAGCTGTTGGTTAGTCTGGGGGAAGTAGCTGTTGGTTAGTCTGGGGGAAGTAGCTGTTGGTTAGTCTGGGGGAAGTAGCTGTTGGTTAGCCTGGGGGAAGTAGCTGTTGGTTAGCCTGGGGGAAGTAGCTGTTGGTTAGCCTGGGGGAGGTAGCTGTTGGTTAGCCTGGGGGAAGTAGCTGTTGGTTAGCCTGGGGGAAGTAGCTGTTGGTTAGTCTGGGGGAAGTAGCTGTTGGTTAGTCTGGGGGAAGTAGCTGTTGGTTAGTCTGGGGGAAGTAGCTGTTGGTTAGCCTGGGGGAAGTAGCTGTTGGTTAGTCTGGGGGAAGTAGCTGTTGGTTAGTCTGGGGGAAGTAGCTGTTGGTTAGTCTGGGGGAAGTAGCTGTTGGTTAGTCTGGGGGAAGTAGCTGTTGGTTAGTCTGGGGGAAGTAGCTGTTGGTTAGTCTGGGGGAAGTAGCTGTTGGTTAGTCTGGGGGAAGTAGCTGTTGGTTAGCCTGGGGGAGGTAGCTGTTGGTTAGCCTGGGGGAAGTAGCTGTTGGTTAGTCTGGGGGAAGTAGCTGTTGGTTAGCCTGGGGGAGGTAGCTGTTGGTTAGCCTGGGGGAAGTAGCTGTTGGTTAGCCTGGGGGAAGTAGCTGTTGGTTAGCCTGGGGGAAGTAGCTGTTGGTTAGTCTGGGGGAAGTAGCTGTTGGTTAGTCTGGGGGAAGTAGCTGTTGGTTAGCCTGGGGAAGTAGCTGTTGGTTAGCCTGGGGGAAGTAGCTGTTGGTTAGTCTGGGGGAAGTAGCTGTTGGTTAGCCTGGGGGAAGTAGCTGTTGGTTAGCCTGGGGGAAGTAGCTGTTGGTTAGCCTGGGGGAAGTAGCTGTTGGTTAGCCTGGGGGAAGTAGCTGTTGGTTAGTCTGGGGGAAGTAGCTGTTGGTTAGCCTGGGGGAAGTAGCTGTTGGTTAGCCTGGGGGAAGTAGCTGTTGGTTAGCCTGGGGGAAGTAGCTGTTGGTTAGCCTGGGGGAAGTAGCTGTTGGTTAGTCTGGGGGAAGTAGCTGTTGGTTAGTCTGGGGGAAGTAACTGTTGGTTAGCCTGGGGGAAGTAGCTGTTGGTTAGCCTGGGGGAAGTAGCTGTTGGTTAGTCTGGGGGAAGTAGCTGTTGGTTAGCCTGGGGGAAGTAGCTGTTGGTTAGTCTGGGGGAAGTAGCTGTTGGTTAGCCTGGGGGAAGTAGCTGTTGGTTAGCCTGGGGGAAGTAGCTGTTGGTTAGCCTCTGAGTTTTGACCCTGAGGCTCCAGAAGAGGCTTCGTCTTTTGGACGGCATTGGTTCAAACAGACTGTGGTTGGGGGGGCTGGGGTCTAACAGACTGTGGCTGGGGGGGCTGGGGTCTAACAGACTGTGGCTGGGGTCTAACAGATTGTGGCTGGGGTGGCTGGGGTCTAACAGACTGTGGCTGGGGGGGCTGGGGTCTAACAGACTGTGGTTGGGGGGGCTGGGGTCTAACAGACTGTGGTTGGGGTGGCTGGGGTCTAACAGACTGTGGTTGGGGGGGCTGGGGTCTAACAGACTGTGGTTGGGGGGGCTGGGGTCTAACAGACTGTGGTTGGGGTCTAACAGACTGTGGCTGGGGTCTAACAGACTGTGGTTGGGGTGGCTGGGGTCTAACAGACTGTGGTTGGGGTGGCTGGGGTCTAACAGACTGTGGTTGGGGTGGCTGGGGTCTAACAGACTGTGGTTGGGGTGGCTGGGGTCTAACAGACTGTGGTTGGGGTGGCTGGGGTGTAACAGACTGTGGTTGGGGTGGCTGGGGTCTAACAGACTGTGGTTGGGGGGGCTGGGGTCTAACAGACTGTGGTTGGGGGGGGCTGGGGTCTAACAGACTGTGGTTGGGGTGGCTGGGGTCTAACAGACTGTGGTTGGGGTCTAACAGACTGTGGTTGGGGTCTAACAGACTGTGGTTGGGGTGGCTGGGATCTAACAGACTGTGGTTGGGGTCTAACAGACTGTGGTTGGGGTCTAACAGACTGTGGTTGGGGTGGCTGGGGTCTACCAGACTATGGTTGGGGGGGCTGGGGTGTAACAGACTGTGGTTGGGGTGGCTGGGGTCTAACAGACTGTGGTTGGGGTGGCTGGGGTCTAACAGACTGTGGTTGGGGTGGCTGGGGTCTAACAGACTGTGGTTGGGGTCTACCAGACTATGGTTGGGGGGGCTGGGTTGTAACAGACTGTGGTTGGGGTGGCTGGGGTCTAACAGACTGTGGCTGGGGTCTAACAGACTGTGGTTGGGGTGGCTGGGGTCTAACAGACTGTGGTTGGGGTGGCTGGGGTCTAACAGACTGTGGTTGGGGTGGCTGGGGTCTAACAGGCTGTGGTTGGGGGGGCTGGGGTCTAACAGACTGTGGTTGAGGTGGCTGGGGTCTAACAGGCTGTGGTTGGGGTGGCTGGGGTCTAACAGACTGTGGTTGGGGTGGCTGGGGTCTAACAGACTGTGGTTGGGGGGGCTGGGGTCTAACAGACTGTGGTTGGGGTCTACCAGACTATGGTTGGGGGGGCTGGGTTGTAACAGACTGTGGTTGGGGTGGCTGGGGTCTAACAGACTGTGGTTGGGGGGGCTGGGGTCTAACAGACTGTGGTTGGGGTGGCTGGGGTCTAACAGACTGTGGTTGGGGTGGCTGGGGTCTAACAGACTGTGGTTGGGGTGGCTGGGGTCTAACAGGCTGTGGTTGGGGGGGCTGGGGTCTAACAGACTGTGGTTGAGGTGGCTGGGGTCTAACAGGCTGTGGTTGGGGTGGCTGGGGTCTAACAGACTGTGGTTGGGGGGGCTGGGGTCTAACAGACTGTGGTTGGGGGGGCTGGGGTCTAACAGACTGTGGTTGGGGTGGCTGGGGTCTAACAGGCTGTGGTTGGGGTGGCTGGGGTCTAACAGACTGTGGTTGGGGTGGCTGGGGTCTAACAGACTGTGGTTGGGGTGGCTGGGGTCTAACAGACTGTGGTTGGGGGGGCTGGGGTCTAACAGACTGTGGTTGGGGTGGCTGGGGTCTAACAGACTGTGGTTGGGGTGGCTGGGGTCTAACAGACTGTGGTTGGGGTGGCTGGGGTCTTTGATGATCCTCCAGGCTTTGCTGACACACCGTGTGTCGTATATGTCCTGGATGGAGGGAAGCTCACATCCAGTGATGCGCTCGGCTGTCCGCACCGCCCTCTGTAGCTCTGTGGTTGAGGGCAGGTCAGTTGCCGTGCCAGGCGGTGATGCAGCCAGTCAGGAAGCTCTCAGCAGTGCCTCTGTAGAAGTACCGCAGGGTCTTGGGCCTCATGACAAACTTCTTCAGCCACCTGAGGTGAAAGAGGCACTGCCGTTGATGGTGATGGGGTCATATTGACCGTTGATGGTGATGGGGTCCTGTTCCCAGCCTTTCCTCCTGAAGTCACCAGCAGCTCCTTGGTCTCGTCAGTGTTGAGAGAGAGGCAGAGACAGACACAGAGAGACAGACACTGTCTGTCTGTCTGTCTGTCTGTCTAACCCTCGTCCTTTTGTATCTTTTGTATGGGTTTGTTTGCTCTGTGGTAATTGTCTGCTGTTATTAGTTTTGTCATTTTTGTTAATCTGTCTTCTGAGTTATCTGTCCTCTTCTTGATATGTTATCTTCTATATTTGGTAGCGTATGTATGGATTTTAATATTTTTTGATTTTAGGTTGCCTCTTAAACTCTGTCCAGGGACAGCAGATGAGGACTAGCCTGCTAGGCTAACTCTGCCTCATCTCCAGCAAGTGTGTTAATCAGCTCTGTCTCTATTTAAATAAATAAATAAAATGTAGTGTTCCGTCACCATGGTGATAACTGATAACCCGTTCAAACTCCGCCACACAGAGTTGAGGCTGACCCCCCCCCCCAGAAGGGGTGTGTGTGTGATGTGTGTGTGTATGTGTGTGTGTGTATGTCACGCACACAGCAACACCCTTGTTTGTGTAACCGCCGCAGTTGTCCGAGGCGTGTGTGTGTGTCTGTGTGTGTGTGTGTGTGTGTGTGTGTGTGTGGGGGGGGGGGGGTCAGTGGTGGGTTATTGTGGAGGAGGGAGAAGGGGGAGGAGGAGGGGGAGGAGGAGGGAGGGAGGGGGTGAGGGAGGGGAGAGAGGGGGGGGTGAGGGAGGGGAGGGGGGGGGGTGTTGCAGCTGTGCCCCGTTAGCTCAGTGAAACTGGAGAGCGGGAACCCCCATTAACACACACACACACACACACACACACACACACACACACACACACACACACACACACACCCCACACACACACACACACACACACACACACACACACACACACACACACACACACACACACACACACAGAGAAACAAAGCGTTAGCTTCCTGTGAGGTTGGGGGGGGGGGGGGGGTCCCCTCATCTGTCTGCACTCTAAAACACACCACCCATATGACCCATGTCTCTGTAGGCTCATATGACCCATGTCTGTCTCTGTAGGCTCATATGACCCATGTCTGTCTGTGTAAACCCATATGACCCATGTCTGTCTCTGTAAACCCATATGACCCATGTCTGTCTCTGTAGGCTCATATGACCCATGTCTGTCTCTGTAGACCCATATGACCCATGTCTGTCTCTGTAGGCTCATATGACCCATGTCTGTCTCTGTAGACCCATATGACCCATGTCTGTCTCTGTAAACCCATATGACCCATGTCTGTCTCTGTAGACCCATATGACCCATGTCTGTCTCTGTAGACCCATATGACCCATGTCTGTCTCTGTAGGCTCATATGACCCATGTCTGTCTCTGTAGACCCATATGACCCATGTCTGTCTCTGTAGGCTCATATGACCCATGTCTGTCTCTGTAGACCCATATGACCCATGTCTGTCTGTGTAGTCTCATATGACCCATGTCTGTCTCTGTAGACCCATATGACCCATGTCTGTCTCTGTAGACCCATATGCAGGGGTGCACATAACTGGTGCGCCAGTGCGCATGCGTCGCCAAAATGCATGCTGCGCGGCAGATCAGCCGCATGAACGCGCTCTTGCGCACCAACAGCTGGAAGCTGTTCCTGGGAGAGGAATTTACTTCCTCAAAATCCAACTGCTGACTGCTGACTGCTGCATCACTGCAAGCCCCACTAAGTAACTATTTGCCGTCCCCTCAGCCGAAGGCCCGACGAGTAATCCATCACAACAGTCGACCGACGACGACCACGACTCCCCTCACGAAAACATTCGGAAAGTATCGTAACTCGTACTTTCATTCCGCGTATCGCGTATCGCACGGTTATCACGGTTATCACGCCGCGGCGCCGCCACGTGAAAATTCAGTCCCGAACGACTCGTCGCTAAAAGGAAAAACAACACCAAGGGACTTCACGTTTCTTTTCTCTGAAGCTTTCAAACGTTCAGACGTTTGTTTTACAGCTTCATTATCGCACCTCGACCCCTGACCCAGGGAATATGGTTGGGAATTCTATTAGAAGAAAAAGACTTTGTTGCACAATCAAAATAATGAGCTATTTAAAGTGATAGCCTACAACATCCTCTACCATGGTTGAAATTGAGGACAGTGATAACAGCAGTCAAGAGAGCAGTGATGATGATGATTAAGCTTGTAGCATAAATAAATGCTTAGGCTGTAACTTTTTGTTGAAAAGTTGATTTCAGTGTTTACAGAACAGGGCAGTGCTTAAACACAATGAAATCAACTGACATCTCTTTAAGCACTAACTGAATGTCTGTTCTTTAAACACAATGAAATCAACTGACATCTCTTTAGCACTAACTGAATGTATGTTCTTTAAACACAATGAAATCAACTGACATCTTTTTAAGCACTAACTGAATGTCTGTTCTTTAAACACAATGAAATCAACTGACATCTCTTTAGCACTAACTGAATGTATGTTCTTTAAACACAATGAAATCAACTGACATCTCTTTAAGCACTAACTGAATGTCTGTTCTTTAAACACAATGAAATCAACTGACATCTCTTTAAAGAACATACATTCAGTTAGTGCTAAAGAGATGTCAGTTGATTTCATTGTGTTTAAAGAACAGACATTCAGTTAGTGCTTAAAGAGATGTCAGTTGATTTCATTGTGTTTAAAGAACAGACATTCAGTTAGTGCTTAAAGAGATGTCAGTTGATTTCATTGTGTTTAAAGGAGTCTGACAGACTTTAATGCTTAAAGATCAGTCATTTGATTTTGCATTTGTTTCTTTTGTTCTGCACACAATACTTTGTTCGTTCATCTTTATTTATGAATAAATGTTGTTTTGCTAATATAAGTTATCCATGTATCTGTTTAATGTAAATGTAAATGTAAAATGTATCCCTTTTTTATCCATCCTGTGGGACGGGTCGTGACTCGCGAGCTCGGGGAGCACCAAGCAGCATCCCTAGGTGCTCCTCTGAGCACTGGCCCCAAAAAGTTATGTGCACCCCTGATTATATGACCCATGTCTGTCTCTGTAGACTCATTATGACCCATGAAGGGAGGGAGGGGAGGAGGGGAGAGAAGGAAGGGAGGGGAGGGAGGGGAGGAGGGGAGAGAAGGAAGGGAGGGGAGGAGGGGAGAGAAGGAAGGGAGGGGAGGAGGGGAGAAAAGGAAGGGAGGGGAGGAGGGGAGAGAAGGGAGGGAGGGGAGGAGGGGAGAGAAGGAAGGGAGGGGAGGAGGGGAGAAAAGGGAGGGAGGGGAGGAGGGGAGAGAAGGAAGGGAGGGGAGGAGGGGAGAAAAGGGAGGGAGGGGAGGAGGGGAGAGAAGGGAGGGAGGGGAGGAGGGGAGAGAAGGAAGGGAGGGGAGGAGGGGAGAGAAGGAAGGGAGGGGAGGAGGGGAGAGAAGGAAGGGAGGGGAGGAGGGGAGAGAAGGAAGGGAGGGGAGAGAAGGGAGGGAGGGGAGGAGGGGAGAAAAGGAAGGGAGGGGAGGAGGGGAGAGAAGGGAGGGAGGGGAGGAGGGGAGAGAAGGAAGGGAGGGGAGGAGGGGAGAGAAGGGAGGGAGGGGAGGAGGGGAGAGAAGGAAGGGAGGGGAGGAGGGGAGAAAAGGAAGGGAGGGGAGGAGGGGAGAGAAGGGAGGGAGGGGAGGAGGGGAGAGAAGGAAGGGAGGGGAGGAGGGGAGAGAAGGGAGGGAGGGGAGGAGGGGAGAGAAGGAAGGGAGGGGAGGAGGGGAGAAAAGGGAGGGAGGGGAGGAGGGGAGAGAAGGGAGGGAGGGGAGGAGGGGAGAGAAGGAAGGGAGGGGAGGAGGGGAGAGAAGGAAGGGAGGGGAGGAGGGGAGAGAAGGAAGGGAGGGGAGGAGGGGAGAGAAGGAAGGGAGGGGAGGAGGGGAGGGAGGGGAGGAGGGGAGAGAAGGAAGGGAGGGGAGGAGGGGAGAGAAGGAAGGGAGGAGAGGAGGGGAGAGAAGGGAGGGAGGGGAGGAGGGGAGAGAAGGAAGGGAGGGGAGGAGGGGAGAGAAGGGAGGGAGGGGAGGAGGGGAGAGAAGGAAGGGAGGGGAGGAGGGGAGAGAAGGGAGGGAGGGGGGGAGGGGAGAGAAGGAAGGGAGGGGAGGAGGGGAGGGAGGGGAGGAGGGGAGAAAAGGAAGGGAGGGGAGGAGGGGAGAGAAGGAAGGGAGGGGAGGAGGGGAGAGAAGGAAGGGAGGGGAGGAGGGGAGAGAAGGAAGGGAGGGGAGGAGGGGAGAGAAGGGAGGGAGGGGAGGAGGGGAGGGAGGGGAGGAGGGGAGAGAAGGGAGGGAGGGGAGGAGGGTGTTTAACAGATCTGAGGCAGATTTGAGGAAATGCTTCACGGTCTTTCTGTCACTCAACTCTTAAACTAAACTGCCAATAAAAAGTCTCAAGTTGCTGAAAGGTCCTGTGGTCCCGTCACCTCCTCCTCCTCCTCCTCCTCCTCCTCCTCCACACTAACATGACCATAACATGTCTGTCACCTCCTCCTCCTCCTCCTCCTCCTCCTCACTAACATGACCATAACATGTCTGTCTCCTCCTCCTCCTCCTCCTCCACACTAACATGACCATAACATGTCTGTTCTGA
>NC_137689.1:76741432-76744728 GCF_963989245.1 Nansenia antarctica
GAAGGACTACCCTCTCATTGGACAGAAAGCTGTGGGAATACTGCTGCCTTTTGCAACATCGTACCTGTGTGAGATAGGCTTTTCTGCTGTTGCTGCTATCAAAAGCAAATACAGGTCGAAGTTGAACATTGAGAATGAACTGAGAGTGGCAGTCTCAAAACAACAACCCCGCTTTGAGAAGATTTGCAAGGCAAAGCAAGCACACACAAGTCATTGATCGTAATTGTGATAGAAATGTGAGGAGTAAGAATAGTGATGCAGTAGAAATTAGTTAATGTTGATATGTTGAATATTTCAGTGGCACAGGATCATTTGCCAAGCACTTATGTTCCTTTTCAAACCATAATAAAATATAAAACTATAGTTGGATATACTGTATGTGTCTTGTTATTATTAGAAGAGAAAATGTAATGTTTTTACAACTTTATACAATTAATTATATCAATCTAGGTGGGAACCGGGTTAGGGGGGGCTCGAAAATATTTCCAATTACCCAAGGGGGGCCTGATTGAAAAAGTTTGGGAACCACTGCGCTAGGACATGCTGATCTGCTCCTGATTGGCCCGTTCAGACGTCACTCCACCTTGTTGACGCCCGTCACGCTACCGGACAGCAGAAAGGAGAGACCAGAAGAGACCAGCAGAGACCAGGAGAGACCAGCAGAGACCAGGAGAGACTAGGAGAGACTAGGAGAGACCAGGAGAGACCAGGAGAGACCAGCAGAGACCAGGAGAGACTAGGAGAGACTAGAAGAGACTAGGAGAGACCAGCAGAGACCAGGAGAGACCAGGAGAGACCAGGAGAGACCAGGGGAGACCAGGAGAGACCAAGAGAGACCAGGGGAGACCAGGAGAGACCAGGAGAGACAAGGAGAGACCAGCAGAGACCAGGAGAGACCAGCAGAGACCAGCAGAGACCAGGAGAGACCAGGAGAGACCAGGAGAGACCAGGGGAGACCAGGGGAGACCAGGAGAGACCAGGAGAGACCAGGAGAGACCAGGAGAGACTAGGAGAGACCAGGAGAGACCAGGAGAGACCAGCAGAGACCAGGAGAGACCAGCAGAGACCAGGAGAGACCAGGAGACTAGAAGAGACCAGGAGAGACCAGGAGAGACTAGGACAGACTAGGAGAGACCAGCAGAGATCAGGAGAGACCAGCAGAGACCAGCAGAGACCAGGAGAGACCAGGAGAGACCAGGAGAGACTAGGAGAGACCAGGAGAGACCAGGAGAGACCAGGAGACCAGGAGAGACCAGCAGAGACCAGGAGAGACCAGCAGAGACCAGCAGAGACCAGGAGAGACCAGTAGAGACCAGGAGAGACCAGGAGAGACTAGGAGAGACCAGCAGAGATCAGGAGAGACCAGCAGAGACCAGCAGAGACCAGGAGAGACCAGGAGAGACCAGGACAGACCAGGAGAGACCAGTAGAGACCAGGAGAGACCAGGGGAGACCAAGAGAGACCAGGAGAGACCAGGGGAGACCAAGAGAGACCAGGAGAGACCAGGAGAGACCAGGAGAGACCAGGACAGACCAGGAGAGACCAGGACAGACCAGGAGAGACCAGGAGAGACCAGGGGAGACCAGGGGAGACCAAGAGAGACCAGCAGAGACCAGGAGAGACCAGGAGAGACCAGCAGAGACCAGGAGAGACCAGCAGAGACCAGGAGAGACCAGGAGAGACCAGGAGAGACCAGGACAGACCAGGAGAGACCAGGAGAGACCAGGACCAGACCTCCAGGCCAAATGAAAGAGAGGCTCGGCCGCCAGACTGGGGAGAACAAAGCCGTCTGCAGTTCCCAGATAGATTCACTTTCACTGGATACCAGAGACCCTCCTAGACAGAGGGGGGGGGGGAGGGAGGGGGAGGGAGGGAGGGAGGGGGGGCGAGACAGAGAATGATAGAGAGAGGCACAGGGAAAGAGAGAGATAATACCCAGTACAGTACAACAAGCTCCCCGGCAACAAGCCTAGTATTAACACACACACACACACACACACACACACACACACACACACACACACACAAGACCTGTTGCACACACAGGGGTACAAGGAGCCCCCCACCCTCTTTTCTCTGCTGTCTTCCTTTCTGACAGTCTCTCCCCCCCTCCCCCCTCTCTCTCTCCCCCCCCCCTCCCCCTCCCCAGCTACTCAGTGACGGTGCAGGAGTCCTACGCGCACCCCTATGACCAGGTCTACTACACCAGCTGCACCGACATCCTCAACTGGTTCAAATGCACCAGACACCGGTGAGGAGGGGGGGGGTCATGGAAGGGGGGACGGGGTGGGGGGGATGTAGTCTGGTGTGTGGGGGGGGTGTAATCTGGTGTAATCTGGTCTAATCTGGTCTAATCTGGTGTAATCTGTCTGTAATCTGGTGTAATCTGGTGTAATCTGTCTGTAATATGGTGTAATCTGGTGTAATCTGTCTGTAATCTGGTGTAATCTGGTGTAATCTGGTGTAATCTGGTGTTATCTGGTGTTATCTGGTGTAATATGGTGTAATCTGTCTGTAATCTGGTGTAATATGGTCTAATCTGGTGTAATCTGGTGTAATCTGGTGTAATATGGTGTAATCTGTCTGTAATCTGGTGTAATCTGGTGTAATCCCAGGGTGAGCTACAGGACGGCGTACCGGCGTGGAGAGAAGACGATGTACCGCAGGAAGTCCCAGTGCTGCCCAGGGTTCTACGAGAGCAGAGAGATGTGTGTCCGTGAGTCACCCCTTATCATCCCTCTATCATCCCTCTCTCATCCCCTTATCACCCCTTATCATCCCTTATCATCCCTCTATCATCCCTCTATCATCCCTCTATCATCCCTCTCTCCTACCTCCCTTATCATCCCTCTATCCTACCTCCCTTATCACCCCTCTATCATCCCTCTATCATCCCTCTCGTGTCATCCCTCTCTCCTACCTCCCTTATCATCCCTCTCTCCTACCTCCCTTATCACCCCTCTATCATCCCTCTATCATCCCTCTATCCTCCCTTATCATCCTTCTATCATCCCTCTCTCCTACCTTATCATCCCTCTCTCCTACCTCCCTTATCATCCCTCTCTCCTACCTCCCTTGTCTGTCTGTCTCTCAGTCCAACACCTCCTGATGTTAAGGATGTTAAGGATGTTAAGGATGCTAGGCAGGCAGGCAGAGGCAGGGAGGCAGACAGACAGACAGACAGACAGACAGACAGACAGGCAGACAGACAGGCAGACAGACAGGCAGACAGACAGACAGACAGACAGTGTTGGTGTGAGTTCTCTGGGTTTTCAAATGTTGTTGTAATCTGACCT
>NC_137689.1:76749928-76752428 GCF_963989245.1 Nansenia antarctica
TACAACATTAACATACAACATTAACATACAGCATTAAACATACAACATTAAACATACAACATTAACATACAACATTAAACATACAACATTAACATACAACATTAACATACAACATTAACATACAACATTAAACATACAGCATTAACATACAACATTAACATACAACAATAACATACAACATTAACATACAACATTAAACATACAACATTAACATACAGCATTAACATACAACATTAACATACAACATTAACATACAGCATTACACATACAGCATTAACATACAACATTAACATACAGCATTAACATACAACATTAACATACAGCATTAACATACAACATTAACATACAACATTAACATACAACATTAAACATACAGCATTAACATACAACATTAAACATACAGCATTAAACATACAACATTAACATACAGCATTAACATACAGCATTAACATACAACATTAACATACAACATTAACATACAGCATTAACATACAACATTAACATACAACAATAACATACAACATTAACATACAACATTAAACATACAGCATTAACATACAACATTAACATACAGCATTAACATACAGCATTAACATACAACATTAACATACAACATTAACATACAGCATTAACATACAACATTAACATACAGCATTAACATACAGCATTAACATACAACATTAACATACAACATTAACATACAGCATTAACATACAACATTAACATACAACATTAACATACAACATTAACATACAACATTAACATACAACATTAACATACAACATTAAACATACAACATTAACATACAGCATTAACATACAACATTAACATACAACAATAACATACAACATTAACATACAACATTAAACATACAACATTAACATACAACATTAACATACAGCATTAACATACAACAATAACATACAACATTAACATACAACATTAAACATACAACATTAACATACAACATTAACATACAACAATAACATACAACATTAACATACAACATTAAACATACAACATTAACATACAGCATTAACATACAACATTAACATACAGCATTAACATACAACATTAAACATACAACATTAAACATACAACATTAACATACAGCATTAACATACAACATTAACATACAACATTAACATACAGCATTACACATACAGCATTAACATACAACATTAACATACAGCATTAACATACAACATTAACATACAACATTAACATACAGCATTAACATAGAGCATTAGCATACAACATTAACATACAACATTAACATACAGCATTAACATACAACATTAACATACATCATTAACATACAACATTAACATACAACATTAACATACAACATTAAACATACAACATTAACATACAACATAGAGAGCACTCAGCATCCGTGCATGTTGATGTGGCGTGGCAAACACCTTCTCGTGGTACCCCCCGTAAGTAGCTAATGACTGCCAAAAGCAAGAAGCGAAACAAAGTTTGCCAACCAGGGCCCCTCACCCGGGCTGGTGTTCGGCAGCAGCCGGGGGAGAGGTCTGCTGACCTCGAACCCAGAATACTGCAGCTGAACACCGAAGGACTAACCCCCAGTAAGATCGACGTCATCGAACACCTGGCCAATACCACCAAGGCCCTCGTCATTCTCCTCCAGGAGACCCACTGCATATGCATGGTCTGTCGGTATTAGATGACGAGACGATGACGTGGCTTCTGGAGGGGTGTCCAGAAATAGAGCCCGGGTGAGCCCCTCAACCAGGTCTCGGGGTGGTAAAAGGGTAGCCCCTCGGCCCCGAGCCTGGTGGAGTGGAG
Organism: Nansenia antarctica; assembly: GCF_963989245.1. Taxonomy (NCBI): domain Eukaryota; kingdom Metazoa; phylum Chordata; class Actinopteri; order Argentiniformes; family Microstomatidae; genus Nansenia; species Nansenia antarctica. The sequence goes on from NC_137689.1 coordinate 76,751,744, forward strand.
AGGAAAAACAACTACCCATACGCCGAAGAAGAAGAAGAACATACAACATTAACATACAACATTAACATACAACATTAACATACAACATTAACATACAACAATAACATACAACATTAACATACAGCATTAACATACAACATTAACATACAGCATTAACATACAACATTAACATACATCATTAACATACAGCATTAACATACAACATTAACATACAGCATTAACATACAACATTAACATACAGCAACAGGAGCATAGTAAGAAAATAAAAATGACCATGAATAAAAGCAAATATAAGAAGTAAGCAGAGTGACTGAAAGCTGCTGCACCGTGTTTTGTTTTCACTCTTGGAATGATTATAGTATATAGGGTGGGAGGAGATCTGATGTATTTTGGTCCAAGACCATTTTGTGATTTGTATGCTTAGATAGGCCTGTTAGTAGAACAGCTCCTTTAGATAGGCCTGTTAGTAGACCAGCTCCTTTAGATAGGCCTGTTAGTAGACCAGCTCCTTTAGATAGGCCTGTTAGTAGACTAGCTCCGTTAGATAGGCCTGTTAGTAGACCAGCTCCTTTAGATAGGCCTGTTAGTAGACCAGCTCCTTAAGATAGGCCTGTTAGTAGACCAGCTCCTTAAGATAGGCCTGTTAGTAGACCAGCTCCTTTAGATAGGCCTGTTAGTAGACCAG
>NC_137689.1:76764928-76769656 GCF_963989245.1 Nansenia antarctica
CGCACACGCACACGCGCACACGCACACGCACACGCACGCACACACACACACACACACACACATAGGAACATATGTGACCTCTGTGTGACCTCTGTATGAGCTCTGTGTGACCTGTGTGTGACCTGTGTGTGACCTGTGTGTGACCTCTGTGTGACCTCTGTGTGACCTGTGTGTGACCTCTGTGTGACCTCTGTGTGACCTCTGTTAGGGCTTTCACACCGGCAGTTCCGAACACCGGTTCGCGTTCGGAAACCTCAGAACGTTGGCGCTGTCTGGCGAACGATACACTGGTATGAACGCGGGCTCGCTCGCCAGACAGCGCCAACGTTCGGAGGTTTCCGAACGCGAACGCGAACCGGCGTTCGGAACTGCCGGTGTGAAAGCCCTATGAGTGACCTCTGTGTGACCTGTGTGTGACCTCTGTGTGACCTCTGTGTGACCTGTGTGTGACCTCTGTGTGACCTCTGTGTGACCTGTGTGTGACCTCTCTGTGACCTCTGTGTGACCTGCCCCCCCCCCCCCCCCCCAGGGTGGTGACTGCTCCGCCCCCTGCCCCCCCGGCAGCTACGGGGTTAACTGCTCCTCCTCCTGCAGCTGCAGGAACCAGGCGGCCTGCTCCCCCGCGGACGGAGCCTGCACCTGCCCCCCAGGTAACCATGGAGACTAGCTCACCTGCCCCCCAGGTAACCATGGAGACTAGCTAACCTGCCCCCCAGGTAACCATGGAGACTAGCTAACCTGCCCCGCAGGTAACCATGGAGACTAGCTAGCATGGCTGCAACTGCCCCCCAGGTAACCACAGAGACTAGCTAACCTGCCTTTCTCTCTACCTGCCTCTCTCTCATGGCTACCACTCTCTACCAGTCTCTCTACCAGTCTCTCTACTAGTCTCTCTACTAGTCTCTCTACCAGCCTCTCTCTACCAGCCTCTCGACCAGTCTCTCTACCAGTCTCTCTACCAGTCTCTCTACCAGCCTCTCTACCAGTCTCTCTACTAGTCTCTCTACCAGCCTCTCGACCAGTCTCTCTACCAGTCTCTCTACCAGTCTCTCTACCAGCCTCTCTACCAGTCTCTCTACCAGCCTCTCTCTACCAGTCTCTCTACCAGTCTCTCTACCAGCCTCTCTACCAGTCTCTCTACCAGCCTCTCTACCAGTCTCTCTACCAGCCTCTCTACCAGTCTCTCTACCAGTCTCTCTACCAGTCTCTCTACCAGCCTCTACCAGTCTCTCTACCAGTCTCTCTACCAGCCTCTCTACCAGTCTCTCTACCAGTCTCTCTACCAGTCTCTCTACCAGTCTCTCTCTACCAGCCTCTACCAGCCTCTCTACCAGTCTCTCTACCAGTCTCTCTACCAGCCTCTCTACCAGTCTCTCTACCAGTCTCTCTACCAGCCTCTCTACCAGTCTCTCTACCAGTCTCTCTACCAGCCTCTCTACCAGTCTCTCTCTACCAGTCTCTCTACCAGCCTCTCTACCAGTCTCTCTACCAGCCTCTCTACCAGTCTCTCTACCAGCCTCTCTACCAGTCTCTCTCTACCAGTCTCTCTACCAGCCTCTCTACCAGTCTCTCTACCAGTCTCTCTATCAATCTCTCTACCAGCCTCTCTACCAGTCTCTCTACCAGCCTCTCTACCAGTCTCTCTACCAGTCTCTCTACCAGCCTCTACCAGCCTCTCTACCAGTCTCTCTACCAGCCTCTCTACCAGCCTCTCTACCAGTCTCTCTACCAGTCTCTCTACCAGTCTCTCTCTACCAGTCTCTCTACCAGCCTCTCTACCAGCCTCTCTATCAGTCTCTCTACCAGTCTCTCTACCAGTCTCTCTACTAGTCTCTCTACCAGCCTCTCTCTACCAGCCTCTCGACCAGTCTCTCTACCAGTCTCTCTACCAGTCTCTCTACCAGCCTCTCTACCAGTCTCTCTACTAGTCTCTCTACCAGCCTCTCTCTACCAGCCTCTCGACCAGTCTCTCTATCAGTCTCTCTACCAGCCTCTCTACCAGTCTCTCTACCAGCCTCTCTACCAGTCTCTCTACCAGCCTATCTACCAGTCTCTCTACCAGCCTCTCTCTACCAGTCTCTCTACCAGTCTCTCTACCAGCCTCTCTACCAGTCTCTCTACCAGCCTCTCTACCAGTCTCTCTACCAGTCTCTCTACCAGTCTCTCTACCAGTCTCTCTACCAGCCTCTACCAGTCTCTCTACCAGTCTCTCTACCAGCCTCTCTACCAGTCTCTCTACCAGTCTCTCTACCAGTCTCTCTCTACCAGCCTCTACTAGCCTCTCTACCAGTCTCTCTACCAGTCTCTCTACCAGCCTCTCTACCAGCCTCTCTACCAGTCTCTCTACCAGTCTCTCTACCAGTCTCTCTACCAGTCTCTCTACCAGCCTCTCTACCAGTCTCTCTACCAGCCTCTCTACCAGCCTCTACCAGCCTCTCTACCAGTCTCTACCAGTCTCTCTACCAGTCTCTCAAGAGAATTGAAGTACTTCCTAATCACATACAAATCACAAAATGGACCAAAACACATATCAGATCTCCTCCCACCCTATATTCCAGCTGGGTCCCTAAGGTCAGCTGAGACTAATCAGCTAATCATTCCAAGAGTAAAAACAAAACACGGTGCAGCAGCTTTCAGTCACGCTGCTGCATGCTCCTGGAACAAACTCCCTGAAGAAATCAAACAGGCCCCAAATTATTGTAATCTAACCTAAAAAACCTTCATGTTTTGCAGCAGTTATGATTAAACACAAACACTTCTATCAATGTCTTTTATCCATTAACTATTATCTTATTAAATGTTTTATCTATCTACTTTCTATTTATTGTCTTACTATGCTGCTCTTGCTGTATTTTAATAATGAATGTAAAGCACTTTGAATTGTCCTGTTGTATGAAATGAGCTGTACTAATAAACCTGCCTGGCCTTGAGCTAACCAGCTACAGAGACGGCTACCTGTTAGCCTGTTAGCCTGTTAGCCTGTTAGCCTGTTAGCCTGTCAGTCTGTTAGTCTGTTAGCCTGTTAGTCTGTTAGCCTGTTAGCCTGTTAGCCTGTTAGCCTGTTAGCCTGTTAGCCTGTTAGTCTGTTAGCCTGTTAGCCTGTTAGCCTGTTAGCCTGTTAGCCTGTTAGTCTGTTAGTCTGTTAGCCTCCTGTAGCTAACGCACCTGTCACTCTGGTATCTGATCTTGTTAATGTCCCCCTCCCTCTCCCCCCCCCCTCTCCCCCCTCCCCTCTCCCCCCTCCCCCCCCTCTCCCCCCTCTCCCCCCTCTCCCCCCTCCCCCTCCCCCCTCTCCCCCTCTCTTCCCCTCTCTTCCCGATCCCCCCATCCCCCCTCCCTCTCCCCCCCCTCCCCCCTCCCTCCCCAGGGTGGCATGGGGTGGACTGCTCTCTGAGCTGTCCCAGCGGGCGGTGGGGGCGGGGCTGTGAGCTGGCCTGCCGCTGTGCTAACGGGGGGGCGTGTGACGCCCTGGACGGGACCTGCACCTGCGCCCCAGGGTGGAGGGGGGGGGCCTGCACCCTGCCCTGCCAGGTGAGGAGGGGGGGGGGGGGGGGGCTGCACCCTGGCCTGCCAGGTGAGGAGGGGGGGGGCGGGGTGTTACCTGTCTTACACTCAGACTGAAACACATATGGAGGAGGAGGTGTTACCTGTCTTACACTCAGACTGAAACACATATGGAGGAGGAGGTGTTACCTGTCTTACACTCAGACTGAAACACATATGGAGGAGGAGGTGTTACCTGTCTTACACTCAGACTGAAACACATATGGAGGAGGAGGTGTTACCTGTCTTACACTCAGACTGAAACACATATGGAGGAGGAGGTGTTACCTGTCTTACACTCAGACTGAAACACATATGGAGGAGGAGGTGTTACCTGTCTTACACTCAGACTGAAACACATATGGAGGAGGAGGTGTTACCTGTCTTACACTCAGACTGAAACACATATGGAGGAGAAGGTGTTACCTGTCTTACACTCAGACTGAAACACATATGGAGGAGGAGGTGTTACCTGTCTTACACTCAGACTGAAACACATATGGAGGAGGAGGTGTTACCTGTCTTACACTCAGACTGAAACACATATGGAGGAGAAGGTGTTACCTGTCTTACACTCAGACTGAAACACATATGGAGGAGAAGGTGTTACCTGTCTTACACTCAGACTGAAACACATATGGAGGAGGAGGTGTTACCTGTCTTACACTCAGACTGAAACACATATGGAGGAGAAGTTGTTACCTGTCTTACACTCAGACTGAAACACATATGGAGGAGGAGGTGTTACCTGTCTTACACTCAGACTGAAACACATATGGAGGAGGAGGTGTTACCTGTCTTACACTCAGACTGAAACACATATGGAGGAGGAGGTGTTACCTGTCCTATGCTGATGCAGCTACTAATGTTTGTGCTCAAGAATTTTATTATAAAATGTGAACGCAAATAAAGATACTAAAATGTGTGTGTGTCTAACGTGTGTGTGTGTATCTAACGTGTGTGTGTGTAACGTGTGTGTGTGTGTGTGTGTCTAACGTGTGTGTGTCTGCAGGATGGTTACTATGGGATGGACTGTAGCGAGCGTTGTGACTGTCGCCATGCCGACGGCTGCCACCCTGCTACAGGCTACTGCCACTGTCTGGCTGGATGGACAGGTGAGACTCCTCCTCTCCTCCTCTCCTCCTCCTCTCCTCCTCTCCTCTCCTCTCCTCTCCTCCTCTCCTC
>NC_137689.1:76777356-76787356 GCF_963989245.1 Nansenia antarctica
TACGCACGGGGGCGTCGCCACGGAGGTAGACAACAGAGGCAGACAACAGACAACAGACAACAGACAACAGACAACAGACAACAGACATCAGACAACAGACAACAGACATCAGACATCAGACAACAGACAACAGACAACAGACATCAGACATCAGACATCAGACATCAGACATCAGACAACAGACAACAGACATCAGACATCAGACATCAGACAACAGACAACAGACAACAGACAACAGACATCAGACATCAGACATCAGACAACAGACATCAGACAACAGAGAGGGTGAAAGAGAGGAGTGATGATGATGGTGATGATGATGATGATGATGATGATGATGATGGTGATGGTGATGATGATGGTGATGACGATGATGATGGTGATGATGATGGTGATGACGATGATGATGGTGATGATGATGATGACGATGATGATGGTGATGGTGATGATGATGGTGATGACGATGATGATGGTGATGATGATGATGATGATGATGATGGTGATGATGATGATGGTGGTGATGATGATGATGGTGATGATGATGATGATGGTGATGATGATGGTGATGATGATGATGGTGATGATGATGATGGTGATGATGATGATGATGATGGTGATGATGATGATGGTGATGATGATGGTGATGATGGTGATGATGATGATGATGATGATGACTGTTGATTCACCTACTGAGACACATGGACTGATTGTAAGTGGTTTTGGATAAAGCGTCTAAATGGTATAAATGTGTGTGTGTGTGTGTCTCCAGCAGAGCCCCCCCCACCCAGCGCTGAGGGCCACCCCCCCAGCAGCTACTTCTCCAACCCCAGCTACCACACTCTGACGCAGTGCACCAGCCCCCCCCACGCCAGCACCCCCCCCTACGCCAAGGTCTGTCCCCTCACACACACACATCACACATCACACACACACATCACACACACACATCACACATCAAGGATGCTCTTTCCCACACTAAGACCCTATAATATCGGGTCCCATCAGCTCCCAGCAAAACCCCAGAACACTGTTCTCCACCATCAACCGTCTACTCCGCCCCCCCGACGCCCCCCACCCTCCTGGTGCTCCCGACCGCTGCTCCAAATTCCTGGACTTCTTCCACTCAAAGGTCGACTCCATCCACCAGCTCCGGGCACCAGCCCCCCCACTCCTCCTGCACCCCAGCCATACGACGACCCCGACCCAGCGCCGTGCCCCCCCCAATGCTGCTTCTCCTCCTTCTCTCCAGTGGACGCTGCCCAGGTCGCCAGGCTGGTCACCCTGGCCAAGACCTCAACCTGCTCACTGGACCCCATGCCCACAGCCCTGGTCAAGGACTGCTTACCCACCCTCTGCCCCTACATGGTGGATATTATTAATACCTCCCTGCTATCTGGCATAGGCCCCACCAGCTTCAAAACTGCCTCAGTCACCCCCATCCTCAAGAAACCTGGTCTGGACCCTGATGACCTCCACAACCACCGGCCGATCTCCAACCTTCCCTTCCTGAGTAAAACCCTGGAAAGAGCAGCCGCTGGTCAAATCCATCAGTACATGTCCAACCATGAGCTCTATGAGCCCCTACAATCCGGCTTCAGATCCCACCACAGCACGGAAACCGCCCTCATTAAAATCATCAATGATCTCCTCATTGCTGCTGACTCCGGCCGTTTCAGTATCCTCATCCTCCTGGTCCTCTCTGCTGCCTTCCACACTGTCTCCCACACCATCCTCCTCAACCGCCTCTCCACCCACCTGGGTGTCACTGGCACAGCCCTCTCCTGGTTCACATCATACCTCTCAAACAGGGAACAGTTTGTCTCCATCCACGGCTCAAGTTCCCCCCCAGCCCCAGTCATTCAAGGTGTGCCTCAAGGCTCTGTACTCGGACCCCTCCTCTTCACCATCTACATGCTCCCCCTCGGCCAGATCCTCCGTCATCACGGCCTCAACTTCCACTGCTATGCTGACGACACCCAAATCTATCTCAGCTCTACTCCATCCTCTCCGCTCCCCCCCCAGTCCCTTATCAACTGCCTGCATGAAATAAAAACCTGGATGACATCTAACCTTCTCAAACTCAACAGTAAGAAAACAGAGCTCATGGTTGTGGCACCCAAGGCGCTGCTCCGGAAGGTTGGGGACTTCATCCTTGAGGTCGACGGCTGCTCCATCTCCCCATCCTCCGAAGTCCGAAACCTGAGCGTCATCCTGGACTCCACCCTCTCCTTCCACTCCCACATAAAATCTGTCACCAAATCCGCCTTTTTTCACCTCAGAAATATCGCCAGACTACGACCTTCCCTCACTGACTCCGTGGCCGAAACCCTCATCCACGCCTTCGTCACCTCCCGTCTGGACTATTGTAATGGAGTCCTGTTCGGGGTTCTCAGCAAAGCCCTGGACAGGCTCCAGTATGTTCAGGTACCCAGCAAAGCCCTGGACAGGCTCTAGTATGTTCAGGTACCCAGCAAAGTCCTGGACAGGCACCAGTATGTTCAGGTACCCAGCAAAGCCCTGGACAGGCTCCAGTATGTTCAGGTACCCAGCAAAGCCCTGGACAGGCTCTAGTATGTTCAGGTACCCAGCAAAGCCCTGGACAGGCTCTAGTATGTTCAGGTACCCAGCAAAGCCCTGGACAGGCTCCAGTACGTGCAGAACTCAGCTGCCAGGGTCCTCACCCACACCAAGCCTCATTCACCCCCACTGGCTCCCGGTCAAGTCCCGCATCACATTAAAAATCCTCCTCCTCACCTACATCCCTCCACGCCTGCTCCCCCAGTACCTCACTGACCTTCTCTGTCAACACACCCCTTCCCGGAACCTGCGGTCCGCAGACATGGGTCTGCTCTCCACCCCCCGCACCAGCCTACGGACCTTCGGGGGCAGATCTTTCAGTGTGGCAGCTCCCACCCTCTGGAACTCTCTCCCCACAGCGATCCGCAACGCCCCCCCTACCCTGGACACACACACACACACACACACACCCTGGACACCTTTAAATCAGCCCTCAAAACCCACCTGTTCTCCAAGGCCTTTGGCCTCTAGTCTAGTTTGTCACTCTCGTTGTCTTTGTTTCTTTGCTTTGTTATGCTGTTCTGTCTGTCTGTCTGTCTGTCTGTCTGTCTGTCTGACTGTCTGTCTGTCTGTCTGTCTGTCTGTCTGACTGTCTGTGAAATCTGTTAAGCGTCCTTGGGTTTGAGAAAGGTGCTATATTAATCTAAGCTATTATTATTATCAGACACCCTAACCCACATATTAAACACATATTTAACACATATTAAACACATATTAAACACATATTTTAACACACCGTTCCATGTGTGCACCCGCCCCCCCCCCCCCCTCATGTCCCTCAGGCCAAGAATCACCAGCTGTTTGTGAACCTGAAGGCGGAGCAGAGGAAGAGAGGCCCCCTCGCCAACCACACTGGCACCCTGCCCCCCCCCCACAGTGGCACCCTGCCCCCCCCCCACAGTGGCACCCTGCCCCCCTCCCACAGTGGCACCCTGCCCCCCTCCCACACTGGCACCCTGCCAGCCGACTGGAAGCAAGCTGGCTGTCTCAATGAGCTCGGTGAGAATAAACACACACACACACACACACACTCTCACACACGTACACATATGGGGCGGCTGTGTCTCAGGAGGTAGAGCCGGCGTCTAATGATCGCAAGGTTGGCAGATCGGCGGTTCGAGCCCCGGCTGGCCACATGTCGAGGTGTCCTTGGGCAAGACACTGAACAACAAATTGCTCCCAGTGAGCGGGCCGGCGCCTTGCATGGCAGCTTGCCGCCATTGGTGTGTGAATGTGTGTGTGAATGGGTGAATGAGAGGCCGTTGTAAAGCGCTTTGGAATAAGGTGCTATATAAGTGCAGTCCATTTACCATTTTACTATTTACACACACACACACACACACACTCTTCACCTGTCCTCACGTCCTCCCCCCCTCCCCCCCTCCCCCCCAGGTGCCTACGGCGTGGACCGCAGGTACACAGGGAAGTCCCTCCGAGGTAGGTGTGGCCTCCGGCCCGACCACGTCTCTCCCCATTGGTCCGTTTGATGTGATGTGAGCTCCACGCCTGCCTGACTGACTCCTCCCCCCTCCCCCCTCCCTCCCTGTCCCCCCCCTGTCCCCCCTCCCAGACCTGGTGAAGGGGACGCCCTATCACGACAGCTCCTGCTCTCTGAGCAGCTCAGAGAACCCCTACGCCACCATCAAGGACCCCCCCGCCCCCCCCCTCCTACTCCTGCCCCCCAGGCACGCGGAGTGCGGCTACGTGGAGATGAAGTCCCCCCCCCCCCGGCGGGACTCGGCCTACGCTGAGATCAACACCGCCGCCGGACCCCCCCACGCCAATAAGAACGTCTATGAAGTCGGTGGGTGTGTCTTCAGGGGGGTTCCGCTGGTCTTATTGGTGGGGGTGGGGGGGTGGCGGGGTGTGGGGGGGGTGGTAGACGGTATCGATGATGGATAGAAACTGTTTTTTTTTCCCATCTTAACATGTAACCTTGACCCTGACCCTGACCCTGACACTAACCCTAACCATGACCCCTGACCCTAACCCTGACACTAACCCTGACCTCTGACCCCTGATCTTAACCCTGACCCTAACCCTGACCATGACCCTGACCCCTGACCCCTGACCCCTGACCTTAACCCTGACCCTGACCTTCATGTCATGTCTTAAACCATACACGTGTGCCCTTGATGTCCTGCCAACTAGCTTTTAAAAAAACATATTTAGAAACGCTTAATAAACCAATAACAGAACAGGAGATCAAGGAAGCTCTGGGTTCCCTAAAATCAGGCAAAGCACCAGGCCGATGGACTGGGTTGTGACCCTTGCTTAATATGTATCACCACTCACTGAAGAATGGCTTCCTTCCCAGGTCACTAACAGAAGCCAATATCAGTCTTATTCTTAAAAAGGGGAAGGCTGATGACGACTGCGCCTCCTTCAAGCCTATAAGCTTATATGAATGAATATGAATAATAATATATGAATACTGACCTTAAATTGCTTTGCAAGATCCTTGCTTTGCGTCTAGAAACAGTCCTGCCCTCCATTATGAACAAGGACCAAACAGGATTTATTACTGGCAGAAACTCATGTAATAAGGAGGCTTCTCAACGTGATCCAGCTTTCCCAATCTGGCAATGTAGACTGTGTCGTAGTTAGCCTGGACGCGGAGAAGGCCTTCGAGTGGCCCTATCTCTTTTCCACTTCATTGGCTGGGTAAAGCTACTATATAACAACCCGTTATTTGCCGTCTTAACAAATGGTAGAAGGTCATCTTATTTCCGCCTGGGCCGTGGAACAAGACAGGGATGCCCTTTGTCCCCTCTATTATTTGCGATTGCCATCGAACCCTTGGCGGAAGTTATTAGACACGCCCCTTCTATTTCAGGTATATCAGCTGGGGACAAGATTCATCCATGCATTTGTTTCGAGTAGACTTGATTATTGTAATGGTCTACTAACAGGCCTATCTAAAGGAGCTGGTCTACTAACAGGCCTATCTAAAGGAGCTGGTCTACTAACAGGCCTATCTAAAGGAGCTGGTCTACTAACAGGCCTATCTATAGGAGCTGTTCGTAAATTGCAGCTCATCCAAAATGCCGCTGCTAGGGTCCTAACAAAAACAAAGTCATTTGAACACATTACACCAATCCTGAGATCCCTGCACTGGCTACCAGTCTCTCAGAGAATTGAATTAAAAATCCTCCTAATTACATACAAATCACAAAATGGTCTTCGAACAAAATACATATCAGATCTCCTCCCACCCTATATTCCCACAACGTCCCTAAGGTCCGCTGAGGCTAATCAGCTAATCATTCCAAGAGTAAAATCAAAACACGGTGCAGCAGCTTTCAGTCACTCTGCCGCATGCTCCTGGAACAAACTCCCTGAAGAAATCAAACAGGCCCAAACCCTTAAAATATTTTAATCTAAGCAAAAAAAAACTTCATGTTTTGCAGCAGTTATGATTAAACACAAACACTTCTATCAATGTCTTGATTAATGTCTGACCCTAACCCTGACCCTGACCCTAACCCAGACCCTGACCCTAACCCTGACCCTGACCTGACCTAACCCTGACCCTAACCCTGACCCTGACCTAACCCTGACCCTGACCTGTGACCCTGACCCTGACCTGACCTGTGACCCTGACCTGACCTGTGACCCTGACCCTGACCCTAACCCTGACCCTGACCTGTGACCCTGACCTGACCTGTGACCCTGTGTGTTTCAGAGCCCACCACGGTCAGCTGCGGCCCCCCAGGCAGCCTGTACGACCCCCCAGGGAGGAGCCAGGACCCCTACGACCTGCCAAAGAACAGCCACATCCCCTGCCACTACGACCTGCTGCCCCCCCGCGACAGCCCCCCCCCCTCGCCCCCCACCGGGCTCACCCCCCACCGGGCTCACCCCCCACCCCTGACCCTCCCACCCCCCATCGTCGAATGAGCTGCCCCCCCCCCACCACTGCTTGACAGCAAATGAGCTCCCAGAGACTCAAGAGAGGCCCCGCCCCTCTCCCCGGGCTCAGCCTATGAGGCCCCGCCCCCTCTTCCCTGGCTCAGCCAATGAAGCCCCGCCCCCTCTCCCCCGGCTCAGCCAATGAAGCCCCGCCCCCTCTCCCCTGGCTCAGCCAATGGAAGGCCCTGGTCTGCCAGCGCGGGGTGACACGCGGTCCTGTCCACGGTTTTGTTTATTTTTTTATTATCACTATAATCATTCTTAATCACCTTTTTCTTTTTTGATACAGAAACATTTACTCAAGTATCACACTCACAAATGTCCTTTACTATCGACGTTAGATCGTACAATTGTTTGGTAACAAGTTTGGTGTTTGATCCAGACGTAGTGTTTATATATATATGGTACCGTGTCCTGTTAGATCCACCGCTCCTCACCACGACTCACCACGACTCACCACGACTCACCACATCACATCATTGCCTTTACACAGTAACATACCAATACAAAACAAACCTCAATTTATTTTTATAACGATGAAATGAAACTTTTAACAGTATTAGAAACCAGCTAATAACCTGGTACCACAGTATTAATGACCTGGTACTGGAGTATTAATGACCTGGTACTGGAGTATTAATGATCTAGTACTGGAGTATTAATGACCTAGTACTGGAGTATTAATGATCTAGTACTGGAGTATTAATGACCTAGTACTGGAGTATTAATGATCTAGTACTGGAGTATTAATGACCTAGTACTGGAGTATTAATGATCTAGTACTGGAGTATTAATGACCTGGTACTGGAGTATTAATGACCTGGTACTGGAGTATTAGCTCTAGATTGTTATTTTACTCTGTTGTTGTTGTTGTTGTTGTCCATGCCCATCGTCCTGTTGGTCCTGTTGACCTCTCACCCTCCTCATCTAGTAGTAGTTCTTCCTGTTGTAGAATAATAATAATATTCTGACTCTCCATATCCTCTAATAAACTAATAAATAAATTAATAAATTAATTAAAAACTCAGAATATAAATGAAAATAAGGAGCGTTCTATTAAAGATAATTAAAGAGAAGTGTCAAACAAACCAGGAGCGTTCTCTATAGCATCTTGGTAAGAGGAAGTGAGGTCACAGCCTGTCTTCCTGCTCCGGCCACACCCTCCAGGTGCATCACCTGCCTGGTTATATCCCACTGCGGCCACTAGAGGGGGTTGACTCAAACTAAAAGTATATGAGACAATACAAACTGTATAATATGATTATTTTTCTGTTTGTATTGTCTCATATACTTTTAGTTTGAGGCAAGAAAAAGTATATGTATTTGTTTGAGGCAATATGATTGGCTCCTACAGCTCTCAACCTTCTCGTCTCGCTGACGCTAAAGTGTTGTTAGCGATACTTGCTCATCTGTGACAGCAGCTGGTGAAAGCGGGAACAAGTCCGCTAGGGTTAGGACTGGACTGGACTGGACTGGACTGGACTGGACTGGACTGGACTGGACTGGACTGGACTGGCCTGGACTGGACTGGACTGGACTGGACTGGACTGGACTGGACTGGACTGGACTGGACTGGACTGGACTGGACTGGACTGGACTAGACGGGGATGGACTGGGCTTTACTGGACTGGACGGGGCTGGACTAGACTGGACTGGACTGGACTGGACTGGACTGGACTGGACTGGACTGGACTGGACTGGACTGGACTGGACTGGACTGGACTGGACTGGACGGGGCTGGACTGGACTGGATGGGGCTGGACTGGACTGGACTGGGCTGGACTGGATGGGGCTGGACTGGACTAGACGGGGCTGGACTGGACTGGATGGGGCTGGACTGGACTAGACGGGGCTGGACTGGACTGGATGGGGCTGGACTGGACTGGACTGGGCTGGACTGGACTGGACTGGACTGGACTGGACTGGACTGGACTAGACTAGACTAGACTAGACTGGACTGGACTGGACTGGACTGGACTGGACGGGGCTGGACTGGACGGGGCTGGACTGGACTGGATGGGGCTGGACTGGACTGGACTGGGCTTTACTGGACTGGACTGGACTGGACTGGACTAGACGGGGCTGGACTGGGCTTTACTGGACTGGACTGGACTGGGCTTTACTGGACTGGACTGGACTGGACTGGACTGGACTGGACTGGACTAGACGGGGCTGGACTGGACTGGATGGGGCTGGACTGGACTGGACTGGGCTTTACTGGACTGGACTGGACTGGACTGGACTGGACTGGACTGGGATGGACTGGGCTTTACTGGACTGGACTTTACTGGACTGGACTTGAATGCGGTGATATTAAAAACGTCTCAACATCGAGATACTAGTTTATAGTTTATAGTTTATAGTCATAATGCTTAAGCTGGACTTTTGCATCGCAACGGGAGACAAACACATTCTAGAAGCAAACCAACCCTAGAGTAGAGAGGCAGTCACACCAACCCTAGAGTAGAGAGACAGTCACACCAACCCTAGAGTAGGCAGTCAGATGGAGGAAGTGAGATTGAGATGTTTAAACTCGTTTCAGTCGTACGTTGTCATACAAATACCGGATCGACTTTAGAAACCGTTCTGTTTGTCCTATTTGTGTCTCTGTACGTGACCCTCCTCCCTGCCTCTCTCCTCTCCTCTCCTCCCTGCCTCTCTCCTCTCCTCCCTGCCTCTCCTCTCCTCCCTGCCTCTCCTCTCCTCCCTGCCTCTCTCCTCTCCTCCCTGCCTCTCTCCTCTCCTCCCTGCCTCTCTCCTCTCCTCCCTGCCTCTCCCCTCCCCTGAGCAGATATGAAGTGTGTAGGATGTGTGTGTACAGAGATGATGTAAATAGCTGTGATCACTTGAAGGTGAGGAGACGAGTGTTTGATGTGGACGTGGGAAACCTTAACGATGCCTGTCTCTATGTTGTTGTTGTTGTTGTTGTTGTTGTTGTTGTGGTGTCTGATGAGCATCTGAACTGTTTTAATTACAAAGATACTTAATGAGCAATAATGACCACGGACACGCTGGACAGAGGCTGTTATTGTAGCCGACAAACTACTTTTTACTTATTTTTCTACTTTTGAAGCATTTTAGTTTTTTTGTTTCCTTATCTTAGAACGTGGGTATGCCACTAAAACACCTTCCTGCTTCACTTCCTGTGCGGGTCTTAAAGACGTCTGTTTACGTAAATCACTTATCACATGAAAGAGCTCCGTCCTCCTCTCCTCTCCTCTCCCCTCCTCTCCTCTCATCTCCTCTCCTCTCCTCTCCTCTCCCCTCCTCTCCTCTCCCCTCCCCTCCTCTCCTCCCCTCCCCTCTCCCCTCCTCTCCTCTCCTCTCGCCTCCTCCCCTCCTCTCCTCTCCTCTCCCCTCCCCTCCTCTCCCCTCCCCTCCTCCTCTCCCCTCCCCTCCTCTCCTCTCCTCCCCTCCCCTCCTCTCCTCTCCCCTCCCCTCCTCCCCTCTCCCCTCCTCTCCTCTCCTCTCCTCTCCCCTCCCCTCCTCCCCCCTCCTCTCCTCTCCTCTC
>NC_137689.1:76792356-76797356 GCF_963989245.1 Nansenia antarctica
GTAGGTAAATAGATGTAAATAGATCTAAATAGGTAGGTAAATAGGTCTAAATAGGTAGGTAAATAGATCTTCACCACCTGCAAACGACTCTGCTTGCTCGGCAGATCTGCCGGTTCGTCCCGCTCTTATCCAGATCAATTGCTGTTTACCAAAACATATTAAAGTTACAATTATATAATGAATATGGGCTTAAAGTGCAGACTCTCAGTATAAAAATGGTGGCAATTCCTAAACGTTTCGTACAATATTTATGTTCAACCCCTTGAATTAAAGCAGAAAGTCTGCACTTCAATTACATCTCCATTGTTTTATTTCAAATCCATTGTGGTGCCATACAGAGACAAAATTATGGAAATTGTGTCACTGTCCTTTGTTTATTGTGAGCTTTAGAGAGAGACCTTCTTGGATCGGATCTGAGAATATCAGATTCAATCTGCTTTTTACTGCTTACACCTCCATATCCCACCTGTGCCACATGAGAAAAAACATGGTTTGACAGAGTAACTATCTTTATTAAACTATATATGTAGTCATGACAGAGTAGCTATCTTTATTAAACTATATATGTAGTCATGACAGAGTAGCTATCTTTATTAAACGATATATGTAGTCATGACAGAGTAACTATCTTTATTAAACTATATATGTAGTCATGACAGAGTAGCTATCTTTATTAAACTATATATGTAGTCATGACAGAGTAACTATCTTTATTAAACTATATTTTTAGTCATGACAGAGTAACTATCTTTATTAAACTATATATTTAGTCATGACAGAGTAACTATCTTTATTAAACTTTATACTGTATGTAGTCATGACAGAGTGTCTGTACTGAGCTGTGATTGGCAGAGTGTCTGTACTGAGCTGTGATTGGCAGAGTGTGTGTAGTGAGCTGTGATTGGCAGAGTGTGTGTACTGAGCTGTGATTGGCTGTCGTAGGGGTGGTGTCAGACCCCATGGTGCAGCAGCCAATGATGTCAGGCGGTCTGGACGCCGGCTCGCCAATCACCTTCCCCGACGACCAGGAGGACCCCCGCGTCGCCATGGAGACCAGTGCAGGGGGTGGGCTCTGGGGCTTCTTCAAGGTAACGGAGGACCAGACCCCTACACACACACACACACACACACACACACACACACACACACACACGCATACACACACACACACACGCATACACACACACACACACACGCATACACACACACACACACACACACACACACACACACACACACTCACACACACTCACACACACGCAGACACAGACACAGGCACGCACGCACTCACACACACACACACACACACACACACACACACACATGGTTATGGTTCTAACCCCATGGTTCTATCATGTATGGTTCTATCATGTATGGTTCTATCATGTAAGGTTCTAACCCCATGGTTCTATCATGTATGGTTCTAACCCCATGGTTCTATCATGTATGGTTCTAACCCCATGGTTCTATCATGTATGGTTCTAACCCCATGGTTCTATCATGTATGGTTCTAACCCCATGGTTCTATCATGTATGGTTCTATCATGTATGGTTCTACCCCCATGGTTCTATCATGTATGGTTCTAACCCCATGGTTCTATCATGTATGGTTCTAACCCCATGGTTCTATCGTGTATGGTTCTAACCCCATGGTTCTATCATGTATGGTTCTAACCCCATGGTTCTATCATGTATGGTTCTTTTTTTTATTTTTATAATCTGTTTATTCATTTCTTTTTTTCATCAAGAAAACACAAGACACTTGAACAGAAAAACAAACAACAGGAGAGACAGACGCCACAAACGGGGAAAAAACAAAAACAAACAAGATACAAGTAATACACAAACAATGAAGCAGACAAACAAAAATAAAAATATATAAATACATTTTATAAATAAATAATAATAATAATCTGGGTACAAAGGTACATTTCTTTTGGGGGGGTATGCATGGCAGGGCGTGAACCAGGGTTTCCGTTAGAAAAATTTGCCGTCGGACATCGTGTCCGGGAAGAATTCGATTTACCGGACAAACGTGATATATTCCGGTCATCATATTAAAATATAATAAAAAAAATTTTTTCCAAAATCATATTTTTTTTTCTTCAAATCTAATATAGCTGTTTGTCGCGGTGATTACTGTTGTGTAGCGGCCTATATATGCCATTTAATGTCTATTTCTCATCCGATACGATTAGATGCGAGCTATATAATAATATAACATGATTCGACGCATGCGCGCTATGCCATGCGTCAAATCCAGCGCTGAACGGGTCCAGCGCTGAACGGGCGCCTCACTGGGAACTGAACAGACAGCATCGATCAATGAACGGACTCCACATTACGTTAACTGAAGTTTGTTAAATTGTTTGGGATTAATGTGAGTTTTCTATTTTCTCTTTCCAGTTTTACCCTTTTTTTTATTTTTTATCAATAAAACAACGTCATTTCTATAACCAGGGGGGTGTTCCATCGACGTCGCTGGAGGAAAGTCTGGGCTTGTTTTGACAAGTCTCGCGAGATCTATCAAGATATGCCTGGATCTTTTTAAGAGTCTCGCGGGACTTGGCGAAGTAGGCCTAGGTTTTCCTTTGGCGACGTTGATAGAACACCCCCCAGGTCTCGCTGGTTGGGAAGGCATTTCGTTTAGCTGCCTGTCAAATCATACTTAGGGGATAGCCCTGTAAGCGGGTCTGTATGTCGTCCTGAAAACCGGCTGTTAGATCATATCGCTGAAGTTTGTCTCCATCTTAGTGTAAATGTTGTCCGTTTCGTTTGTTATCCTTGTTATTGTGCGATAAAGTTAAGGCTTTCCGCTTCGGGCCACCATTTTCAGCTGGGCACCGGACACACACACACTCGTGCACGCGCGGCACTGCCCGAGAGAGAAGCACCCGCCCCCTTTGGTTAGCCTATAGGCTGGCTGGAGGGGGCGGGTCCTTCTCTCTCGGGTTTGTTGTGTGTGTGTGTGTTTGGTGCTCAGCTGAGAATGGTGGCCCAAAGCCAATTTGGATACAAAATGTGAACTTTAGCGAATTGTATTCAAATTGTGCTTAGAGGGAATTATTTTCACCGGACATTTTGTCCGACGAGTTTTCAATTTGTCGGACTTCGACAAATGTTACCGGACAAAGTCCGGGAATTACCGGTTAACGGAAACCCTGCCGTGAACATAATAATCATAATCAGACAGCCATCCATCCATGATCTCAGAGCTAAAAACAAAACAAAACAGGGAGAGCCACTTATGTACTGCGCAGTCCTTGCAGTAATGTAGAGGCCAGTCTTGGGCCAATAAAGGCCAGATATGGATCCCACATCCTGTGGAAATGGTCAGTTCTGGAGTGCAACATTGCTGTAACAAATTCACAAGGAATGCAGCTCATAATAATGTTGTGCCAGGAGTTCTTTGAAGGAGAGGCTTCTTTAATCCAATATAGTAGAATGTTCTTCCTTGCAGCAAAAGTGAGCAAATTAAACAGTCTCTTATGGTTCTAGCCCCATGGTTCTATCATGTATGGTTCTATCATGTATGGTTCTAGCCCCATGGTTCTATCATGTATGGTTCTATCATGTATGGTTCTAACCCCATGGTTCTATCATGTATGGTTCTATCATGTATGGTTCTATCATGTATGGTTCTATCATGTATGGTTCTATCATGTATGGTTCTAACCCCATGGTTCTATCATGTATGGTTCTAACCCCATGGTTCTATCATGTATGGTTCTAACCCCATGGTTCTATCATCTGTGGTTCAACAGTTATCAAGGTTGACCTCTTTACATACACATGCCAGTTACTGGAATTAATCTCAACAGACTCTAGACCTAACAAGTGGTCACTGCTATGCAGAAATGGAACGCACATTATGAAATTCAACTTTATCTTTTAAACTATTCATTTTTATTACACAACCCTATATACAGTGGCGTGCAGTCAGGTGAGGCAGGGTAGGCAGTGCCTCACCCAGGCATTTAAGAAAGAAAAAGAATATCAGTCTTTAAAAAAAAAAAAAAAAAAAAAAAAATCTCATTATTCTTAACTTTAATGTGTTAAAATGTTGTTAAAATTAAATTAAATGATGTAAAATGTGTTGTTTTAAAAATATAATGCATGCCCTGGCACCAGGAGAGTTTGCTCCCAAAGCGAGCTGATTGCTGGCGAGAGGCTGAGGCAGACTGTGCTTGTGCTTCTGTGTGCTATGCGAAGTGATAGACCAACAGTTTCGTAGGTTTGCGCATGCGTAGTCTGTTCTCACATTGTCTTCATTGATGGACGTTGAAGCACCGTGCCACGCTGCCTCTGACAGCATGATTGACAGTTTGCGTTTGGCTTGCCGTAGCAGCATCCTCTGCTGTTCGCGCCGCGGTTCTACATTTCCCCAGCAGTAGCTCCATCAATCGTGGGAATTATGTCGAACTTTTACATTTGATGGCAGAAAAGGATGAGAAATTAGCCGCACATTTGCCTACGCATGTTACATATGCTTAAGATAATGTATGCTATTGCGTGCCGGTTCAAATGCTGTAAATCCTGTGTTGTTGATGCAGGTGAGTTTATATTGTCATTGAGCTGTTTTGCGTGCTGCTGTAAATCCTGTTGAGATGCAGGTGAATGTAGGCAATGCCATACAGGCTGTTGCGCTACGCTATGTGTAGTTATGAGATAACAATACATTTGACATTTTTGACCAGCTATTTGATAGTATAGTATATATGGGCTATGTGATTGACTTTATAGTATAGTATATTAGCCTACATTACATTACAGTCATTTAGCCGACGCTTTTATTCAAAGCGACTTACAATAATTGCATTTAACGTAGGAGTGTACTGCTTTTTTAAGGCAAAATGAAGAATAGCAAACAAAAAATACAGTATAGCAATATAGCAATAGCTTAGAGAAGAATAGCAAACTAACAATACAATAGGTGCTTAAGAGGGAGGATCCTGGTAGTAGGCCTACTTCTTGAAGAAGTGAGTTTTGCGGCAAAAGAT
>NC_137689.1:76802356-76811873 GCF_963989245.1 Nansenia antarctica
ACTTGAGATAGGAAAAGTGTATCACTCAAGCTTCCTAACTTCACCAAATCTTAAATAAAGTCACCTAACTTTAGGATAACCGTTAGGCTGTCCTATCTGTCAGACATCACACCCAGGTGGTGGAGTAAGGCCGTGTTCACACGCAGCCTTCACCACCTTTTTCCCAGAATGCATTTCGCACCGGCTAGCAGCTGGCAATTTAAATCCTCCATTTTAAACCTCCATTGGCTAAAATCTGTACTTTTGCCTCTACAAGTGTTAACATGTCATTTTATGTTAAGTGAAGTTTTAATATGTTTTCAGGCGAGAAAGTAACCACATATATATTCCCAAAATGTGTCCAGTTTATCAAAATAACCCGTTTATATATCTGATCTGACGTTTCTTTCCGTCTTCTGTTCGCTAGCTATATTACAGCTGCGTTCGTAAATTCGCCCTGGAAATCTGATCAGCACTCATGGAATGCCTCTTGTCCAATCAAATTACGGGACGTTGAACCCAGTGTGTGCTCCGGCGCTCTCAGAGCGAATTTACGAACGCACCCTGCATTGCTTGCATACCTTTACTGACAGAAACATCGTAATATAATTACAACAAGTTGTAAACTGATTTGGGGGCCCAATATCATTTTCTAACTTGTGGTGACGACTACAGTTTTTAATGTACACATAATATGTATCAAAATGTTTAGGAAGTTTGAATAATAATAATAATAATAATAATAATAATAACGTCTTGAAGTTTATTTCCCGTCGTTGTTTCTGATCCATTATAAGATAATTATAAGATAAGATATTATTGTTTACAATATAGGAAGGAACGTTACAATGCGTTACAGTATAGGCTACCTTACAAAGGCGCTGCGCGAGATGGAAGTACCATTGGTTGCTAGGTAACAGACATGAACGTTGATAACCGACGTTGGATTTAATATTTAGGATGAGACAAGATAGGATGAAGTAAATCAGATAGGGTTCCTAAAGTTAGTTAGGATTTGCTTCTGTAATACCAAATTGAGATAAATCCTATCTTCTACTTTCCTATCTTAACTTAACTTAGGACTTAAGATAGGAAGTTTCTGTAATACGGCCCCAGGACTAGAACACTAGATAGCATGGTTACACACCAGGACTAGAACACTAGACAGCATGGTTACACTAGGACTAGAACACTAGATAGCATGGTTACACCAGGCCTAGAACGCTAGATAGCATGGTTACACCAGGACTAGAACACTAGATAGCATGGTTACACCAGGCCTAGAACACTAGACAGCATGGTTACACCAGGACTAGAACACTAGATAGCATGGTTACACCAGGACTAGAACACTAGACAGCATGGTTACACCAGGCCTAGAACACTAGATAGCATGGTTACACCAGGACTAGAACACTAGATAGCATGGTTACACCAGGACTAGAACACTAGACAGCATGGTTACACCAGGACTAGAACACTAGACAGCATGGTTACACCAGGACTAGAACACTAGACAGCATGGTTACACCAGGACTAGAACACTAGACAGCATGGTTACACCAGGACTAGAACACTAGACAGCATGGTTACACACCAGGACTAGAACACTAGATAGCATGGTTACACCAGGACTAGAACACTAGACAGCATGGTTACACCAGGACTAGAACACTAGATAGCATGGTTGTCTTCTCTGAGAGAACCCTGCCTGCATATCACACGTTCCATTACAATAGAAACTAAAATGTTTAGTAACAAACTCAGGCTGGTGTCATGGATGCAGATTAAGACTGAAGCACATCCTCAGTGGAGATTCCCCATCGCAGGTGTATCTTAATTAATCCTGGACGAGGTTCAGGCTTTGTCTGTGAAGGCAAGGCCAGGCAAAAAGAAAACAAATGGCAAGAATAGATACATATCTAGAAAATAAATAGCTAAACATTTAACAACATAATAAGACAATGGATAAACATAAAGATAGAAGTGTTACTGCAGCTGTGTTCAAGCTGCTCTTCCTGATACGGCGTGAGAGGTTTGATACTGCATCTGTGTTCCTGGATGTTCTAACAGCCCCACCCCCCTCCCTCCCCAGGCCATGTCGCTGACCCCCCCTGACTACGGGCTGCGCTGGTCCGGCCTGCAGGTGACGGTGGGGGAGGTTCTGGAGCGCAGCGTTCCCAACGTGAGCCGGGCCGACTGGCACCTGTCCTGCACCGGCATGTCCCGCCGGGCCGTCATCCTGAGCGCCGCCCGGGCACTGGCCGGCATGTACAAGAACCAGCTGCCCTCCAGAACTCTCTGACCCGACCAGCTGCCCCCCAGAACTCTCTGACCCGACCAGCTGCCCTCCAGAACTCTCTCACCCGCCCCGGACCCCCGGAACACCAGACTACCAGACCACCAGACCACCAGACCACCAGACCACCAGACCACCAGACCACCAGACCACCAGACTACCAGAACACCAGACCACCAGACCACCAGACCACCAGACCACCAGACCACCAGACCACCAGACCACCAGACCACCAGAACACCAGACTACCAGACCACCAGACCACCAGACCACCAGACTACCAGACCTGCTGTGTCGACCACACCAGCCACAGGGAGGGAGGGGAGGGAGGGAGTGGCAGCTGTTTCGGCCAATGGGGTTTCTCCTCCGCTCCCATCCGTCCGTTCTCATTGGGCGACAGCCAGATGTGCTGTGATGTCATCCTGTTTGAGTCACCCAGCTACCCTGACCCAGTAGTACATGATGTGTTAGAGATGTTTAGAGAAGACAGATAGCAGCCTGTTATAGCAGCTTGTTATAGCAGTCTGTTATAGCAGCCTATAGTAGAGGGTCCTCTTATAATGTCTTAGGGTTAATCAGTCGGATTGACCAAAGTGTCAAAGAGTTTCAAAGAGCTTTATTTGTTGTTGAGCAAACGGCAGAATTCATATGATGAAATCCAGAATGAATGGAACTTCTTTTTATTATACAGATGATTATACATTGAATTCTTTTTTTTTGCGCCTTTCAAGGCACTCAATGTGGCCTCTGTCTGTCTGTCTGTCTGTAGACCTACCTGTCTGTCTGTCTGTAGACCTACCTGTCTGTCTGCAGACCTACCTGTCTGTCTGTAGACCTGTCTGTCTGTCTGTAGACCTGTCTGTCTGTCTGCAGACCTACCTGTCTGTCCCACCCTTCTAAACAAGCGTCCAGTCCCACCCTAACCCTCGCCCTTCTAACGCCCATAGTTGCCTATAAATGGTCAGTGAAACACCCATATGAATGTGTCCTGACGTAATGACTTAATGACTTAATGACTTAATGACTTAATGACTTAATGACTTAATGACTTAACAACGACAACGAAGGCAAATCCTAATAGAAAAACAAAAACATTTCAACCAGTGAAAGTCTGCGCAACGAACACCTGATAACAATATGATGCTGTGCTCGTATCTGCCCGCCCACGGCATCAGTTTAAACATCATGTCTCCTCCTGTTCACCTTATTATTTGAAAATAGATTTGAAATAAAACACACAAATATTGTTTAGTAATTACAGATCCAAATAAATATGTTTCCCGATTAAACTGTCCAACATACCTGAGGTTGTTTTGCAGAAGCAGATATTTCGGTTTGTATTTATTATCTGAGTCATGTTGTTTTGCACTCCAGGGATCTGTTCATATTTAACACGTGAGAGGTCATATTTACATTTATTTTATACAATGGTATCAATGGCCCCGCCCCCCGCAGAGAGGCCCCTCCCCCTCAGAGAGATAGCAGCACTGTGTATGACCTCTGACCCCGGGGGGTGATGGTGTTGCTCCAGGTCGCCATGGTAGCAGGGTTATTCTGGGATGGTGGATGGATGCTCGCTGCAGAGGGCAGAGCGGCAGCGTTGCCATGGTTTCCACCCTCTCATTGTGACTGGAGCAGGAAGGTGTTCTGGTGGAGAGGGTCGTCATGGCGATGGTTGTGTTGGTTTCCTGTCTCCTGAACGTGCCTTTTACCATGAGGAGAATAAACACATGAATACACCTGCTTTATACTGGCTGTGTCTCTGTCACTGTCTGTCCACACACACACACACACACACACACACACAACCTCTCTCTCTGTCTCTGTCTGTCTCTCTGACTCTCTCTGTCTCTGTCTGTCTCTCTGACTCTCTCTGTCTGTCTCTCTCTCTGTCTCTGTCTCTCTCTCTCTCTCTCTCTGACTGTCTCTGTCTGTCTCTCTGACTCTCTGTCTGTCTCTCTCTCTGTCTCTGTCTCTCTCTCTCTGTCTCTCTCTGTCTCTCTCTCTCTCTCTGACTCTCTCTGTCTCTGTCTGTCTTTCTCTCACACACACACACACACACATACAACCTCTGTCTCTCTGTCTCTGTCTGTCTCTCTCTCTCTGTCTCTCTCTCTCTGTCTCTGTCTCTGTCTCTCTCTCTGTCTCTCTGATAGGCTCAGTCCCCACTGACATAACCAATGGCGTCAGGCAGGGTTGGTGCGTCAGCAGCCCTTCTCACTTTTGTGATGTTCTTAAACTTTACAGGTAAACAGTGAACCTGCTGGTTTTACTTGTGACATCCTCACTGATCCGTCTCCACCTCTTTGCTGTCCGGGGGAGACGATGCCACAAAGAAGCGCTTTCATCATTCTCATAAACCTGTGGAGCAACTTAGGATTCCAAAAAATGAAATGGTCAATTTTGAAAGAGCAGTTCAGCAGACTGATTGGAAAAATATTCTTACCGGGAGCAGCGTAGAAGCAGATTGCAAAACGCTCACAAGCAAGTTAGATAGTTTAGTTGAGGAGTTCACTAGAAAAGTGAAAGGAAAGAAAAAAAACAATGCACTTCCTTGGCTCAATACTGAACTATTTAACCTGATGAAGGAAAGAGACTCTGCATTGAAAAGAGCTCTGAAGACCAAATTAAGTAGTGATAGGCAGAGGTTCACCTCATTACGTAACAAAGTAACCAAAGCAATCAGAAAGGCCAAAGCCAACTTTTTTATAACAATTATTAATGAGGCAAAGGGTAACACAAAGCTGATCTGGGAACAGATTAAGAATGTAATGGGGATCAACCACAGGCCTAGGAACCAGTTAGAGCTGAAACTGAATGGTAAGCTAATGCAAGACCCAGCACAAATAGCTGTAGCCTTTAATGAATATTTTATCAATTCTGTAGCTGAAATCGCACAGAATTTTCCCTTAACAACAGAAAACATTATTAAGGCTGACGAAAGCAAGCCCTCCTTCAGCATTCAACCAACCTATCACTGAACTTAAGACTCAAGCAATCATTAATTCTCTTAGAGCCTCAACGGCGAAGGATATATATGGTATGGATTCTATAATGCTTAAATCTCTGAAAGAATACCTAGTCCCCCCCTATTACACAAACTATCAACCTGTCAGTATTACAGGGGACATTCCCAAGTACCTGGAAGACCGCAATTGTATCTCCCATATTTAAGTCAGATGACCCCCAGAACATATGCAACTATCGCCCAATCAGCATTTTACCTGTGATTTCCAAGGTTGCCGAGAAGTGGGTATCAGAGCAGCTTGTTTCTTTCTTAAATAATGGTCCATTTAATCTCCATCCCATGCAGTTTGGCTTTAGGGCCCATCACTCCACTGAAACAGCTAACTGTCTCCTCTTAGAGAAGGTCCGAGCAATGGTTGACAAAGGAGGTGTTGTTGGTGCTGTGTTTTTAGACCTTCGCAAAGCTTTTGACACAGTCAACCATAAGGTCCTTATTGCCAAACTGTCTGCTTTTAACTTCTCCTCATTAGCACTCAAATGGATTGAGTCATACCTAACTGGTAGAAGTCAACATGTTTCTGTGAACAACCACCGTTCATCAGCTCTTAACCTGTGCACCGGTGTACCTCAAGGATCAATGCTCGGCCCGCTGCTGTTTAGCCTATACATTAATGATCTGCCATCTGTCTGCCCTGATGTCGAAATACAATTATATGCTGATGACACCGTAATATATGTGCATGCCAAGACCAAACATCTGGCTGCTGCCAAACTCATCACAGCTATGGATCAGATCACAAATTGGCTGAACCGTTCATGCCTTCAACTTAACGTAAATAAAACTGTAGGAATGTTTTTTACTAAAAGACAATGTAACATTGTGTCCAATATATTAATCTCATGTAAAAATATTAGCATTGTGCCACAATTTAAATATCTGGGTATCATTATTGACTCCAATCTGTCATTCAAAACACACATTAAGAAAGTATGCCAAAGAGTCAAGTTTAGCCTAACCAATTTTAAATATATCAGACATTTAATGACTTTTAATGCTGCCAAATTATACATGAACGCCATGATTATGTCACATCTGACATACTGTTTGACAAGTTGGGGCCAAACTAGCAGCTCGTCACTAAAGCCACTAGCCATTCTCTACAAGCAAACCCTTAAAGTCCTGGATCAGAAGCCTAACAGCTCTCATCATTGTACTATCCTAAATAACCGTAAACTTCTGAGCTGGGAAGATGTGATCAAATACAAAAACACCTGCCTGGTCTACAAAGTTTTACATAACACTGCTCCTCCTCCTCTTAACTCATTCATAACCCAACGTAACAATACCAGTCAGAGCACCAGAAGTACCACACGAGGCGACTTTCTAGTCCCATTTAGGAAAAGTAAATTTGGTCAATTATCATTCTCTGTTATAGCAATACAAAACTGGAACTCACTACCTACCTACATAACAAATATACATACATACTCCACCTTCACAACACACCTTAAGGCATGGCTTTGCAATAACTATAACTGCATACATTAATTTCTGTCAGATGTGACGTGTGTGTTGTATGTACACCTCTATCTTTGCTACCCGCCTGCATATGTCTGTGTGTGCTTCAATGTCTGGATGCTGCTGTGCCTGTACGCTGCTGTGTCTGTATGTTGCTGTGTCTGTATGCTGCTATGACTATTTGCTCTTCCTTTGTCCCCTTTGTACTGTTCTTATCTCATGTACTGTATTGATGTTGCTGCCATTTGTGCTTGAATGTCTTGTCTCCCCGGCATGTTTGTGCTTGCTCCAATTGTGCTTGATATGTTTGTATGTCCTGCCCCATTTGTTTGTGTTTGCTGCAATTGTAATTTTTTAAACTAATGTATTTTATTTTAGGGAGCCTATTGTCAACTGGCCCGGGGACTACAGCTGGAAATTAGCCATGTAGGCTAAAGCTGCTCCATTTACTGTTGTTACAGTTAATTAATGGGGACTGTCCACGACATCATAAACTAATAAACTAAACTAAACTAAACTACTTTACATTGTTACCTAGTTAACTAGAACACTACTTTACATTGTTACCTAGTTAACTACAACACTACTTTACATTGTTACCTAGTTAACTACAACACTACTTTACATTGTTACCTAGTTAACTACAACACTACTTTACATTGTTACCTAGTTAACTACAACACTACTTTACATTGTTACCTAGTTAACTACAACACTACTTTACATTGTTACTTAGTTAACTACAACACTACTTTACATTGTTACCTAGTTAACTAGAACACTACTTTACATTGTTACCTAGTTAACTAGAACACTACTTTACATTGTTACCTAGTTAACTAGAACACTACTTTACATTGTTAATAGGCTCATAAAACAAGCTGTGTCGTTGATTTTCCACAACGATGAAATTCATTAATGTTTTTTACATTTTTCAAAATAAAAGTCTGAACATTAAATTGGCTGCCGACTTGTTCCCCCTTCCACCAGACCGTGTCACATGACAGTGTGTTCCTGTCACATGACGGTGTGTTCCTGTCACATGATGGTGTGTTCCTGTCACATGATGGTGTGTTCCTGAGGGACTTACAAAGTTATGTAAGGCAGAGGGAGGGAGAGGGAGAGGGAGGGAGAGGGAGAGGGAGGCAGAGGGAGGGAGAGGGAGGCAGACGGAGGGAGAGGGAGGGAGAGGGAGAGGGAGGCAGAGGGAGGGAGAGGGAGGCAGACGGAGGGAGAGGGAGGGAGGGAGAGGGAGGCAGAGGGAGGGAGGGAGGGAGAGGGAGGGAGAGGGAGGCAGAGGGAGGAAGGGAGAGGGAGGGAGGGAGAGGGAGGCAGAGGGAGAGGGAGGCAGAGGGAGGGAGGGAAAGGGAGGGAGAGGGAGGGAGGGAGAGGGAGGCAGAGGGAGAGGGAGGCAGAGGGAGGGAGGGAAAGGGAGGGAGAGGGAGGGAGGGAGAGGGAGGCAGAGGGAGGGAGGGAGAGGGAGGGAGAGGGAGGGGAGGGAGAGGGAGGGAGGGAGGCAGGGGGAGGGAGGGAGAGGGAGGCAGAGGGAGGGAGGGAGAGGGAGGCAGAGGGAGGGAGGGAGAGGGAGGCAGGGGGAGGGAGAGGGAGGCAGGGGGAGGCAGAGGGAGGGAGAGGGAGGCAGAGGGAGGGAGAGGGTCCAGGTGAGAGGACCCCTCCCCCCCTAGCTGATCGGGTGCAGTAAACAGAAGGAGAGAGCCGATTCCACCTTTCCACCACTAGATGGCAGTAGAGTACAGTTCTCATTCTACAGGCATCACCCTGGCGTCACAGATTAGGTACTGATCCAGGATCTGGTATGTGTTAATCCCTCTTCCACTGAGAGGGGAAGGTTAATCTGATCTGAGGCAACTAAACTAAACTAAAGCTTCCGCTAATGTGTCACAGGATTGTTATGGTGTCAACACACACACACACACACACACACACACACACTCACACACACACACACACACACACACACACACACACACACCACACACACACACACACACACCAAGGAGCAGAAGCAGGTTAGATTAGATTAGTCACAAGGGGCTTAGTGGCGTAGCACATACAGTACATACCATACATATACACACCATTCCGGCCTAGACATATCCTGCATGTCATCCCCCCCTCTCTCTCTCTGTATCTCTCTCACCCATCCCTCCTGCCCATCTCTACTGTCTCTATCCTCCTCTCTAAAGAGTAGTCATGACTAGTGTTAGTAGTAGAGTAGTGTTAGTGTTTAGTAGTAGAGTAGTGTTAGTAGTAGTGTTAGTGTTAGTAGTAGAGTAGTGTTAGTGTAGTGTTAGTGTTAGTAGTAGTAGTGTTAGTAGTAGAGTAGTGTTAGTAGTAGGTGTAGTTGTTAGTAGAGTAGTGTTAGTAGTAGAGTAGTGTTAGTAGTAGTGTAGTGTTAGTAGTAGGCCCAGTGACAGTTTTGTGTGTGTGTGTGTGTGTTGTGTGTGTGTGTGTGTTGTGTGGTGTGTTGTGTGGTGTGTTGTGTGGTGTGTTGTGTGGTGTGTGTGTTGTGTGTTCTGTGTGCGTGTGTGTGTGGTCTGTGTGTGAGTGTGTGTGAGTGTGGTGTGTGTGTGTGTCTGTGTGTGTGTGTGTGTGTGTCTGTGTGTGTGTGTGTGTTGGTGACCCAGACCTCCAGGGTCGATCACTTCCATGGACTTTCTGGATCAATACAGCGCTTCCTCTCGTGTCCACACACACACACACACACACACACACACACACACACACACAGA
>NC_137689.1:76812073-76814573 GCF_963989245.1 Nansenia antarctica
AGATTTATTGTCATGGCAAAAGAGTACAAGTACCAGACAACGAAATGCAGTTTAGCGTCTAACCAGAAGTGCAAATAGTGACATTGTGCAAAACATAATACTGTCGACACATAAAGGATATGTACAGTTCTGAAATGACAACTACAGTATGTTAGGTACAGCAGGTAGCAGGTGTATACAAGAGATTTATAAGAAGAAGAATTTGCCATTTAGCCAGACGCTTTTAATCCAAAGTGATTTACAATTAAGAATTACAAGGACAGGCCCCTGGAGTAACTGAGGGCTGAGTGCCTTACTCAAGGACACACTAGTGGTGGTGTTCCCAGGTCTTACTCAAGGGCACACTTGTGGTGGTGTTCCCAGGTCTTACTCAAGGACACACTAGTGGAGGTGTTCCCAGGTCTTACTCAAGGACACACTAGTGGTGGTGTTCCCTGGTCTTACTCAAGGACACACTAGTGGTGGTGTTCCCAGGTCTTACTCAAGGACACACTAGTGGTGGTGTTCCCAGGTCTTACTCAAGGACACACTAGTGGTGGTGTTCCCAGGTCTTACTCAAGGACACACTAGTGGTGGTGTTCCCAGGTCTTACTCAAGGACACACTAGTGGAGGTGTTCCCAGGTCTTACTCAAGGACACACTAGTGGTGGTGTTCCCAGGTCTTACTAGACACACTAGTGGAGGTGTTCCCAGGTCTTACTCAAGGACACACTAGTGGTGGTGTTCCCAGGTCTTACTCAAGGGCACACTAGTGGTGGTGTTCCCAGGTCTTACTCAAGGGCACACTAGTGGTGGTGTTCCCAGGTCTTACTCAAGGACACACTAGTGGTGGTGTTCCCAGGTCTTACTCAAGGACACACTAGTGGAGGTGTTCCCAGGTCTTACTCAAGGACACACTAGTGGTGGTGTTCCCAGGTCTTACTCAAGGACACACTAGTGGTGGTGTTCCCAGGTCTTACTCAAGGGCACACTAGTGGTGGTGTTTCCAGGTCTTACTCAAGGACACACTAGTGGTGGTGTTCCCAGGTCTTACTCAAGGACACACTAGTGGTGGTGTTCCCAGGTCTTACTCAAGGGCACACTAGTGGTGGTGTTTCCAGGTCTTACTCAAGGACACACTAGTGGTGGTGTTCCCAGGTCTTACTCAAGGACACACTAGTGGTGGTGTTCCCAGGTCTTACTCAAGGACACACTAGTGGTGGTGTTCCCAGGTCTTACTCAAGGACACACTAGTGGAGGTGTTCCCAGGTCTTACTCAAGGACACACTAGTGGTGGTGTTCCCAGGTCTTACTCAAGGGCACACTAGTGGTGGTGTTTCCAGGTCTTACTCAAGGACACACTAGTGGTAGTGTTCCCAGGTCTTACTCAAGGACACACTAGTGGTGGTGTTCCCAGGTCTTACTCAAGGGCACACTAGTGGTGGTGTTTCCAGGTCTTACTCAAGGACACACTAGTGGTGGTGTTCCCAGGTCTTACTCAAGGACACACTAGTGGTGGTGTTCCCAGGTCTTACTCAAGGACACACTAGTGGTGGTGTTCCCAGGTCTTACTCAAGGACACACTAGTGGTGGTGTTCCCAGGTCTTACTCAAGGACACACTAGTGGTGGTGTTCCCAGGTCTTACTCAAGGACACACTAGTGGTGGTGTTCCCAGGTCTTACTCAAGGACACACTAGTGGTGGTGTTCCCAGGTCTTACTCAAGGACACACTAGTGGAGGTGTTCCCAGGTCTTACTCAAGGACACACTAGTGGTGGTGTTCCCAGGTCTTACTCAAGGACACACTAGTGGAGGTGTTCCCAGGTCTTACTCAAGGACACACTAGTGGTGGTGTTCCCAGGTCTTACTCAAGGGCACACTTGTGGTGGTGTTCCCAGGTCTTACTCAAGGACACACTAGTGGAGGTGTTCCCAGGTCTTACTCAAGGACACACTAGTGGTGGTGTTCCCAGGTCTTACTCAAGGGCACACTAGTGGTGGTGTTCCCAGGTCTTACTCAAGGACACACTGGTGGAGGTGTTCCCAGGTCTTACTCAAGGACACACTAGTGGTGGTGTTCCCAGGTCTTACTCAAGGACACACTAGTGGTTCTAGTGTTTCAGACGGGGATTTGAACTCACAACCTTCCGATCACCAGTCCAACTCACTATCCACTAGACTAGACCACCACTACCCATAAGAGTGAGCTATGTCCAGTTATGGTGTATACGGATGTATGATAAAAGAGATATGTACACATAATAATGATGTTATTGTCCAGTGTAACCAGAGAGCACCGGGGACTCAGGCATTATAAGAGCCTAGCGTTAGCGCTGTATGAGAGCCTAGCGTTAGCGCTGTATAAGAGCCTAGCGTTAGCCCTTTATAAGAGGGTGATGACAAGCTGAGGTTGCTCAACAGATTACACACAACGCTGCTGTCCTTGAACACAACTCACAAGGACAGAGAGAGAAAGGTAGAGAGAGACACTGAGGACCCTGTATTCCTCTCCTCCCCTCCTC
>NC_137689.1:76819573-76829573 GCF_963989245.1 Nansenia antarctica
GTTTAATTAATCCTTCAGTAATGGGTTAGGGTGTTTAATCATCTCCGTTGGGAAACGTTCTCCCTGTGTTGTGTTGTCTGTCACGAGGGGGCGGGGCTCTGGGTGTGGTGTCACTAATGATGCATTGATGTGAATATGACCCATGACTATGGGGAGATCGTTGTGTCAATAACAACACCCACATCAACAAGCCTTGGCCTGGGCACTACCATTCACACTCCCCACAGCCATCCAGGCTCAGACACACACTAACTAACTAAAGTGTGAGTGTGTGTGAGGGGGGGGGACTGTGAGGGGAGATTAGCCACATTTCCAACCTCAGATAATAATTTCATTTA
Source organism: Nansenia antarctica (assembly GCF_963989245.1). Classification (NCBI taxonomy): domain Eukaryota; kingdom Metazoa; phylum Chordata; class Actinopteri; order Argentiniformes; family Microstomatidae; genus Nansenia; species Nansenia antarctica. Next base: position 76,819,912 of record NC_137689.1, read on the forward strand.
CAGTGAATTTCTTTCTTAACCGTTCTGATGCAGGAAGCGACTAGACTCATTTGACTATCTGAATAAAACATAAATGAAATGTGTCAGTGTGACGTCCAGACTGCGCCTGACAGAACTCTGATGGAAATGTAAAAACATGACACCTTGATCACTTGCGGGTAAACAATAGACACATATAATAAAAACAACAGTCATTGTCACATGATAATAATACTAATACCAATACTAATAATTGTTTATGATTATTGTTTGTTGTCTAGAGGGTGGGTGGAATCTAACGCTTGCATCATTCATGTCAATGGGAATCAATAGATTCAGCATGGATGGAAGTCCAGCCGTAACCGCTCAGCAGGACCCGGGCAGGTCCAAGTCCTCTGCGGCTGATGGCTGATTATTGACCCAACAAACAGACAAAAGTCATCTCGCTGTTATTACGGCCCGTATCCCCTCCCTCCCTCCCTCCCTCCTCCCTCCGCCCCTCCCTCCCTCTCTCCCTCCCTCCTCCCTCCCTCCCTCCCTCCCTCCCTCCCTCTCTCCCTCTCTCCCTCTCTCCCTCTCTCCCTCTCTCCCTCCCTCCCCTCCTCCCTCCCTCCCTCCCTCCCCTCCTCCCTCCCTCCCTCCCCTCCTCCCTCCCTCCCTCCCTCCCTCCGCCTCCCACCCGAATATGATCCTTTGTATGATACGATACGTAGAAGAAGAAGAAAAAAAAAAAACGAAAAACACGCCTTCCCCTCGAGTTCCCCTTTTGAAAAAGATGAGCTGAAGTATCGCGAGAGCGGGCTGAGAGCAGGGAGTATTAAAGCTGAAGTATCGCGAGAGCGGGCTGAGAGCAGGGTGTATTAAAGCAGCCGGGCGGGCTGGAGACCAGGAGGCGCTGCGGCAACGTCGACGCACACACACGCACGCACGCGCACGCACGCGCGCACACACATAGACACACGGCATCCTGCCCTGCTCACACAACACACACATCCCACCGCGGAACCGAGCTGTGAGGGAGCAGTTAGCGGCAGGGAGAGAGAGAGACAGAGACAGAGAGAGAGACAGACACAGAGAGAGGGAGACAGAGTGTGTGTTATCTCTGGGATCTGCTGTCTCTGGGCGTCGGACAGGCTTGAGAGTGGATGCCGTCTCCTCTGTGAAAGAGAGAGAAAGAGGGAGAGAGAGACAGAGAGACAGAGAGAGAGTGACAGAGAGAGAGAGAGAGAGAGAGAGAGAGAGAGAGAGAGGCAGCATTGTGAGTCTAGTAGCAGAGCTAGTAGTATAACAGCTAGTCTAGTATCGTTCTCCATTCCCGCATGCAGCCAGGCTGAGCAGCGCGGTAACGACTCGGAGGACCGCGGACCCGTCAGAGCTCCGGTGTTTCCGACCGGGAAGAACAACGTGTACAACTGTAGAAGAAGAAGAAGAAATACTTTTAAAAACACAACAACTAAACAGCACAGAGTTGTGTTGTCGGACGGTCTAGTTGTTTAGTTTAGTTGTGTTTAGTTTCCTCTCAGAGGAACACCGGTGCTGTCCGTCATGTCCTCCTCCTCCGAGCCTCCTCCTCACCCCGCCGCGGGAGAGACCCCGGCCGGACCCACCCCCAGCCAGACCCCGGCGCCGGGGGACACCGAGCCGGCCGGACCCACCCCCAGCCCCGGACCCACGCCCAGCCAGAGCCGCTTCCAGGTGGACCTGGTGGCCGACCCGACCAAGTCCCCCGCCCCGGTCCAGGAGCCTGGGGCCGCGGGCAGCAGCGAGGAGGCGAAGGGAGATGAACACATGAAGGGGGATGCAGGGGAACAGCCCCTTGGCCGCTTCCGGGTGGTGAACTTCGTGGACCCGAGCGGAGGAGCGGAGAGCCCCCCGGAGGCCCTGCCGGCCGAGGGCTTCCAGAACGGGGACACGGTGATGAGCGAGGGGGGCAGCCTGCACTCGTCCACGGGGGGCCAGCACCACTACCACTACGACACCCACACCAACACCTACTACCTGCGCACCTTCGGACACAACACCATCGACGCGGTGCCCAACATCGACTTCTACCGGCAGACGGCGGCGCCGCTGGGGGACAAGCTGGTCCGACCCACCCTCTCTGAGCTCCACGACGAGCTGGACAAGGTAAGGTTAGGGTTAGGGTTAGGGGTAAGGGTTAGGGTCGCTGGGGGACAAGCTGGACAAGATAAGACGCTGCTGCTACCCCCGGGTACCGATTAACCATAACCCTGCATCCCTGGCTGGATGGATGCGGGCTGGGTGGCTGGCTGTCCTCCCTCTCCCTCTGAATGAATGAATGAATGAATGAATGGTATTTATTGTCATTGATATAGTACAGGTACCAAACAACGACATTTGGGAGGGGGGGCTCCCCTGGTGCTAGGAAAAAAAAAGTAAAAACAAGAAGGGAAAAGAGCTGGTTTACATAAATAAAGGCTATGTACACTATCCACTATACTATACTATACAAATAAAACACTGTGCTGTACTCTATGCTATGCTATACCTATTCTAACATTTCCTATTCTCTGAACCTTATGTACCCTAGGGTTGTCATATTGCACATAGTGTTATTGCACATTAATTTAAAGTGTCGCAGTTTGCAGGTTTGAAATATACACAGTATTACACTTGATTTCAATCTAGTAGCTGGCTGCCATCAATTTGTCTAGATTGTCCAGGGCCTAGAACCTAGGTCTTTGCTGTGTTCAGGGCCTGGATGGCCCTGGGGTAGAAGCTGAGCTTCAGTCTGTTTGTCCTTGCGAACATGGTCCTGAACCGCCTGTTCGAGGGCAGCCGAGCAAAGTGTTCGTACCCAGGGTGGGATGGGTCTCTGGAGATCTTGGAGGCCTTCCTGAGACAGCGTGTGTTGTACAGCTCTTCCAGAGAGGGGAGGGGGGCGCCGGTGATCTTCTGGGCCGATCTCACGACTCTCTGTAGCGCATTCCTCTCTGCGGCTGTGCAGCTGGAGAACCAGATGCAGATGCAGTAGGTGAGGATGCTCTCCACTGCGCAGCGGTAGAAGGTCACCAGCATCTCCTGTCCGATGTGGTCTTTCCTGAGGACTCTCAGGAAGAAGAGCCGCTGTTGTGCCTTCTTGATGATGGCTGCTGTGTTGATCTTCCAGGACAGGTCATCCTGTATGTGCACCCCCAGGAATCGGAGTGTTGAGACTCTCTCCACGCTCCCTCCATCGACGAGCAGGGGCTGGACCTCAGATTTTTTCCTCCTGAAGTCCACGATGATTTCCTGGGTCTTTGACTGGTTCAGCAGCAGGTTGTTAACCTTGCACATCTTGCTCAGCTGCTCTACCTCATCCCTGTACGCCGCCTCGTCCCCCCCCGAGATGCAGCCCACCACGGTGGTGTCGTCTGCAAACTTTACGATGGAGTTGCTGGGGTGGACGGGGGTGAAGTCGTAGGTGTAGAGGTTGTAGAGGATGGGGCTTAGCACGCAGCCCTGGGGGGACCCAGTGCTGAGTCTGAGGGCTGTGGAGGTGTGGGAGCCCACCCGCACCCTCTGGGGGCGGTCAGACAGGAAGTCCTTGATCCATGCACATATAGAGTGTGATAGTCCCAGGTCTAGTAGTTTGGTCACTAGCCTGTCTGGAAGGATGGTGTTGAAGGCAGAGCTGAAGTCCACAAAGAGCAGTCTCGCGTAGCTGTTTCCCCTCTCCAGGTGGGATAGAGTGGAGTGGAGAGTCGTCGCGATGGCGTCCTCTGTGGACCTGTGGGCTCTGTAGGCGAACTGGTATGGATCCAGGTTGGGCGGGAGGCGTGTGACTATGTGGGCCCGGACTAGTTTCTCGAAGCACTTCATGATGATTGGTGTGAGTGCCACCGGGCGGTAGTCGTTTAGGCAGCTCACCGTGCTTTTCTTCGGGACTGGGATGATAGTTGAGGTTTTCAGGCAGGGTGGGATGGTGGCCTGGGACAGGGACAGGTTGAAGATGTTGGTGAAAACCCCGGTCAGCTGGTCGGCGCAGTCCCTCAGCACCCGTCCCAGGACGCCATCCGGCCCTGAGGCTTTCCTGGGGTCCACCGCCTTCAGCACGCGTCTCACTTCATGCTCTGTGAGGGTGAGGCTGCTGAGAGCTGGAGAGAGTGGTGTTCAGGGTTTCCGTTAACCGGTAATTACCGGTCTTTGTCCGGTAAAATGTGTTGAAGTCCGACAAATTGAAATCTCTTCGGTCACAATGTCCGGTGAAAATAATTCCCTCTAAGCACAATTTGAATACAATTCGCTAAAGTTCACATTCTGATTCCTTCTATATTTAAAAAAGACGAATATATAGGGTATATATTTATTTTATTATGATATGATTTGACGCCGGCATGATGATGACTCCTAATGTGTAGCCTATGCGAAACAGCGGCGGCAGGGTTGCCAGATGGGATTGACAATACAGCCTAACCAGTCTATTACCGCTAAACCCAGTAGCCCATTCGGCGATAACCCGGCCCATCTGGCAACCCTGCGCAGCGGGCCACCATAATAATAATAATAACTAGGGATGCTCCGATCTGGATTTTTGGGGCCGATACCGATCACCGATTTGTTTCCTCAAGATCAACCGATACCGATACCGATTTTTTTTTAAAATACATAACTGACTGGATAGCCTAAATATTTTTTGCTTTTTAGACAAAAGTTTTGATCCATTAGGCACCAAGCAAACGCAGACCCATTTTTATGGCATAGTAAAGGTCTGGCCTATCACCCAGTTAGGGCCTGAAGCCCAAGTCAGTCGATATGGCTGTATAAAAGACATCATAAACGTGGCCTTCATGGTTTACATACTGTTACGTCCTCCTATGTTTTCTGTTCAGTTATCTGTCTTCCCCAGAAAAAAAAAAAGAAAAAAAAAATCGGTTTTTGCGATCGGCCATTTTTGCCGATCACCGATCGAGTCATTTGGAGTGAAATCGGCCGATTTAAATCGGTGGCCGATAAATCGGAGCATCCCTAATAATAACTTGTATTTGTATAGGCTAGCGCTTTTAACCTGCAAACGTTGCAGCTCAAAGTGCACCATAGCGAGCGAGAGGTAAAACATGGCAAGACAAAGTAAGCTTAACAATGACTTCATGAAACCAAGCTACAATGAGTCTGAGGAGAAGTCTGACTGTAAAGAGATGGAGGCGGCTCGACGGTTCCGAGTTAAATGGAAAGAACATTTCCCCTGGCTGCGTTTAGATGGGGAAGGAAAATGTTCTGCTCACCGTGCAAAAAATCGGGGAGGAATAACGGATTCACGAGAGGAGCAACGAATATGAGAATGTCTCACTGATCACAGGCGGTGCAGTGACCACATATCGGCGGTCAGTTTGAGGCAACAGCAAAGGCCACTGTGAGCAGGCTAATGAAACGGCTAACAATAAGCTGCACTCTCAGCTACAAGTTGCATTTCACATGGCAAAAAATGGCATCGCATGTCATCAGTATGAGGGACTGACTGAGCTACTGAAAGCAGTTAAGGCTCCAGATTGTGTCTTGAGTGAGGGCATTTACCGCCACAGCGACTCCGTTGACATTGTGGCGCGCGTTCAGCGCTGGACATGGCATAGCGCGCATGCGAATCATGAAAGCCTATATTATATTTATTATATAGCTCACATCTAATCGTATCGGATGAGAAATAGACATTAAACGGCATATATAGGCTACACAACAGCTAATCACCGCGACAAACAGCTATATTATATTTGAATATGATGACCGGAATATCTCACGTTTGTCCGGTAAATTGAAATCTTCCCGGACACGTTGACCGGCACACATTTTTTCTAACGGAAACCCTGGTGGTGTTTGTGTTGTGGTTACCTCCGTTCGCCCCTCGTCGAACCGGGCGTAGAAGGAGTTCAGCTTTTCCGCCAGCAGGGGGTCGTCCTCCGCGGCTGTGAGCCTGTTGGCTCTGAAGTTTGTCATGTGCTGAACCCCCTGCCACACCCGCCTGGAGTCGTTGCTCAGGAAGCATTCCTCAATCTTCTCTCTGTGGTCTGCCTTGGCCTCCCGGATGCCGCGCTTTAGGTTAGCCCTGGTGGTGCTGTACAGCAGTGTGCCCTTCCCTGAGAAGGCGTTGTCCCTCTCCTTGAGCAGTTTTTGGACCTTCCCAGTCATCCATGGCTTCGTGTTGGGGTAGACCCGGACCCACGTTTGTCCACGGTGGCTGAGTTGGTGCAGTTCACTATGTGGTTCAGAACCGACGACGTGAACTGTTCCAGGTCCTCATGCTCATATTCCTGCCATGAGGTGTCATTTAGGCAGATCTGCAGTGGAGCGGACCCTGCTGGCCAGGTTCTGACAGTCTTAGTGGTGATGGGAGCACTTAGTGCTTAGACCGCTACACCACCGCGGGGCACCTTGTCCTTCGTAGATATAGCAAGCTTCGTAGCTGAGCAAGCTGTGCAAGGTTAACAACCTGCTGCTGAACAAGTCAAAGACCCAGGAAATCATCGTAGACTTCAGGAGGAAAAAGTCCGAGATCCAGCCCCTGCTCATAGAGGAGAGAGCGTGGAGAGAGTCTCAACCCTCCGATTCCTGGGGATGCACATGCGGGATGACCTGACCTGGAAGGACAACACAAAAGCCACCATCAAGAAGGCACAACAGCGGCTATACATCCTGAGAGTCCTCAGGAAGGAACACAGCAAGCAGGAGATACTGGTGACCTTCTACCGTGGCGCAGTGGAGAGCATCCTCACCTACGGCATCTGCAACTGGTTCTCCAGCTGCACAACCGCGGAGAGAAATGCGCTACAGAGAGTCGTGAGAACAGCACAGAAGATCACCGGCACCCCCCTCCCCTCTCTGGAAGAGCTGTACAACACACGCTGTCTCAGGAAGGCCTCCAAGATCTCCAGGGACCCAACCCACCCTGGGTACGAACACTTTACCCGGCTGCCCTCGAAAAGGCGGTTCAGGACCTTGGCCGCAAGGACAAACAGACTGAAGAACAGCTTCTACCACAGGGCCGTCCAGGCCCTGAACACAGCAAAGACCTAGGTTCTGGGCCCTGGACAGTCTGGACGGATTGATGGCAGCTGCTGGACTGAAAAAATCAGGTGTAGTGCTGAGGCACAAATATGTACATTTCAAGCCTGCAAACTGCGACACTTTAAATAAATGTGCAATAACACTATTGTGCAATATGACAACCCTAGTCGTCTATCTGTACAGTATAGTATAGTGGATAGTGTACATAGCCTTTATTTATGTAAACCAGCTCCTTCCCTTCTTCTGATTTTTTTAAAAGTTTTTTCTTTTTTCTTTCCTAACACCAGGGGAGCCACCCCTCCTAAATTTCGTTGTTTGGTACCTGTACTGTAGCAATGACAATAAAGACCATTCATTCATTCATTCATTCATAATGAGGCCGCCTCCGCGCGTCTTCTCACTAAGCAGCGTCCTGTCCGCACGGTGTAAAGTCCTTCCTTCCAGCCCGACAGCCGAGTCCAAGATGGTGTCATTGAGCCAGGTCTCTGTGAGAATAATCACACAGCTGTCCCCCACGGTGTTGTTGGTGGCTACCTGCAGTCTCAGTTCGTCCATCTTGTTAGCCAGAGACCTGACGTTGGATAGGAATATACTCGGCAAAGCAGGTTTATCCGGGCTCCTCTTTAGCCTAGCTAGCAGGCCTCCCCTTCGTCCTCGGCGTTGCTTACGGTCTCGACGCCGACGTTTGCGCCTGAGTGTTGGGACCGCGTACCATTGTTCTCCCGGCGACCGAGCGATCTCGAATGGAATCTTTTGTTGTTTCAAGAATTCCGTTGTTACAGTCCTCTCGTTTTGCGCACCAACTTCTAGTAAGTCTAGTCTGCTGTAGGTACTATTTACACAGCCGTTCCCTATGAGTATTAAAATAAAAATGTACATACAAATGTACTTAGAAACACTTAAAAGCACCGATTTTGAGAGCTCCCCCAGCCTCGCGTCCGAGCGCGCCGCCATCTGGGGCGGCCGGAGCCCTGCTCCCCCGGGCAGACCTGCACGTCCACGGGGGTCGTGTTTGCGTTGTGATTCAGACTCGGTTCTGTTTAGTAGTATTTCTATATAGTAGTATTTTAGTGGTATTTCTATTTAGTAGTATTTAGAAGTTAAACATTTCCAGTCTTATCCAGCTGGCTTCTTTAGTTAGAGAGGTTATGGTTAGGTATGGTTATGGTTATGGTTAGGTATGGTTATGGTTATGGTTAGGTATGGTTAGGTATGGTTATGTATGGTTATGGTTAGGTATGGTTATGTATGGTTATGGTTAGGTATGGTTAGGGAGGTTATGGTTATGGTTAGGCATGGTTATGGTTAGGGAGGTTATGGTTAGGTATGGTTATGGTTAGGGAGGTTATGGTTAGGTATGGTTATGGTTAGGTATGGTTATGGTTAGGGAGGTTATGGTTATGGTTATGGTTAGGTATGGTTAGGTATGGTTATGGTTATGGTTATGGTTAGGTATGGTTATGGTTAGGTATGGTTATGGTTAGGTATGGTTAGGCATGGTTATGGTTATGGTTAGGTATGGTTATGGTTAGGTATGGTTAGGTATGGTTATGGTTAGGGAGGTTATGGTTAGGTATGGTTATGGTTAGGGAGGTTATGGTTATGGTTAGGTATGGTTAGGGAGGTTATGGTTATGGTTAGGTATGGTTATGGTTAGGGAGGTTATGGTTATGGTTATGGTTAGGGAGGTTATGGTTATGGTTAGGTATGGTTATGGTTAGGTATGGTTATGGTTAGGTATGGTTATGGTTATGTATGGTTATGGTTAGGTATGGTTAGGGAGGTTATGGTTATGGTTAGGGAGGTTATGGTTATGGTTATGGTTAGGTATGGTTATGGTTAGGTATGGTTATGGTTAGGTATGGTTAGGCATGGTTATGGTTATGGTTAGGTATGGTTATGGTTAGGTATGGTTATGGTTATGGTTAGGTATGGTTATGGTTAGGGAGGTTATGGTTATGGTTAGGTATGGTTATGGTTATGGTTAGGTATGGTTATGGTTATGGACAATATCCAGGGGGGTCCAGGGGGTACAGGGGGGTCCAGGGGGTTCCAGGGGCGCGGGGGGGTTCATTTTTTTTGTTATGGTAGATTTTGTTCTACGTGATATTGGGACTGTTCTCCCACCAGATTAGATTAGATTAGATTAGAGGGATTTCCGGGAAGGTTCCTATAGAGACCCGCGGCTACCCCCCCCCCCCTCCCCTCTGAGGTTTAAAGTGCTGACTCATCCTCTAGCGTGTGTAGCGCTGCAGCAGAGGCGTGTTGTGACAGACACATGTTCCGCTGCTCCGTAGTCCGGACCAGAGACGTCTGACTGGGTTGTTGTCTGTGGCCTGGAGACACGCCCACTTCCTGCTGTGTAACATGAGGAGCTGTCAGTCAAACGTCCCGGCCACGCCCCCAGATGCACCTGGCTGCGCTGGTGTGGCATGCTAATGCGCTATTACCTTACTGATACATGTTATAACATGGGCTGGAGTGATGTCATACGTGTTATAACACGGGCTGGAGTCATACATGTTATAACATGGGCTGGAGTGATGTCATAGCCGTATGATGGTGTGGATTACAAGTTGTATGAGTGTGGTGAGGTAGTGGGCCACACACACACACACACACACACACACACACACACACACACCATGTGGCCATTTGGTCAGCAAATCTATGCAAATCTTGTG